>NW_027175854.1:6852500-7377500 GCF_023055335.1 Clinocottus analis
CATAAAGAGGGTCCATCTTCCAGGAAATAATGAAATATAATTAAGAATTAACCTAAGTGGTCGTGATTCAAGTGCATTTGTCTACTTCTGCTCGTATTCCTCCCACATTTACGTGCAATTTTTAGCTTCCGACAAACAGAAAAAAGAAAACAATAGTTTTTCAGTGAATAATGCAAGTAATAAAACATGTCACTTCACCTTCAAAAAAAGAAAAATGTGCTAAAATAAAGGATGGACTGTGTTTAAATGAAAGCTGTGTAACTGTTAATGGTCGGGTGGGTTTACAGCGGTGAAGTTATGAAGTTTATCTGACGTCTAAAGTAAAGAGACTGAGAGCAATGGACAAAGAAATATGGCCGTCATAGATCAACCGGTCATATTGTAGAGCACTTCTGAGAGGGATTTTAACTGCAGCTTACAAGTTCCTATCAGCTGTCATGTCACCAAAGCTTCAATATCAGATCATAAGATAACAATAACACCTGTGTATCATATCAGCCGGCTTCATATTGAACTCTCTGGTTATGTCATGCTGCTTTAAATAGCAGTTTCTTTTGTATTGACCATAATAAACCTGATTACGATGATTATGAGACACGTCTGAAGAATTGTATATTCCTTTTTTTATGACTTATAATCAGATTTATGGACAGCCATCGTTGATGAAAAGGGTGTGCTTGAATCAGTTAAAATAGACACCTACATGATGACCTAGTGTCATATCAATTGTTGCATTTGACCATTTCACAATTCAAATAGATTACGAACAACAAGCTAATTTGACCATTTTGACAATAATGATGACTTATTGCTTTTCACAACATTGGTTGCCATGGCTTACGATATTGATTAATGGCCCAATGCTGTACTCTTCGTGTGAAGGGAACTACATAGGAGATTGCTTTCTGCTTCATCGACTACTTTTATGATCACAGACATTTGTCACGGAAGGCAACATCCGCTGGTCCAAGCTGGTAGAGAATTGTTGATGAGGCATGTAATCCTCTTCTTTTATCTTCTTGTCAAAATGAGGGAAATTAGTACAAAAATAAATGTTCTATTGGTGTACATAAAAGGGTTTATAATAGAGTCTGACATGCTCAGACAGGTTTTGTTGTTGCTTGTTGTCATCTGTCCAGTGTATGCTGGGATGCGTTCCAGTCCAATTCAACACCAACCCTGAATTAGAATGAGGGGGTGCATCCATCAGTCCATTTTGGAAACCACACAAACACCCATACGGGCGCACACAATGCCATTCAACCTGTTTAACTACTGCTCGAGCGGTGAATTGGAAGGCGAGCTCATCCGCCATCTCTTTTATTCTCAGATAGGGAGCACAGATCCCTGCAGAGGTTACGACCAGGGGATTGGAGTAAGCTGAGAGAGGAATGTGGACTCTCGTAGCTTTGAAACGGTATTTGTGTATGCATCTCTCTGGTCCCTGTGCATGTCTAATACTGTTAATAATGACTCTAAAAGTTGTTGTTTTTTTTGTTTTTTTCTTGAACAAACTGAAGTGCACCACATCATTTCACAAAGGTATGAAAACATCTCTCCCCTGAAAGCTGGAGTTGGTCCTTTTTTGTTTTTTTAATGGGCTGTGTTAATCACTCATTTTTCTTCGTGGACCTAACTAAGTATGTTGCTATGTGCTTTTTATAAATAACTTCTGTTGCTAGCTCTGAAAAACACGATTCATCTCATCCGGGTCAATGAAGGTTTTCACTGAACTCGGTGGTTTCAGCATGTTTGGCCACACCGCCTCCCAGCACATGCAAGAAACATAAAGCCATACGGTCTTTTTATGTCTCTTTTATATTGCCGTCCTATGTGTCTGGATGCAAGCTGTTCTCCCAGCACCGCTGCAATGTCGCCAGCTGTGCCGCTGCTCCCCTGGCGGGTCAATTATGAAGCCTGATGAGACGAGATAGCGTCGTCACAGTCATCTTTTTAAGTACACATTTGTTTTGCATCCCAAGTAGCTGCATTTAAATCAAATATGGTGAATGCAATATGCGATAGAGAAAATAGACAACTTGAAGAATATTTCTGTTCAATTACCGTGTTGACCTTCAGGAATCCTTGGCATGGGCAATAAACCAGAAATTGGAAGCAATGGATTTCCTTGTTTTCAGCCTCCAGGATTGAACGCCTAAATGTGCTGTATTAAATGTGGTATCCAGTGATTTCTATGCCAATTCTCACATCCAAAATGACCATTTATTCTGTATGTGACAGCTTGTATGACTCAATGTTAAGCAGCTCAATGTCAAAAAAATGTAAATGTGAGGTAATGTATGACCTATTGAGCACATCAAGCATAACTTTTCAGTCTACGCCGTGAGCATCCATTGAGCCCATATACAAGCTGTTATTTGAGAGCCTCGACAGTGTCTACCATCTGTAACAGCTCTTTCCTGGCAGGCGGCATGCAGTCACAATCCATCCGTGTCTTCGGGCATCAGGCAGTGACACCAGCGAACTATATATGTCCTCTTCTAACTGGCATGGTACCACCGCCTCCTCCACGGCTGCAAAGATAAGAGCAGATGCCTTTTTTTTTTTCGTGCTGATCAAAAAGTCAGACAAAGATCTACTGGCTTGCACACATCTGTATTATCATGTCCTACACCCTATTCACGTTACAGAACCAAATCAAGTGCAGTTTAACCTGAGCGATGGAGTGCTGAGCCAGATGCCCTTGACCTTCTTATTCCTGGCAATGCCATGTCGATTGATATAATAGAACTGCAAGGTGAATAATCTCAGTTCTAATAAATGTGAAAGAAGACAGAAGATGTTTCGAAAGCAATGCGAGGCGTGAATCTGCTGAAGAAGATGGCCTCTGACCCGACCTTAATTACTGGCCCATTTTTGCTGTACAATGGCGTGGTGAATCAATTTTGCAAGGCACTGAAAATATTCGTCCCGTGTGGAAACGACAATACAATCCTGGATATAAAACCATAGAGCGAAATCCCACACTGTGGCAAATTGTACTGTGATATTCTCAGGAGGCGTTCTGCATGACATGAGCCGCACGTCCAGCTAGCCTCGCAAATCTGCCTTTTCAGGGGAATTTCATGGGTTAATTATTCCATCTGTTGTAAAATTCATGCGAAGCTATTTTCAATTTGTGTAAGTATGAATGTGAGAACATTTGACAGTGTATTTTTCAGAAAAAAAAGAAGGGAAAATGTTTTTGTATGTCATCTTTACAATAAAATCTGCTTTTTTTTTTTTAGTGTGTGGCAGCCAGGTCATGTTGTGTCCGGCCACTCAAAGTTTAATACACAAGAGAGCCGAGGCCGGTCTCGTTCACTCCAAACCGTCTTCCTCAGACAATTTAATATCTGATTTGTTGACTCTCTGAACAACCAGCCCAATATGTTGCTTCTTCCTGGTTCAGACCTTTTGCTAAATGCTAAATGTTCTGTTATCACCTGCTTTCTCTTCCCAGCTCCTCATCTCGCTTCACTGTAGATTTAATTCAATGTTGCTGAAAAAAAAAAAATCTATGTTTGATATGCAAATATTCACACTTCTTTTTAAAGTGCATGTACCCATAATAAAAGAACGATTACATTGTGGAGACACGAGTAAAAACAGGTTGTACTCCACTTTTGACAATGCATGATGGGAAGATCAAGGTTCTTCGAACAGTAGTAATTTTCAGTCAAAATGGCTCAATTTTAGATAACATGCTACTACTTATTTTTTTTCACTGCAGCTGGCGACGCAATAAGTGGTTGCACCAGCACAGCGTTACAAAGGCTGACATCAGATTGTAGCAAAAATATTAAATCTATTTTTTTCAATATGTGGTCTATTGTTTGGTGGAATACAACGCTATTCAACAATAGTTAAAACCTTAATATAATGGTCTGTCAAATTGAGGTTATTTCCCAATAATCCTTTTGTACAAAAAGAACATGTCTGCTCAGATTTGAGATGGCTTTGTTATTTATGCATTTATTTTTTATCTAGATACACATCTAATACAATCAAAACAATAGACGGTTTCAATGAAATTGGATTGCTAAGCAACAGCTCCATATTTACTTCCTATCAGCTTATGTCATTCACCGCAACAGGAAATAAGATGTAATTAGGGTGATAAGTATAAAAGGAGTCACTGATTTGCAAAAATAGAACGTAATCTGTGGGCGGCTTGAATGTGTGACAACTTGCTCAATCAGCAGTGACAGCCGTTTATCTCCCCGAACACGCGTGCTCATTTGTGTCGTAACTTTAAAAAAAAGGATAAATACTGATAAATACATTGGAAGGAGAGTTTGGATACATACCTACATGTGACTGGAAGGTTATTTGCTCTCCTTTCTTCATCTACACACAAACATACACACACACACACACACACACACACACACACACACACATACTATCGAGACTGTTATAGCTCCATAGGGGCCCATTCGTTTTCACATGCAACATAACAATTAAGCAGCATGTGCATGTGCTGGCAGGGGGTTGGTATACATGTACATCAGTGGAAGTGAACATGTATGTCTGTGAATGCTGAAGGAGTTTTGTGAACAAATGCCTCATGTGACTGAAACTGACTGGAGGGAATATATTGATTTCGCTCACACCAAATCCTCAGAGTATTGGCTTCTGATTGGACAATGAACATGCTCTGTGGTTAAACAGGAAAAGCAGTTATGAGCGTGGAGGAAATGTACATAGTGCTTTAATTACTGAACGTAACATTGCCATTAGCAACTTTAACTGTTTTTCTATTTCGCTATCATTTCACTACTGCGATGCCCTT
Source organism: Clinocottus analis (assembly GCF_023055335.1). Classification (NCBI taxonomy): domain Eukaryota; kingdom Metazoa; phylum Chordata; class Actinopteri; order Perciformes; family Cottidae; genus Clinocottus; species Clinocottus analis. Next base: position 6,857,296 of record NW_027175854.1, read on the forward strand.
GAATTGATATCTACAGGCGTCACTATGGTTGTGATTAGCTTCAGTGTACGCCGTCAATGGAGATTTTTTTTTTTCTCCGTAAATCCCCTTTGTGCAAATACTCCTGCTAGACTTGATTGATACATTAAGCTTCTAAGTCAAATTAGCTCAGAGTGAAATCGTTTGAAAGAAATGTTTTTTTGTCCCTTGCCATGCAGCTAATAAATGTGTTGACGTACTCTTCGAGACTTTGTTTTGCCTCCCGCCCCTCCCTCCCCCGCTTCCCCTTATTTGTGGATGACTTCCCGCTCATGTGCATTAGCACACATTGTATATTATGACTTGGAGAATGTTCATCTGTCTGGCAGCACCACATTTTCTCCTGAGACCACCTATATAGTCTGCTTTTTTTTTTTTTTTGACTGTGCTGTAAAATGTACGAATCAGCTGTTTTCTTTGTGTCACTCTCCCTGTAAACCTGAAGCTGGGGATACATACATGTGTTTATTATATTTCTCCAAAAGGCGCCGATTGTGTTTCCGAATGATCTGTCTTGTTTGGGTTGTGTTGTTCCTCAAAGACTGAGATGGACCGACAACAGATAGACAGAAATGGGGGGAAAGAAAGAAAGATGCCAGCATTTACTAACACCAATTGAACTGGACAAACAATTGATTGGATTGCCCTGCACCCCTAGGGTGTGTGTGTGTGTGTGTGTGTGTGTGTGTGTGTGTGTGTGTGTGTGCGCGCGCGCATTTACCCAGCATGATGTTGAAGTTGTAGATTATTAGGAAGAAGACATACAGGCTTTAGAAATGAGGGGGCGTACACATGTGTGCACTTCTATTCGGGCCGAACGTCCTCACGAGGGTCAAATGATGACAAACACTCTCCAAATTGAGTGAATATATGCAATCATGTTTTATATGTTGGATCTTATTTCGCTAGTTTTATGTATTGGCTCCATCAATACTGATTTTTTTTTGTGTGCAGAAACACAGAGTTCCAGGAATACAATCACTCATTTTGAAGAGAGTAGAAACCTGTAGATACAAATGACATGGCACATCATCACCTCATCTGGTCTTACAATTTATTGTAAAGGTGTAGAGATGTAAGCATGAAGAGGAATGGGAAGGGTGGGTGGTGTGTATGAGGAAGGTCGACAAGGAGCTAAATACACAAGAGAAAAGAGAGGGAAACAGAGTGTTGCTGGAGCAACAAAAAAAAAGCTAAGGAAAAAGCAAAGTGACCGAAACAGATCTAGGATGGCGGCTTACGGGGGGGCTGCGAGCTAGACCGAAAGAGACAAAAAGGATGGAGCAGATTAAAAAAAAAAGGATGCGAGAGCGGGGCGTGCCTTGGGGAAATGGAGGCAATCGATAGAAAAAGATGCCAAAGTGTTAAGGGGTGGGAGACGGGGCGTTGTGTTATATAACTCCAAAATGGCAGCCGTGAATTGCAGAGTCTGTATTCTCTCCTCCGAGTTGACTGCAGTCTAATGGAGACACAGACACTGTGTGCACCTGAGGGTACGCCAAAGCATTGTTTATGCATCCCGGTTTCATAGTTTTACACTGAGGGGATACTGAATAATAAAGTATCAGGAGATCAGTCGGAGCCCCCTGCTCCTCCAGTTTATGTAGAGCAATTGAGAATAAAGTACTTTTTTACCCCTGTTTTTTGTCACAATTTGAATCCAGCTCAGAAAATCAACGTTTTTTCTTTAGTCTCTTTTGTTTTTATTGTCCATACTTAACCGAAAAATGATCAGAATCGTCAGCGCGCACAGCCCCTGTGGACTAGGATCCACGCAACCGTGTTCAGTTCTTTTAGTGCACTGGACTAAAACCTCACATTTCTCGTACCTGTACTTGTTTATACTGAAGTATCACTTCTTCTCTTTTCAAACAGTATTTATGACGTAGTTTCAATAAAACGGTAAGAAAGAAGCAATGGTGTCTTTCGTTGCCTGCTGGAGGAATCTAAATGAAAGCACTTCTGTTATTTATGCTATGGCTCAACTTATAGAGCCTCGGGCATCTCTCTCTCTCTCTCTCTCTCTCTCTCTCTCTCTCTCTCTCTCTCTCTCTCTCTCCACGGATTGCTCTTAGAATATGTTATCCCTCAGCCCCTTCACACTCAGTTTCAAATAAAGTATATATTCTGTAGGTCCTGAGTCGGGAGATAAAATGTGTGAAAGGAGAGCTGTAGGATTTGGAGCACCGTGCAGAAGGGAGCAGCCAAAATAGAGAGAGAATATCAGCAGCACTGCCTGCCAGCCTCACTGAGCTGCTAAGCAGGGCTTAACGATGCCCAGGGGGTTGTGTGTATGTGCGCGCGTGTGTCTGCGTGCGTGTGTGCGCGTGTGCATGGCAGTGTGTATTTTTGTGTTCGCTTTCCTTCTTTATAAGCCCAAAACAAGAGCTCCATGTTTCGGGGTCACATAGAGGCCAGAGAATCTGATTTGCAGAACTTTGTTTGAGGATTGATAACTCGTCAAGTAGTTCATAAACCATCGACGTCGACGCAGGTTAATCGCAGCAGGATGATGGAGGGAAGACACACTTGTTTACGCCTCCATTTCTACCTGCTTGGGAGGCCACTTTGTGGCGGTCTGGTGTGAAACTTAACTGTGGCGTTTATGGCACGGCGCCATGATGTATGGCGGACACATCCTGCACAGGCAGCGCACTCTCTCTGCAGGATCGTGATCGGCTGACGGGGAGGAATTTAACCACAAGATCCGAACAAATAATCTCCCAGATCACCACTTTTCTCCTTGGTGAACTGTCGACCTGACCGAGCAGCAGTTGCCAGTGCATCAGTCTGAGTTTGTTCTCTGAACACTCCCGTTACATCTTTCAGCACGGAAAGTTTTTTTTTTTTTTACTACTATTGGAAAGCTCAGGTGTAACTTACACCATAAACGATGGAGCTCCTTTTTTTTTTTTCTTCATTTAAATGCTCCAGGAAGTTGTGTGTGCCGACACAGCCAGGCACTGGGGTTGGGATGGAAATGGAGCTCAAAACTCAAATTCAGAAATAATGGAGGAGAATAATGATTATTTTGATTTTTTTTTTTCACAGTTTCAACCCTGCAGTGCTTCTGATTCCAGATGAAAGTGCATCTAAAAGCATCTGAGTTACTGTACTAAAGCTCGGGAGGCAACTCTTCACCACATGTAGTCATGGCATTTTGGAAAATCCTGGAGTTCCTTGCAGCAGAGGCCAGCTGGTCAAGCCCCAAAGCTGATTATTTTGGGAATGGGGGTGCAGGGTGTGGGTGTGTGTGGGTGGGTGTCTCTGTGTGTAGAGGGGCGTGGGGATTTCTCAACTATACCTCAAGGCCCATTTCTATCCAAGGGTTGCTGATCAGAAGGAGGAAGAGCTATTTTAGATTTCAGCTCAACATCACACTTTTTCACCCAACATTTACTGTTTCATAGAAGAATCAATAACTCTGGAATATTTGATAAATGAGATGCTTCCTTGGTAACAAGAATACATGTCTTAAATAAACATATTTATTGTAGAATATAAAATGTGGGTTCTTAGTTTTCACAGCACAATTTTCTTTACAGTGTGTTTGTATTTTCTGTCATTAAAGTTTTGCTTTTTTTTGTTCTATTAAGAAATTAAGTTGACTACAAGATAACCAACTACATTAAGACTTGTTTGTCATTAAGACTTGTTTATTTGTATGAAAATAAATCTTTAATTGTGGGTTGGAATATAAAAAATAATTTTGGGATATGCAAAAAAAATAAAAAAAATAAATTGAATTGAGTTTAAAAGCTGTAATATTTCAACATGCATTTTTTTTTCACGCCATTGCAATGTAACACTGGATTTCTGTAAACAATACTTTCTGTCAATGTTTATGCATTCATATATGCTGTATGAATATAAAAGGCTAATTTAGAGAGTGTTTGTGTGTGCATGTGTGAAGTGCGATATTTGTAGTTAAAGGACTGAGTTTTGACTTCCTACTTCTGCATCAGACAAAGGTGTCCTCACTGCCAAAAAACAGGTCCTCCCTGCCACGCGTGCGTGTGTGTGCGTGCATGTGTGCGCGTGTGTGTCTCCGCATGTGTGACTGAGAGAGAGGTGCGTGTTTGCTCCACTGACCTCGCCTGACCTTGCTTTGCCATTTCCTCCCCTCCTGTCATGAGTGGGCACACACAAAATCACAACCGACTGCTCAGCTCCGGAGGTGCCATCACATCTGATTGCACCAAACCATCGGTTTGGGAAAACGCTGGGTGCTGGTGCTGTGTCCCATAGTGAAAAACAAACACAGACGTCTTACCACCAAAGAAAGGGGTTTATCTTGTCCATACCTATGCCCATGTTGGCATTTTATATTACAATGTTTGAGTTTGACGTGTATTTTCAAGTGTGGATGATGGCATGTAACTAACCTCAGTGCTATACTTTGATTGAAGAAATCTTCTCTGGACACAGAAGTCATATTTCAGACAAAATAAACTTCAGTGTTGACAGGAAACATTCAGTTTCCTCCGTTTAAAATCAGCATTGGTTGCATCATTGTTGGTGTTGTTGTCATCAAAGCCTGCTATTATCCTGTTCAACAGAATTGCGTTTACATGTTGAATGCAATTAAAGAAGATAATATGTTGCTATTTTTCTCTCTCACATATTCTCCATCCTCATCCTGCATCACATATACCTTATTCCTAACTTCCGTCAAAGAAATTCTTCAACTAATACTATGAAAATTACTTCCAAGCATTCCAAGCGCCCAAAAGGACAAGACAAATGCATCGCCAAACAACAAAGTAAGGAGATGCATCACTGATAGCTGACTGCTAGGGGGTGGTTTGAGGTTCGGGGGCGGATTTTTTCTGACACTTTCCTCCTCAGACATATTATAAAATTAAGCCGACGACACCTCCACGAGACAACAACAGTTTCTGGCATCCCAGAACCACCTCCACACCCGCTGCCAGTGCTAATCAGACCCCTACATGCCTAAAATACACCACCACCATAACCACCCTGGCGTTACACCTTCGGGTTCGGTTGTGCTTGGCAAGCAATGTTGATTGTTTATTGCAATACGGGAAACATTTGAGATTTAAAGATGTTAAAATGAATGTCACCGAATAGGAGGTGGGGGATTTGTGCATCTATCAGGGTTGATAAGGGATGTTGCAGTGGGGTCACCCGAGATCTGAATGTGTGTTTTATAGTTGTGGTGAGTGAGGGATGAATCCATGCATGTGTGTGTGTGCACACACATGCATGTATGTGAGTCTATTTTGTGTAGATGAGTGTGGGAGGTGGCAAACAGGGTAAGCCACAGGAATATCACCCAGAATCCCTGTTATCAAAGAACCGAATTGTACCATGAAAAATAGGCAAGACAAAAATAGAAAAAGAAACAGGAAGAAACTGTGAGATGGATGGAATACAGAAGGTTAGACTTGGAGAGAGTGAGAGAGAGAAAGAGAGAACATGAGTACTGTGAGCATTTACTTAAACACATACAGATAACACTCAATGGAGAGACGTGTGAGAAAAGAAAAACGGAGGAGAAGCGGGGATCAGAGATGATTTGTCATGATCATCTAACAGTTTCATGATCCCATAGATATAAATTAATTGAACACACTTTCAGGAATCATGATGATTGGACTCTCCTTTAGAGAGCCTTAATCTGTGGCGAAAATGTTTCACTTCAACACATATTTACCCACGAAGCAGACAAAGAAACAAATTGTCTTTCACAGTTAAGGTGTGAAGACTTGGCGGACATTGTGTGTGTTTTTGTGGGCCGGAGATGGGGGTGTACAGTTAATATATATTCACACTTTGAAGATGTGTGCACCTACAGTGTTCTGAGGGACTCTATTATTAAAAGGGCTTTTATGGGCACATTTAGGAAAACAAACTGTTGCTATCTCGGTCCAGAATGTTCCCTTTGTTCAGTCATCTCAAGCTTTCAACCAGAGAGGATAGTCAGTGAAATAGCATCCTGAAAACCTGTTGGTTATAATGGAACACAATACAACAAACATGGGTGGATGTAAGTTGAATTGATGTCCATCGCACTTTTCAAAACCAACAATGTGGGTCCCTGTTACAAATACCAAAACAGAGCTTGTTAACATCATGAGAACAAGTAGAGGAAAAGAAGCGTCAATAACACATGTAGCAGTAGATGCTGTGAGCATGTTTCATGGTTTGATTACTCTCTTTTGAAGCTATACGGTTGGCAATGATGAGAAATATTGACTATGCTTAGATAGAAATATATATATATATATATATATATATATATATATATATATATATATATATATATACACACATATATATAATATATATATATACATATATATATATATATATATATATATATATATATATATATATATATATATATATATATATTGCATTAGTTGAGAATTTCAACAAATACCAAATAGGTTTCAAAGTCAGCTTTAATGTCAATTCTTCCACATGTGCAAACATACCAAAGACTCTAAAGTATGTTCCTCTTCTTTCAATAGTGAATACAGATACATGAATAATAATAATAATAATAATAATAATAATAATAATAATAATAATAATAATAATAATAATAATGATCAATTTGAAGAATATTACCTCCCCTAGCTTTAACCCAATGTAAAACGCTGTTACATTTGGACATGGTAAAGAGGTAGGAGTAATACAGTTATCATGTGGAGCGGCAGTGGAGTTCACCTGTGGAGGTGTCTGTGATTGGAGAGGCTCGCGCTTCACTCCGCCCCCCCTCCCTCCCTCCCTCCCTCTCCTCCTCTCTCCCCCCCGCCCCGGCGCGCTGCCCGCCTCCCCAAACCCGGAGCGAACACTCACTCCTCACTTGCTTCCTCGAGCCCGCCGCATACCATGAGCTCCCTTCCCTTTAAGTGGACGTACGACGACACAGATGGTTTCCCAACGGCATCCCGCTTCACGCTGACCGAAACTGCTGTTATTTAGGAGAAATATCCCCCCCTCCCCCCCTTCTCCCCCTTTTACCGGTTGTGTGTGTGTGTGTGTGTTTTTTGTGTGGACGCGTCATGCAATCTCGCCGGTGGAGTTGTGGCATTCGGCTGGTGGCGTGGACGTGGGTTTGGAGCCTGGCGGTGCTCGGAGCGTGGAGCATCCCCGCAAACGAAGGTAAAACACGCACGCGACACTTGATGACACGCGCTGGTGAAAGGTCCGTCTCATGGGGCTCCAGACCGCCAACATTTCCGACGCTGTTTCATGAAATTAATTTGAGCGTTAATGTCTTTTTAGGGCAGCTGTCTCCCCGAAAGTCCGCAATGACAGCGTGTTAAAAGGACCTTTGATCAGAGCGTCTCTCCAGATAAGCAGTCTGGCGACAGACGCGCAGTGCGCTGCGAGAGTCTCTGCGATCGTCTTCAACATGGTTGTGCATCCCCTACTGTTGGATTGGCATTGACCTTAACGCACTTTGTTGTGTTTTTTTTTAAAATAAAACAAGTAGTAAGTCAGGTAGTAAACTTAATATTTGACAGATCTTATAATAATGGGAACTTTCTGGTTTGTGCTGCGTTATTTCTCTTGATTCTCTTTTCAATGATATTCTAGGTTTAGTCTGACTGTCTGTCTTTAAATGTGCTGATTAAATCCCTTTTAATGCTGTAAATTCAGATGGCTCGGGTGTCACTTTTCTTGTCAGCTATTAACAGTTTCACTTGGCACCACCACACCATTTTGCGCAAAACTGTCATTTGCCTGCGGTGAAGACTGTTTACGTCTAAATATAAAATATGGATATTTGCAACGAGGCATTGAACATTGAAAATAACTACAAGGTATATGAATCATTGTGTGTAATATTGTTCCCACGCCATTGTCCGCACTGACTGAGCAGCATTTTAATAGCTCGAGATGAATGCCATTGTTTGGGGGTTATACAGCATTATGCGGGAAAGAAAGAACATCCATCAACCTGCTTATTCTTCACGAGGCAGATTAATTTTGTTCAGTTTAGCTTCATAAAAGCGTTTCCCAAAGTGTGACCATGGGGCACTGCGGGGGTCCTGTAGGGCATCTTTCCATAGTTCAAGTTGAAATGCAAAGGCTATCTTTGTGTCTGAATTATATGACTGTGGGTTTTCTGGTTTAATGGAATAAAGGTACCTCTTGTCCTGTTACAATCTGCCATACAAGTTCCACAGAAGAGTGAAAAGTTCAATACAATTACTTGAAAGAAGGTGTATTTTACTTGAAATCTATCCAAGCCAATTACTCAAGAGGTTTGTTGTCTGTACCTGCAGTTGAAGATACTTGAATTCCTGCCTTGTTAAAATCCGGCTTCAGGCTGTGAGAAGTGTGAATCAATGGCAGCCGGGATCACAAGTTTATGTTTTGACTGCAGTGAGAGAAAAGAGAGAGAAGTCCTCGACAACATGATCCCTCACATCATCTTGTAATGAGCCAGACATTTCCTTTCCCCAGCTGTCTTCATTTATCACACATATCCTTTGTTTTGCTCTGCAACGGCACATTCATAATTCTTTTTGTATTTCCTGTGAGTGCTCTCTACCAAATTTCACTGAAAACAATTCCTCTTTTATTTGAAAACACATGAAATACAACATTTAAACACATCACCTCTTTCTTTTTTTTTTTTTTGTCCAGACTCAACAAAAAATGTCGGCGAACGTGGCACATATTTGTATCGCAATGGATAATCACACATTAAATGCATAATTGGAGCGGAGGGTGAAGCCCATAATTAAAATAGTCGCTATCCTCTCATTGGGCTAATTTATTGTAATTGAAAAAGTCACATGAAACCATTTTCCAGCTCGCTTTAGACTTCTTGGAAGAATCATCGGGGGACTTTTGGCCACTGATGTTTTAATGTGTGTGAACAGAATAAAAACGACCCTGATGCCTCCTTAATAACAGTGAGCAGTGAGGATGGTTACCCTGCAGTGGGGCTCTCCATACTGCTGTGGAACACTGTCCACACTCTTCCAGCTCGAGTAATTCCCTCTGTTGAAGCTAATCCATTCTTATTAAAATCAATCAATTTAATACAACATCTCGATGCAGAGCCAGATGCCTCGCTCCTGTTGTAGATCTTCTTTTTGTGTTTCATTAATAATAATGTCTGACTAATGAGGAGTGCGTGAAGTGACACATTGGGGAGTTTAAAACTCATAGCGTGGCTTTTTGTTTGTAATGGCGCTGGTGAAATGAGGACAGTAGATTCTGCTTGTAGAAGTACAGGAAACGGCGTGATGGATGTGCATGTTTGACCTCTTACCTGTGGGTTCCAACATCATAACTTACTTGCCTACCTTTTGGTTTCAGAAGTAGGATAGCACATGGTTTCAGACACAATTTTATTGGCGTTCACTGAGGTCAAGTTGGCACTCAAACCGACCCCATGCTGGATTGCTACAAATGTGCAATTAAAAGTAAATGTCAGCCATGTCGCTCTCCGATTTTCAGCGATTATTTCAAAGAGAATTCTATCTGTACTCCCCATGCTGAGAAATCCACTCAGTCATCAAAAAAAAAATTGAAATATTTATAATATCCTTGAACTAATGTCACCACAAGCCTTTTTAAATCAACTCACTCATTTCAATGGCGATGACTTTTAATAAGAAGTTCTGTAGATCATTGTCGCTGCTGAGCTCCAACTTGTTCGGTGATTTGATCCTCAGAGAGAACGAGAGAGAGTGAACGCGGTAACGCATCCCTTATGATCTAGTTCAGCGTCACTTATCTCTTCTTTATGGCCTAATTAGTTGTCTAACCGCCTCCTAAGGACATCTTTTATTATTCTCCGCAGAGCAACGGAGACCGTAAAACTAGTGTAGTGTTGTGTGTGTGTGTGGGTTTGTGTGTGTGAGCGCGCCTGATTTCTTGTTCACTCCACCTTCCCACTCTGGACGTCTATTCATTTGTTGACACCGGGGCAGGGTTGATAAGAGGATCGGCCATCTTGTAATAAAGCTTATCATAGGACTGGACATATTGTGCTCAACAGCTGCTTGTAAGAGATGGATAGCATTTATGAGGGTGAACCTTTGGACGATTGATTGGTCTTTGCTCTGTATTAATGTTGTGCGAGGGCATTTCTTTTGCTGGCTTCTCCAAACAGGAGCAAGAAGAAACAAAGGGGATATGTCGCGAGAAAGTTTTGTTTTGATTTTTTTTTACATACCTGGCCGCTCTGAAGTTTTTTCCCAACCAATACAAGAGAGATGTGAAAACATGTGGTGATGTGGACCCCAGTGTCCTCTATAACTAACACTCACTCACAATTTAAATTTGGCAGATCCCGTAGGAAAATAATTCACAACATCCAATGTTCAAAATTGAAATTGCGCCAAGTATTGGATACCTACGCCACTTGACATGGATGGGGCATTAGTTGGGCTTGTCAGTGTTGGCAATTTGCATAGCAACATGTTCTAAAACATTTCAACTATCACACTCGTGGGAACATATTTTGCATGTAAAATTTTTAGAATTCGCAAACAGGAATATTTTGGATCGTTGGCCACATTGCTTGTCAGTGGGATCACACTTCATCCCAGTGTTTGTCAGGTTCACGGGCCAAGTTATGAAGACAGCTGTGAACCTCTGTTCAATTTGACAGTCACGTGACTCATCAGGGGGAAAACGAGTGCATGAACCCTGACCCTCGATGGTCTATCCAGTTAGAGGAACCCAGAAGTTGCTCATAGTTCCACTACATCACATGTCAACCGGTTTTCAGTGTAGAGGACATATTGCATGGGACTGTCCATTCCTCTATGAGGCAGGCATTCCCCAAACACCTCATTTGGTTATGAGTGCTTTGAATTTTTCTTGAAGCTCCCACCTTATTTGTATCCTTGTAAAACGGAAGTGAGGGTCTATTGTAACTTTAAAGCATGCAACACAGGTTAAAAGTGACTTCATACGTAGTTAACTATTATGTGGAGGTTCTGAGAGGCAGATATCCCAGACCAGTTGTAACATTTACTACTTTGTCTATTACTAGTATGCTGAAATGTCGAGCTCTCAATCTGCTCCCATTACACGGAGACATGAAGCTCGTCAATGAGGCGTTCATTTTGACTTTCTCTTTTATTGTTTGAGTGCCTGCCGTGTCAGACACTAAACAAGCCAAATGTTATCACAGATGAGATGAAGAGAGCTGAACTCCAGCCTGACAGAACTGGAGTCTCAATTTTTCAACACAGCGAGACGTTCTTACAGAGCGGCGGGAAGATAATGTAGCGCTCACGAGACTACGTGGTCACCGGGGCTGCACCAGTGGTCAGGTTAATGCGCTTGACAGCTTTCAATGAAAAAGGCTGATGGATTAATGGATTGGGTCGAGCCGAGAGCACCGCCGAGCCACTGAACCGCTCGGAGGGTAAAGTTTAGCGGTTTTCGGGTTCACAAGATGCACAAAAGAGCCAAAGTAGATAATAGCCACTCTTCCTAGCACAACGCTCCAAGCCGCGCCAAATGTTATGTCGTCTCACGACGTGGCTTTGAGACTACTTTTGGACTGAAATCCTTTCAAATGCTCACACGTCTTCATTTGAGACCAGTTTAGTGTGTTACAAACATTGAAAGCGATCAGCCAATAATAAAGAGACACTCAGAGTATGAATTCAATATAAATTACTTGAATTGTGAGAGCACCTGTCCTCAAGATCGGGTCTGAGGAGCAGATCTGGAGTGAACACACGGGTCCACCGTTATTTTTCAACCCTCATTTTGTGATTTAAGATTATGTCATTTCTCCAAACTCGCATTCAGATCTACACAGCAGTCAGGCTTGGTCGTGCACATATCATATCGATATCATGATTATGAATGGTTTTGTGTCCGTCGTTCATCCATACTGAAGACTGCCTGTGTTTGTCATCTTCAACAGTGAACCTGCTGGATTCTCGCTCTGTGATGGGAGACCTAGGATGGGTGGCCTATCCTAAAAATGGGGTGAGTGGCTAATTGCCAAGATCTTTCAATCATAAAAGAAGAATACAATTTGACGAATGCTGCCGTGGTGACGTTTCTTGATCGGTTGTCTGTTTGGAGGCTCTTGTTGAGTAGAAGTATACAGTGTTGTTCTTGTGTTTGTTTTTTGACACACTTGAAACACCTTATGACATGAAAACAAAGCTAAGTAGTTCAACTATCTCTGTAGTGTTTGAGAATATTCAATACCCATCGGCAAGGAATTAATTAAGTCTCAGAATAAACTTGTGTTCGTCCAAAACAAATCACCGGTTGTGAACTCACCATCTGTGTGACCGAAGGCACGTGTGGCGTTATTATTTCACTCTGAAGTACAGGCTCTTCATTTGTTTCATCAACTTTAGTTCAGGTCATTTCATTTCCAAGAACTCTCAGTTCATTATCAGGGTCAATTGAATTCATGAATAAGATATTGAAAGTCACGACGGGATATATTATTCTCAAGCCAGGAATTTAGATTCCATTACCTCGTATTCCCCTGGCGAAGGCTAATTAGAGAATGAATCGGTAGAGTTGGAAAAAACATATTTTTTGGTATTATATATTATACTTTATGTACTAGCATAACAAATATAAATATATTAATGTACTGTATTCTGACGTTGCCTACCTCGACTCATCACACAGTAGCTGACAGCCGAATATGCTACCTTTCTTGGGAAAAAAATGAAATTCCTCAACGTCCTAAGGGATTGATAGTGCAGTGGTCGCTCTAAACAGGAATTAATTTGCGCATCCATTTGATCCACATGGAAAATCTCTCGCATAGTCACCGCTCCTGTTGGCAAATATGCAGCTATACACGCCGGACCAATAGTGCTGACCACAGCGTTTTGTCGGCTCTGGGTATTCAAATCATGGCCCACTCTGTGGCTGCATGTAGATGGGAGAGATAGTGCTGACAAAAGCAGCCGTATGCGCATTTCATATTAATGAAGATGTGATTATGGCATGTGGTTTCTCCAGTGCTACCGCATAAATAACAGCTTTTTTTTTGGGGGGGGGGGGGGGGGGGTGGAGAGGAAAGAAAAGATGCAATAATGCAATGGAAGGATCTCATAATGACATCCTCTCCTATTAGCTCTTGTTTTTATTCAGCTACAGTTTCAAGTTATTCCCCTGAAAAATTACAAAATAACCCCGGTTACTTGACTGACAGTAAAAGTAAAAGGACAAACATGTCCAACAAAATGGATAATGTATTCCCTGTTTGGCATTTTAAATAACAGACGTTATCGTTTTTGGCCATTATAATTCCCATCATGTACAGCACATATACGGCAGAACCCATTCTGCAGCACTCTGGCACGTTCTCCGCATGCGCGCACACACACATACACATACACACACACACACACACACACACATGGCAGCAATCCTCCGTGGCTAAATAAGATGTTGAAGTTTTTATTTAGTCATGTTCCAGATGGTTTGTTTCATCCCTTGTTTCCTCCTCCTCCAGCCCCATTATCATCTCATCTCTCATTATTCTTTTTTTTTTTTACCCCATTTCTCATCCCTGCCCCTCCCCTCCTTCATTGTCCCCGAACATTCACTTTTACTGCTCATCCCAGTTTCCTTCCCATTCTTGTCATCTGCTCGTCTGTTCTTTATCCCGCCATCTCTTTTCCGCTGCACTCTTCTCCCAAAGCTTCAATGTGCGTTGAAAGTTCTTGAAACATGCATTTTACCAAAAGAAGATGGGAGTGAAATAAGGGATTTAAAAAATAGAAAAAGAGGTTTGAAATTTGATGGATGACCTTGAATTGTTATGACACATTTCAATGAACAGCGTGACACTGACGTAGTAGATTGTAAAACACAAACATTTTGGAATACGAGCTTAAGTTTTCAATAAAAAAATATTCTCGTCTCATCTATGATGAGCTTCTTGAACTGTGCAAAGTTCTTCTTCTCTTCTACATACACCGCCTTCTTTATACAAGCATAATGTAAACTAGAATTAAAATTGCCCTTCCTTTTTTACAAAATCTACTGAAACGGCTTGAAACGGTTTGTTGGAACAACAAAGAGGATTATTAGGAAGAAAACAGCCACCAACGTTTGAGGAAATTACTTGAGACTCTACATCTGAGCATATTTGATTGATGGTTGGAAGACGCTGAGCTGGTGCCATTGGAATTTCAGTTAGCTTATGAAAGTTTGCATCCTCCTTATTAATATTGATGTCGTATTTGACCAAATAATGGAGAAGATTTAAACATATGAAGGTGTAAAAGAAGATATGGAGGCATTATGGTGTTTTGCTCATTTGGGACACTTTCTCTGTCAACCCTTTGTCATATAATACCTCCACTACTAGAACGTCCTGTTCCCATTGCATAGGAGGAGTGCTGCTTCGTAGATTGGGTGGTTTGCCAATCAGATGCATTTTGGTGGATGCTTTTATCTGCTGCTTCCTCAAGCCAAAGTCAGGAAGGAAGCTGCCATTAAAGGGATGGATCCAACAATATGGATTATTTTATTCTGTCCATCTGTCTCAATTACCTCCCATTTTGCTCCGTCTTCATCCGAACATTAGTAGGCAATGGCCCTCGGGCCTGTAAGAGGCTGACACGCCGAGCCGACCTCAAAGAACATATTGACAGACGCTGACTGATGACACATGTTGTGATGCCTGGAGTCACCTCAATTCTTCTGTTTTGTGACAAGAAAACACAAAGACTACCGCCACACTGCAGGCCTGCATGGGCTAATGACGAACAAGCCAAACTAGACCACCTTTTTACACCAATGTGAATCTGTGAATCTCGGCTTTGAACTACACACAAACTCGGACTATGTCTGACTAAAAGTTGCAAATGAGACTGTTGAGTTTGTTATTTTCTTTTCCTACTTTGTTTTTCCATTTTGCTAAGCGATTTGAGGAGACAATATCATCATGATTCTTTGAAATGGCAGAACATTTATCTCACTTTCCCAGGGTCCCATGTGACATCTTCAATTGTCTTGTTTTGTCGAACAACAGTCCAATATGTTGTTCAGTTCACAAATGTGTTTTAAGGAATAAAGAATAACAGTAAGGCCTCCCATTGGAGAAGCTGCAACCAGAGAATACTTAGTATTTTTGTTTTCAGAAACAAATTAAACGTTTAATCGATTATTAAACAGTTTGGAGTTAAATTTCTGAAGACTAATGGACTAATCGCTGCAGCTGTAATTGCAAAAATTGTTCCGACCAACATTTCAATTTAACTATGATTAGTTTCCATCAATCAAACCCCAGTCCAGAAGTTGTGATAGAAACAGATTACAATGTGTTGCTTGCTTTGGCCGAGTGTTTTATGTCCATGTTGTTTGATGACATGATTATATTAGCATTGCCATTCAGATATGGGACTGATGACGCCTAACGGTTGACAGCTCAGCACTTGAATCTGCTGAAGTTGACGATGGATGATTAGCTCTATCAGGCTGACGGAAGTGTGAGAAGCAAAAAAAAGAGAAGCAAAACCGAAAATAAGGTAAAACAACGCTAAATTAGTGTAACACGCTCGGCTGAACAGGCACTCAGAGAGCTCCCTTTCATCGACCGCCTCTTGTTGATGCAGCATGTTCACTTGACCAAAGATAAAGGCGAGGAGGGAGCATCAAAGGTGCTGAACACACTGCAGAACACTCTGGGCAGCGGCCAGGCACAGACACTCGATGACGGCTAACAGTTGGCCTGACGTGTCGGGGGCCTAAACTGCCCTTCCCTAATGAGGATGGGCAGCGGCTGTTTGAACAGTTCAAGGAGTGTTTGCTTAGGGATTCGTTGTGATGCAGCTCCTACGCTATTTAGCAGGCTTGGTTTCCCCCTTAATGCACATGACGGCACCAAGACGAAGGGAAGACAAGGCTGTATAGGAGAATGGCGGAAAATTGGAAGATAAAGGTGTGACAAAAGAGATGGAGAGAAGCAGAAATTGGGGACAAGGAAGGAGACAGGAAGTCGGAAACTGCAAGTTGAATGGCGGCTGAGATTAAAAGACGGGGGGGGGGGGGGGGGGGTCCCAACAGTGTTTCTAGGTTAGACTTAAGATTGGATAATTAAAGGAAGAATAGAGGACACAGAGGGAAAATGATGATAGACATGGATGACATGAAAAGGCAGCGGAATGAGACACAAGTAGAGTGATGTTGGAGTGAATTAGAGGGAAGCAGAAATCGAGGGGAAAGTGGGGGCGGGGGGGACGGGGGAACGGGGGGGGGGGTTCTTGTAGGCATAAGGAGGGAGAGGGACAGTTCCATCACAGTGTCAGGACGGTCAGCGGTAATGGGCGGTAATAATAAGTTGGGGACAGCTTTATAGACTTAGAGCCAGGAGGGCACTCAGCACAGCCACAGGAGGTCTGCTAACGGATGTGACTCGCGCGGTGTGCGCGCACGTCCACACACACACACACATATGCTAGTCAACAAAACCAACACACACTCACGCACACTAATGAGGAGCTAGAGGGATGCCTTTAGGGACAGTTCAGTGTAGGGAGCAAACTGAAATTGAGGCTAGCGCTGCGTGAGGAGGTCTGAAATTAAGAGGCGCTGATTATTGGGACCATTTTCAACCGTCGGGACCAAGAACTGTTGGCTCTTTGAATGGTATCAATTTACCCAAATCCCACCAAAACAAACAGATTGCTCGCTGGCCATGCAGATCATTCTGGTGTCATGATAATCGACCCTGAAGCGTCTGCTCCCAATTTAATATAATGTGAGCACACAGCTTTGAAAAAATGTCAGAAATGTTTCTTTAAAACAAAAAGAAGCTGCGCAAATCCAACTGCATTATTCTGAGTAAGTGGGGTCTTGAGGAAAGAAGCAGCAGGAGTCCTAGAAACAAATATGTGGAAAGTTCATCGGGTGAACTCGAAAGTGTCACTGTGGCTTGATCCCGCGAGGAATTTTTTCTTTCTTGGAATTATGAATGAAGTGACCCTTTTAAGAAGAGGTTGTGTGAATTGCATGACACTGAGGTGGCTGGAACGAAGATGTCGTTGTCACATTTTCAATACAAATGGATGGTGAATTGCACGACAGAATCATTAAGAGACAAAAAGAAATAGGTCAAGCAGAAGTAGATCTGCTGTCAAACGTAACCTTCAAATGAGCTTTTAAAAGCTACACTATTGTTTCTCTGGGGCCTCGCAGTGTGGGTGGTCCTGACCCCGCAGTGTTAGTATGTTGCTCTCCGCAATAAGCTTTGTGAATGACCTCGCACCCCCCACCCACCCTCCCCCACTTAATACCATGTGGAATAGTTGTAAAGATCCCATGTTATAAGCATTTGGACTTAGCTCATTCCTGGAAAGCCATGCTCAAAGTCATCACACACCCTTCTGTGACTACTGTACCAGCCTTTTTTCTCAATACATAATGGCCATTTGTTGAGTTTTTTGCTTAAGATGTCTCATGTCTAGGCTTGCTTTGCAAGGAAATGCATCAACAATTATGATTAAGAGTTAAACCCCGGCTTACTTGAATGGAAGTGTGTGTGTGTGTGTGTGTGTGTGTGTGTGTGTGTGTGTGTGTGTGTGTGTGTGTGCGTGCGTCATTGCTCTTTTCAAACTTGCAAACGGCTCCTGTTCAAGTGTCATGTCAACTTACATGAGTAATAAAACACTGTTATTTGAATAAAACTACAAAGTGGGAGGACTTCCAGTGGCAACAATGGCAACCACACTTTATACACCGATACAGAGCCCATTTGTTTCCAGGTAAAACTGGAGATGGTCGTCAGCTAAACTCCCTGCTGGGCTACTATGATGATTGGGGTGTGTGTTTGTATATATGTGTGTGTGTGTGTGTGGTCGTGCGTGTGTGTTTGCGTTTGTGTTAAGCTGTGTAAAGCCCGGAGCAGACTGGTGGATCTGTGTGATCTAACCAGTAAGAGGCTTAATGTCTGCCCTGACTGGGCTGGACTCTGGGACTCGGTCACACTCGAGCAGCCATAGATCAGGCCTGTGCTTTTATAGTATCCTTGTGAGAACATAATGGATTTTGTCAAACCTTTACCCAGGCTGTCTCTAACCTTTACCCTTAACGCACTAATTGTCAACCCTCAAACTGCCCTTTGACAAATTCAGGTTGTTTGAAGTTAAAAAAAATGTGATTTTGCAGCAAGCAAATGAGTGATATCATGTCACATCTGACCCATGTTCACTTCATTTGTCCACACAAAAGTGATCCCTTGAAAAAACACAGAACTGTGAGCTCTTTGTCCACGTTAACAGACAGGAAGACAACTTGGAAATTAAATCATTCAACTGTTCCTTTAATTTATTTACTAATTTGACGTTGTCTCCGCCAAATAATCCAGCCACAGAACTATCTATCCATGGCATAACATTAAATTCCACACTTCAGGGTATGTGCACCAATGTTAATTGTTTGTCAGAGAGGTATTTGACAATGTAGCAGGACGTGCATCAGAAGTAATCCTACACGTGAAACGTGATCCACCAAATCACTCGTTAAGATATTCTCTTAATAATGATTCAAAGTGGGAAAAATAAATAACATGAATTCATCATTTTACTCGTAGTTTTTGTCCGATATTGTTTGTTTTGTACTTTTTAAGAACAATTTTTGAGTTTAAAGTTCAGTGATCCAGATGTATTCATTTAGGCATGAATACTTTAACTTCTGTCTGTAAAAGAGTCTCATATTGGCCCTCCAAAATACACACATAAACACACACACAGATACACACACCGACTATACCTTCATTCATCCACTAACGGTTCAGAAACTGAATGATAGTCCGCAGAAAAGAAAAGAGGCCGACTAAAGCTGGCAGGACTGAGATTGAGAAAATCAAGTCAGACCAGAGAGAAACAGAGAGAAAAGACAAAGACAGAAGGTTGTACACAGCGGCTCCAGCAAGGGTTGATTAATATGGGCTATTAAGCTATAACACCAGATCATAGTCTGGTCCCTCTGGCCATATTACAGTGACATGATGAAGCGCCTGTATTAGCCATGGGAGAGTGCTAGTGATGCAGATAATAGCCACCTCCCAGGAGACTTGCAGAGGGAATTAATGCTGCTGTCTGACACACACACACACACACACACACACACACACACACACACACACACACGCACACACACGCTTGAACACTGACGAATCATTTACATATATGCACACATACAGGCAGGAACGAACACACACACACACACACACACACTTTATGGAGGTATGGCTGTGCACTACACGCCAATGAACACACCTTAAGTGCAGGTTTAATTGTTTTTTTAAATAACTCTGCGCCTCATTCATGGTAAACGTGTATATACCCTCATAACACTATCTCATTCTTTTCTGTCTGTTGCAGTAGGAGAAAACGTGGTGGAAGGGATGATGATTATTCTTGTATCCATACCTAGCCCCCCCCCCCCCTCTCCCACACACACACACACACACACACACATACACTCACACACACACTCTATAATTTCCCTGTCAGCGTTAAGCCTCTTGGACAGGTACATGGTTATGAACTCATCAATGTATTACATCTGGGTATCATTCAGAATATTCTAATATTAGCACAGATAACAGAGTTCTGTCGATACCATTATTACAAAGTACTGTACTTAGTACAATTCTGAGGTTCTTGTACTGTACTCAACAGCGGGAACTAGAGGTGCTCATTACTTGTCAGGTTAAGATTGTCCATGAACAAAAATTAAATAAATGTTGACAGCATAAGCAGGTTAAATGATCTACCATTTCACAACAAATATAGTCTAAACTATAATTATGAGTTTGTCTATCAGAAGAGTTTTGTCCTCTTTGCTACCCCACCATGTCACAGCTGAACTGTATTTTATGACCCTTCAAAGGGGGCACGACTAAACACAGTATTTTACTGTATAACTGTAAAATTCTTCTTACGTTGAATTACGTTAATGTATCAGTATTCATAATTTAATGATGTACCATATAATTATGTTTCACAAGGGAATGCAGAATTCTACTTGTAACAAGGTATTTTCACACTGCTGTATTGGCACTTTTACGCACATAAAGGAACTGAATGTATCTTCCACTACTGTTGGTCGGAGCCAAAAAAGTAATGAGGTTGGATGCCCGTCTCTACCTCCCAGTCATCAAGAGGAAGTCATCCTGTTTGGTTGTATGTTTCCTCTCTTCTGTGCTCTTTCCTCATGAAACCTCCTCTGTTCTCTCTCTCTCTCAGTGGGAGGAGATCGGGGAAGTGGACGAGGACTACGCTCCGATCCACACTTACCAAGTGTGCCGGGTCATGGAGCAGAACCAGAACAACTGGCTCCACACCAACTGGATCCTGACCGAGGGCGCCCAGCGCGTCTTCATCGAGCTCAAGTTCACCCTGAGGGACTGCAACAGCCTGCCCGGCGGGGTCGGAACCTGCAAGGAGACGTTTAACATGTACTACTACGAGACGGACGGCGGCGAAGAGGAACTGGAGGACGGAGAGATGAGTGACGGGACGGGGATGTCGGATGAGGAAGACAGGGCGATGAAGGAGAGCCGGTACATCAAGATTGACACCATAGCAGCCGACGAGAGCTTCACCGAGCTGGACCTCGGGGACCGCGTGATGAAACTCAACACCGAAGTGCGCGACTTAGGTCCCTTGACTCAGAAGGGAGTCTACCTGGCTTTTCAGGATTTGGGGGCCTGCATCGCTTTAGTGTCGGTGCGTGTTTTCTACAAACGCTGCCCGTTTCTGGTGAAGAGTTTGGCCGAGTTCCGCGACACCATCCCGGGCTCGGAGGCCTCGCAGCTGGTGGAGGTAGTGGGCCGCTGCGTCAATAACTCCCTGCCTTTGTATGAGCCTCCCAGGATGCACTGCAGCACGGAGGGAGAGTGGCTGGTGCCGATCGGGAAGTGCGTGTGCCAGCCGGGATTTGAGGAAATCAACGGATCGTGTCAAGGTAAGAGGACGTTTGTGTGCCGATGAGTGCTCGTACAACTAACCGATTCGTTGATTTCTAATTTTTGTATTTAATCGACGGCAGTAATTCTGTCCCGGGCAATATTTTGTTTACTTAAAATCATCTCCTCTGGTTCACACGTTGTGTCTTTTTGGTGTTTGTGGGTGCGTGACTCCTTGCGTCGGGTTGCAAGCTTCATCCCGTTTGTTTATTTTTACATCCATGCACATGTTTGTTTTTAGTATTGTGTGCTTGAGTGTGTGTGCACAGACGGGTTTTATTCTTTGACTAAAAGTGTTTCTCGCTGTGCATCTGTGCGTGTGCTGCTCCCGAGCTTAGTGGAGGGAATTCCCCCGAGCCTTGCAGCACTTTGCTGCTCTCATCCAGCCGCTGCTCTGCTCCGACTCGAGCCCAAACATTCCCACCGCTGACCTTAACTGCCATTTCCACGGGCGCCCGTAGTCCTCTCTTATTTTCCTCTCCTTCACTCCTCTCCAATCTTCCCCCCCGTGCGCCGTCTTTTAAATTACTCAATTTTCAGACTCAAAACACTCGACTCTACTTGTGCGACCAAGAGCATCTCTGAGTGGCGTGGTGAAACATTCTGAAAAGATTCCAGAGATGTTATTACAGCGGCGCGATGCCGCGTGGTATGAAACATCGAAATGTGTGATTATTTGGACGCTCTCGAGTGTTTCATCTCCACCAATCGAGTGTCAGCCTCAAGCAATGAACTAAAAGATTGCTCTCAAATGCTCAACTACACATGACCGACTCTTACGAACCTCTCTGCATCTTACATGCAGAGGTTCTGCTTTTATTTTTTTTCGGGGCCTTTCTAATTTGCCCCTTGCATATGGGTGAGCGTGCATGTGCAGTATGATACATCATGTCGCTGCTAATAAGGGAGAGGCTGGATGGTGTGCAAGGCTCAGTGCTTTGAGGGAGCACTTCACAAATCAGATTTTCTATTGAATTCATCACACCAAGCCTCCAGAAGTAAAGCACAGCCTTTTTAGAAGCAGCATATGTCTTCTAAAAAATAAAAAAAAACAACCCACAGTGTGATAAAGTGTGCACTATCTCCAGCTTAACTGCGTCAGACATGGAGTCTCTGTGGGGAGATCATTAGGGAAGAGCTGTCAGTGTGCCACTGGCCTGCCTGGAGTCATACTGCCACCGACTGTACGGTAACGCAGACCTGTGGCTGACGAGGCTGGAAAAAAATGATACAGTAAATATCGCTGGTGTTTTTTGTTTTTTTCTGTACCGTGTCCATCAGGATGTGGCCATGAGTATTAAAAAAAGAATCAACCCAATTTGTGTTTTTGTGTTTATGAGAGAAGTAATTGTATACTGTATCCAAAAGAAACATATACGGTATGTATATAGAATACAAATGTGTGCACTTTATAATCAATCGGAATACTAAGAATTACAAAAATATGACATTTTGGGCTCTCAGGATTGGACTTCTAACTTTCTGCATTATTAGCAATGTGCTTTAATTGTTGACATACTAATGCTGACAGAGTTACCGGCTCCGCATCAGCCGCCATCTTGATCTAGACCAAAATATCGCACTAACTATTCAGATGGGTTGGTGGAGGATTTTGGACAGACGTTAATGTCCCCCCCCCCCCCCCCCCATGTGTTGACTTTTTCTCCCTAAATATTTACAACTGTTGGGTGGATCATCGTGTCCATTGATGCTTGTATTCCAGCATCCTCACTCGCAGCTGCTCAAATACAGCAGCTTGGACAGTGGCCCGACGCTCAAAGCATTAACGTTATGTAACTGGAAATAAGTCAACATTGACACTTGGTTTCACACGAGAAACCAACACCAGTCTCCTGCGTGAAAGTCCTGTGTTTGTTTGACCATCCATGGTGAGCGTTAGCATGCCGGCGCTAGCAGTAACGTCTGTACGCGCAGCCTCACAGAGCGACGAGCACAACTGTAGATTGTTAAACTTAATGGTTATTTGAAGTATTTTTAAAGTATTTTTTGTATTATTTACTGCACATTCAGCACCATTTCAGCCGGATGTGCAACATTTTTGCATGTTTTCCCTGTTTGAGTTTTAAATATATTATCAAAAGTGTCATGGGCATACTGCGCACAGGCATGTGTAATAAACCCAACGTAGAGGAAATCCTTTTTCCATCTTGAGTTTTCTAGATGATGCTTAATTATTCTTCACAGTGATCAAAAGCCCTGAAATGTATTCACACCTTTTCATTGATTATATAAAAAAAAAACTTTTAAAACAAACACTACGTGTGTGACTGGGAAGTGGTTTGCGTCTCTGTGGAGGCTGGTGTGTGCAGCAGCGAAGATTAAAACGGGTATTTTTTGTTTCATCAGACATCAATTAAAAACCACAAGTGAGTCTTTTCTGTTGTGGAACGGGCTTAAAAGAGACAGACAGAAAGTGGCATTTCTTTTGAACCTCCATCCGTGGAAGTGGTGTGACGGCGTCGGTTAGATGGCGATGTGATGAAAGTCTAACCCGGCCGCCGTGTTTCGCACGACGCTGACCGTACGCCTCGTGACCGTTTTTTTTTCCCCCCGCCGTCATGTTGCAACAGAGGAAAGTTTTTGAGGCGGCCAAAAGGATTAAATTATTTTCATTTTAATGAGTTCTGCCTTCCACGAAGATGAAGCTTTGTGATATGCAAATGTGGTCCATTGGTTGAACGTTGAGAATGAGAAACATATCCGGTGGTCACAGTAGAATTGATTGATTTTCTTTTCTTTTCTTTTTTTTTTAATATCGTGGTCCATACGTACAGCCGAGGGAAGTAAACAGACTTGATAGTGAGCAGTCTGAGGAGAAACACCCTCCGAGCAATTATTGACGCTACAAGATGATTTTCAGTTTGGTATGCAGATGAGAACGACGGCCTTTGAAAGCGTCTTCACAGAGAAACATGGCAGGATTTCGTCTCTCTGAGCTTTGTAACCATATGTGTTCTCTGCTTTTGGAAAACAGTTTTTCTTGTGCGTTTCGCTCACTCGCATCGCAGTATTAAGAGTTGAATTCCCCTTTGAAAGCCTGCCTGGACTCCATACTGCGAGGAGTTACGTATTCAGCCTCTTTGTGTATTTTGGGGACGGTTTCTGCTTTTCAGATGCGAACATCTGTTGGTCTGGATACGAGAACCTGCACGGGGTCTAGTGGCTTCATCCCTACTCTATTATGTCTATTTGAATGAAGACATGCATGCAGTGTTGATAATAACCAGCTTCTATTTTACAGCCTATCCAGCCGGTTCAGTTAATGCTTTGGGCATGTTTGTGTTACAGTAGTCTGAGTCAGTGGGTTGCAGGTCGGAGTACAGTACAATGTGAGAGAGAATGTGTGTGGATCCCGGCTTTATTGGCTGCATGTGCTGCCTAGTGGGGCGTGATTTAACGCCGCCTCGCCGAATGTAGGACAAAAATCGTTACGTGCAGTTCTTCCTCCCCCGCTTTTGTCTTTTTCTTTCTCACATCTCAAGTTCTTTGTCTCACTCATTTGCTTTCTGTCTCCACCTCCCTCTTCTGTCCTTCCCCTGTCGTTCTATCGCTCACTTTATCTTTCTCTTCATCACTCAGTGCTTTTCCATGCCCCCCCCCCTTCCTCTTCACTGTTCATCAGCACGCTCCTGTTTATGACACACAAAAATAACAGTAATACTTCTCCATCGACAATCTTATTTTGTCTCCGTACTGCTTGTTGGACCTAGCACTCACGACGAAATAACATCTCTCTTTTTGTTGTTATTTGTTGCTTTGTTCCGCTATTGTCTAGACTCTGTTTATTTGAGTATTTTTTTATTATCTACTCGCATGGCATCGGAGGATTAAACTGATCATCTGTTTCCATAGTATTTGTTTATTTTCGAGTGCCAGCGTAGCCAGAGTGAGAGACGCAGACGGTATTCATTTACATACGAAGCGTGTGACAATGTGTCCCCTTATACCAGGGATGTATGATATTGTGTCAGATGACATCTAAAGATATTGCATGTGCTTGTGTGAGATGTATAGATGTAGGCACAACTTTAGCTGGGATAATTGGTGATGGCCTGCAGCACTGTCAGCCCGGTGAGACTGAAGAGAGGGGATGAGGGAGGAGGGGAGTGCATCCACGGCTAGATGGATGAATGGAGGGGAAGGATGGGAGGATTACTGAGAGGGGAAAGTGATGGCACAACAAGGGGACCCAAGATAAATTGAAGGTTTCTCACCACAGGGTGTGAGGGCAGAGAGACAGAGAGATGGATGAGTGTTGTTTCAGCCGGTGATTGCAATAGAGGAAGGATAACTGAGGATAGAAGTGGGCAGATGGATGAGGGACGAGAGGGGGGAGGGAGGGAGGGAGGGGAGCATTGTAGATTGAGTTCAGCCTCGCAGATGTGATTTAGGCTGAATGAACACTAGAAGGAATGTGGGAATAATGGCTGAATGAAACATCAGAGTACCGTTTGACTTGAATGTTGCGTTGTTGGAATGAGAGCTAAATGCTTTGGATTATATTCGTGGTATGATGTGTGCCTGGAGCGTGAGGAATCCTGCCTATTTCTCAGCCAGTTTCTGTCATTGCTTCATCATTTGTTTACTGTGAGCCGTTAAGAAAGAACCAAGTTTGTAGTCTGGGCTGCTGAGACTGCAGTAAACCGTCCATGCATTAAAGCTTCTCCATCTGACCACCAGTAATAGAAGATGAAAGCCACAATAGCACACTTCAACTAAACCTTGATATGTTTCCATCATGATTACGTAATGTGTCACTCTTACTTTCATTTAATGTTTTATTTTATACGAGGCACTTTTAGCTGAGGATGGAGGAGCATGCTGACCAGAGACCTGGATAAGGTTTTTATCCTGATAAAAGGCAAATTGATCTGAACTAGTTTAGGAGATTTCTGTCATTGTGGGACCAGGATATGATGCTTCCATGTGCCCAAAAATGATAATGAACATCAAAACCATATATCAACAAGTACAACACATTAAGTCGGGAAGTGAATGATTCTTTGTTTGAATTATGAGTTTTTCGTTACAGACAATGTTGCTGTAATGAAATAAATGACGATAAAAATATCAAAATAAGTCGATGAAAGGTTGAATGCAGTGTCGGCTGTTACTTAAATGATGGAATATGTGTCACATAACTGAGTGAAATGTTGTAATGCCACTTAAAGACTGAAGCGTCACACTGTAATGCTGGAATAAGGGCTGGATTTCATTG
Organism: Clinocottus analis; assembly: GCF_023055335.1. NCBI lineage: Eukaryota > Metazoa > Chordata > Actinopteri > Perciformes > Cottidae > Clinocottus > Clinocottus analis. Next base: position 6,883,473 of record NW_027175854.1, read on the forward strand.
TTGTTGGTATAATGGAATAAGAGCTAAATTGGATGTTGGAAAGATGGAATAGGAGTTGAATGCCATGTTGGGAAGATGAAATAAAGGCTGAATGCAATCCTGAGATTGACAGCTTTGTGATGTTCGTATTCAGGCTGCACTGGATTCACGTGACAGAAGAAAAGACTTGGAGGTATAAGATGGGCAGCGATGGGGGAGGGGGGGGGGAGAAAGGGAGCGATGGGAGGTGGGGGAGGGAGGCAGCAGGGAAGAGGAAAAAGGATGACAGAAGATGAGGAATACGAATGACAACGAGGACGACTGATAGCATCATCAATTAAAAGAATCGTATACGACACGATGAACTGTCGCTCACTGGGAGACGAACAATGCCGCGGAGCATTCCGTTCCTGGAGCGTCGTCTTAAGTGTGTCACGGGTAGCGCCGGATTCCCCCTCGACAATACTTTGTTTCAGTGTCAGGGCTCCCCTGATGTTCCCCCGTGTTTGCCTGCCCGTCAGACGTCACCGCTGCATTATGTCAAACTCGATCTGGTCATGCTGCTGCTGCTGCCGCCGTCAGAAACGGTCTCACCGGTGGAGTAACGCGAGGAAGCTTTCTGCCTGCGACCTCTCGGGAATTATGGCGCGGCGAACGAGCGGCTCACGCTTTCAGTGCGGGGCCCGCGGTTGATGGTGACAAGGGTATTGCGTAACACAAGAGAGGCACTCATGATCGTGACACATCTGCCAGTTCAATATGTGTCCATAAGGGTCTGACTTCCAACACCTTCTTAGCCGTGGGTCGCTTTCCTTAATTCATTCAATAATTAATTAGGTTTTTATTTCAATATTTGTTTTATTTGAGTGTCGAGCTAAACTTTTCACCCATCGTTTCCACATGGGTGGAAAAAAAAAAGATCATTCATATTTTGTATTTCTTATTTCTTTTTGCCTATTTAACCACCAGTATTAGCCCCACTGTCATGGTTGCAGTGAGTGCAAGCGAAACATGCAGATGCAAATGCATTTATCTGAACTCGCTGAACCTGAATGGCAGCGCGAGTCAGATATTTTGCTCCCTGCAGCTCTTGCAGTGTGCCTTTTTTTTTTTAAATCTCTCCATCGTTCGAGCGATCGGTATTCAGAAGGCTGTGCATCCCTGAGTTCCTCAAGAGACGGAAAGACATGGTGAATGATAGCGCAAAAATCTGCAAGTGGCAGGAAGCCTTTTTCTTTCATTCCGTCATCTCCTGAAATATGAATTGACTGGGTTTATTGCATAAAGAGCTGCCATTCATCTTTTAAGATCCTGTTCAATTGGAAGCTGCGCCCGGACTTCTTTCAATTCTCTCTCTCTCTCTCTCTCTCTCTCTCTCTCTCTCCTCCATCTTCCTCCCCAGCCCCCCCTCCATCTCCCCATCATCTCAACGTAGTGATGCTGTCATGACAACTAAAGTGCTTCCTGAGTGCTTGTTGGGTAAACTGACTTTCCCAGAAGTGCTTCCTCCCTGTTCCCCCTCCCCCTGCTTACATGCACCCATACTCCCTTGTTTTCTGTTATACTTGTGAGGACTCTCTTTGACCCAGTGCATCATCTCGCATCTTCAGCCATAACTAGGTGCCGCTCCGCCTCAGCCCTAACCTTCACCGAAACCTAATTCTAACCTTGCCCCTAAAACCAAGTCGAAACCCTCAAACATCTCCTTTGAAGAAATGTGGGCCATGTCCTCTCAAATATATAAGTGTACACACACACACAAACACACACACACTCCTGCAGTTGGTGAAATATTAATAAAATGCTTCATTCAGCAGAGCCAGCGTCTTTCCATGAAAGCCTGGTCGTCTCCAGAGCCCAAGTCTGGTTAGACTGGTCGTGGACACGTTTGATGCATTTAGGTCAGCCGCTGAGTCTCCCAAATGATGCGCTTTGACAAAACAATAACCGTTTGACAACATTGTTGAGATGAAAAAATTCAAATCCTTCTTGAACCTTCTTCAGAGGTCTGGGAAGAAGTGAAAGTGAAGATGAAATACTTGTACGTTGGATTTATATACAGCCACTGTAACATAACCTGGCTACTCTATACATTTCCAATGCAGATGCTGGAAAAAAGTAACACATTTGTAAATGTCTCTAAATTACCTGATCATTCATCGCAACATCTGGCTATTCAAAAATACATCGAAACACATTTTCCTGGGAAAGTGCGAACAGCATCCGGTGACTTTCGGTTGGGACTCCCGTTCAGCACGTGTGTCTGCAAACATATCATAGCGATGCAATATAGATGTGCAAACACACTTGCATTTAAATGGGTCAAAATAAATGATTATCGCATACGCAGCCGATTTCGCACATCCGTTGCATGCACTCGCGTCTGACCTGACAGCCCCTCCACCTCCGGCACACGTCTCAGGAGTATTGTAATGGCACAGAGATCCTGACCCCTTGCAATGTGTGTTTGCAGTTGTGCGTCCGTACATTTATCAAGTAAATAAAAAAAGCTGACAAGCTGACACTTGACATTATGATGTATTGCTAATGTGTAATCTCTCCCAATTGGGGGAATAAGTTGATTTATGTTGTAACGCTATTGTGACCCGCTGGACCTCTGGGTGTCGCCTTGCGGCCTGAGAATAAATGGGTGCTGAACAATGACCTCCTCCGCCTCCCAACAGACAGGAAACCCCATTGACTTGATTGTATATTGTTGTGGTATTATCATCTGGCTTTTGTTTGTGTTCACACACAGGCGCACACAAATATCGCCACATGCGCACAAACGCAGCAATGCAACAGTAATGCATGAAGGTATGACACCGTCATTCGAGCCAACACACACACATGGACGCGCAAACACATGCTCTGTTTATGTTCCTTTTTAGGCCAGTAGCTCGCTGCAGGACAAATGCAGGAACAGGATATTTACTGTTTCCTCGCCCGATTTATTAGTTCACAATAGTATCTGTTAACAACATGGGCTTTGTGTCGAAAACTCGGCTTCACCATTTGTTGTCTTTCTCCTGTCAAAGTTTACGTTCATGCCAATCCTGCCGAATCCGTGTACAGTTGGAAGAGTGACAGGAAAGATGGAAATATGATGTCACGTTCGATAAATAGTGTGAGAAGTTTTATCCTTATTTGGTCTGACTTTAAAGCTCCGTTTTTAAAATTCCGTGGTGGAATAATCTTAAGAATCTTGATCAAAGCATAGAACCCTGAGGTCAGAGCATAGAACCCTGAGGTCAGAGCATAGAACCCTGAGGTCAGAGCATAGAACCCTGAGGTCAGAGCATAGAACCCTGAGGTCAGAGCATAGAACCCTGAGGTCAGAGCATAGAACCCTGAGGTCAGAGCATAGAACCCTGAGGTCAGAACATAGAACCCTGAGGTCAGAACATAGAATCCTGAGGTCAGAGCATAGAACCCTGAGTTAAAAGAAATTGCCCCTTGATCCAATGTTGTTGTTTAAGTATATTTCTGTTTTAGAAAATATATTTTAATAATTGCATCCATACTGAGGCCACGAATGCAGTTTCACACTGACTCACATGAATTAATTTAAATCCAAGGATGTTTCGATACACAGTATGTGGCCCTTAACTTTAACTTCTGTCCTACCCCCTTCCCCGCTTTTTGAGTGTGCCTCTCTCCCTCTGCCTTAATCGTTTACTCCCTCTAATCCCACCAAATGACAGCCAGTCATATAAATCAACATGTTTACAATGAAATGTTTCCAATTAAAGAGGACGCTCGTTAGGAAGCATCAACGGACACCGCTGCATCCTTAATTGCTTGGGATGCCAGTGTGTGATGCATATTAATTACGTATTAACCTCTCGCACACACACACAAACACACACACACACACACACACATGCACGCAAGCAGGCACATTAGTGTGTGTTGCATATTAATTACCTATTACCCTTTGTGCTGTGCATTAAGAGCTGCGTGGCATCAGGAAGACAGCTTGCCCAAGGGCAACACGCACACACACACACACACACACACACACACACTAATACCACCAACGCCGTTTATTCACATTGCATTCTCAATGAGGGATGAGCCATTTCAGCCAGCCGCCCATGACCATTACTAATCTCACCACAGCAACTGTGTGCATGCCTGTGTTTGCTTGGATACAAAGACGTATCCCTTCTGTGTCCCTTTAAGACAATTTAACGAGTAAAGCACCTCATCCAAAGATCTAAGCCTTTCCTTGCATCTGGAGACGTTTCATTCCAGGACATCTAACGGGATGAATGAGGAAGAGATGATGACATTAAGTGAAGAAAATAGATTAATTCAAAGTGAAAGAAAATATATATGTGAACGGAGTAAAACTGCGTGGGTTTGAGAGTTGAGATGTATGATACAGGTCATTTTCAAGACTCTGGAAATCTGTACTTGATTTGCCATTTTAGAAAAAAACATAAACATGAATATGGAAATTCTCCATCAAGAGGTCACAGTCGGCCATATGCGCTCACATATTATGTACTTTCTGTGTGTAATAAGTCAGAGATCATTCTTTGATCTTTCAACTAGACATGAGTCAACAGCAACGCTAACAGCTCCATCACATCCCTCCATAGCTGAATGATTGCATCAGCATGCAAGAAACAGACAGTGACCACGTGAACATGCTGATGTCGCGAGTAATATTTACTTCTTGATTTAAGCGTGTTAGCGTGTGAACGTTTGCTAATGCATCGAAAAGCTGATAGGCATGGGCGTTAGTTTTGCAGGTATTGGGTCAGGGACGACGGCATCCGACATGTGGGAATGTAGACAAGCTGTTGGCTCGAGATGAAAAGTTATTAAAAGGCCAAAATGAATACCATCCATTGAGCCACATAGTTGCACTGTAACCATATCTGGTTTCTTCACATCACTAGATGCACATTGGAATTAAGGCTTATTGAAAGGTGTGTATAGCCTTGTCGTTTGGAGTAGAAACCATACGGATGGTTTCCAGCTCGTCCATACAGTTTACATGAAAGCAGTAATAAGTCGCATGCACTGTAATCCAGTTGACATTTCATGACTGTGATTCAGTCAACTTGTGTTTTAGTTTTCCCCTCAGCCACACCACGGGCTCCCCTTCATCTCTCAGATTCCACACTGAGCATGCATACATGTTCTTATTAACTCCCTGTCACATTTTAATCGCTTTATCCAACTTTTCAGCCTGCAGCTGGCTGCCCTGACCTTTCTGCCCCCTTTAGCCCGCGGCTGGTAAATCCTTGGACACATAATTACACAAACAGTCAAACGGAGCATGATATCATATGGCATGAGACATGTATAAGTAGGTACATGTATACTATATACGTAGTCACGCTCGCTCATAGTTCCATGTCACGTCTCACAATGAATGCGTGCAGCTCATTTACAAACATGTTCTCGCTTCACTTTTCCTGTCAAACATGGATAATGTATTCAACTAAAATGAGCTAGAATTATTGATAATAAATACCTTAACGTCTACACTGTTGGCGTGTTTAACTGGAAATGACTTTCATTAAAGTGTCATGTGATGGATTCTAAAATTTGAAAAAAAAAATCGCACCAATTTGCACATTTTAATTGGAAATGTTTATATCATTCTCATGATCATTTGCAACTGAGGGAAAATTAAAGCGTCAATTTACTCAAATCACCACGAGTCATGTGATCTTCGACAACACATTATCCTGAAATGTCTATTTGTCAATGATTTTTTTTTTAATCTCTTCAGCGGTAAAAAATTAAGCAAACTAATGCAATTTCACGCTGACCCTTTTAACTCCTTTACCAAGAAGAATCTGGGATCAGATGAGAGCATATCTATTTTTCTATATGGCATACGACAAAGTCATCCTCCACAGTGAGAGTTTAGCACCAAAAAATAATAATAATAATACTGCTTGTTACACTGGTATGGTATCTGGCCATATACCTCAAATTATGAATGTGTTCAGAGGGTTTTCCCATTCCTCAGTATTTTTTATCACACTCCTTATTATCTACCCTCCAGTCTACTTCACTGCCTGCATGTGTGCCCGTCTTTGTGAAATGAGCTGCCACCCCATTTTTTTATTGATTTGGCCATGGGGGTTTTGGAGGATGAAGTCAAGGAGAGCTAGACACCAGACTACGGCAATAAATCTGTATGCAACCATAAATGTGCGCGTGGCAACGGGCTGAAGCAGACAAAGGATCAGGTGTGTCCTACTGCCCTGAATGCCGCAGCCCTCCACACACACACACACACACACACACACACACTCACTCGTAGAAGGTGATAAGGTTCTGCATCATTACGCTGCAGCGGAGCAAGATGAAGTCAATGGACGTGCGATAAAAATCATACATTTAATAACTATGGATCCAATTTCTTTTTCAGCATTTATCCCTTTAATGAAAAAAGAGAATGGTAGCAAAAAAGCATTTTATCCATTTTTTTCAAAATCCTCCCTAAAGACATACATTGTTGAGCCTGAATTATGTCATCAGCTGCATTACATTACGATCTGCTCGTTCGAAACTAGGCCAGCCTCATGAATGCCTCAAAAGCAACGTCTTGAGTCGATCGACTCATAATTAGTGTATGTGTGGCAATCCACACGCTAAGGCAATCCACACACAAGGCCATACTGTGTGTGTGTGTGTGTGTGTGTGTGTGTGTGTTTGTGTGTGTGTGGCGTACACAGAGGTGAGACAGAGAGCGATCCAGGGCAGAGGGAGAATTTTTCAGGCTTAATGTTCCATGACAGTGGACCAAGGTTCCGTCAAGGGGAATCAGAGCCATTGCCGCCTAACGCCTAAAACACACACACACACACACACACACACACTCCTCCTCCTTTGTCTCATCTCCTCTCTTCCCACCACTCTCTTCCCTCGTCTTATTTGCTTTTCACCTACATTTTCCTCTCCTATTCATTATCCTCCCGTCCTCTTACCTGAAGTTTAATTATGAAGTTGTTAATCCCAGTTGCAGCCTGAATGGGCTTCACAGCAACCGCATTTCGAAAGAGACGGGGGGAGAACAACAACAACTGCTAACCTTTTACGCCCTTCGAGGACAAACATAGATGTAACATCTCCTCTCTTTTGTCCTCCGCTGTCTCTCTCCGCTTATCGACAGTCCAATCCCTGCATTATTATTTCATCCTCTATTGCATGTGTCTATTTGTATCTGTCTGGGCGCGACAGCAAAATCAGAAGGAAAATGATCCTGTGATAAGTCGGTGATTGGATGGCTTGGGGGCGCAGCCATGGTGACAGAGGTTGATGATGTATTTTACCGTGTTAACATTCAGAGTGTGTCACCCCGCTGTCTACCTGCCCCACTTAGATCAACAGAGTGAATGCCTGTGTGGGAGGAAGAGAGATTATGTCTGTTTCAGTGATTGTTTGTGTACGTTTTCCATATGGGGCCGGGTGGGTACATCGTTGTGCAGCAGATGCCCAGGATTCTTAACCAGGTGAATTAAGGGAATCTCCACAATGGAACAAAAATAATCACCTTTTTTTTTTTTGGTTGGGACAAGAAAACCAGAGGACGAGAGTAGGTTGGAAGAAAATAAATAATCCCCCGTCGGAAATGAGAAAACAATCTTTAAAAGGAACAAAGAAGAAATACAAATGTGACAAAAAACTATGTGGTAAATGCTTCTTTTAATTTCAACTCTGCAGCTACAGTGGTATCTCTGGTGCGAAACCTCAAAACAACCACAACAACCCAGGAAAATTGTTGACGCTGACCTCCTTTCTATTTATTTTTGTATTTATTTTTTTCAAAGGAACTAACCATGCTGTCCCGCTTTCTCTCTCCCCATGACCCCCTTCCTTTTCCTGTTTGTACGTCTACTCTTATCTTCTCATCTCATCTTCATCCAACCCCAAACATCCCGTGGCATCCGCCCCCTCCCCTCCTCGTCTCTCAGTCTGCAAAGTGGGGTTTTACCGCTCGCTGCTGGAGTCCTTGGCCTGCAGTAAATGTCCACCCCACAGTGTGGCCAGGCAGACAGGGGCCACTTCTTGCAGTTGCGAGGACGGATACCATAAGATCGACTCCGACCCTCCTAATATGGCCTGCACATGTGAGGATTCATATTTGCACTACTTTTTTCATCTTGACTATAATATTGCTGTGGCGACCCCCTTTCTAACCCCTCTTTCCATCAGGCCCTCCGTCTCCACCACGTAACGCCATCTCCAATGTCAACGAGACCAGCGTCTTCCTGGAGTGGTCCGTTCCCATGGAGAGCGGTGGCAGGAAGGACGTGCGCTACAACATCCTGTGCAGACAGGTCTTGCCAGATGGAAGGGGCTTGGAAGAATGCGGCCCCAACGTACGTTTTTTGCCTCGCCGCGTCGGCCTGTCAAACACCTCGGTCATGGTGGCCGACCTGCAGTCACACACCAACTACAGCTTCCTGCTGGAGGCTGTCAACGGGGTGTCAGAGCTGGCCAAAGACCACGCCAAGCAGTACGTGTCACTGAATGTGACAACCAATCAGGCAGGTATGTTGCACCAGATCTGTCGCTTCTGTCAATACTTATTTTTCTGCCAATCCCCGTCTCCCCATGAATTATCCAATCAGCACCACGGCTGTCTTGTTTTAGTTTGTGTTGTTTTTTCCCCCCCAGTAATCAAACTCATTCTGAATTTTCTCGACACAAATCAACACCATTTTATCTTTTTCTTTTCCCCTCGTTGTTGAGACGTTCACAGACCAACCTGCGAGTTGGATTCCTGGCGCAAACATGTTAGTTTGGTAACAAAGACACCAGATGATCAAATTATCACAGTAGTTTTCCAACAAATCTGTCGCTGTGTTAATTTAGTTTCATGCGCCCTCCTTGCAGTGAATGAGGGAACATTGCACAGTGGAAAGATATGTTTTTTTTGTCTTTGCATTTAGATTTGTCATTGAAAAAGCAGCTTGGTCCCCTCAATTAGGCGGCTCAGTCCATCAACAAGCTTTGCAGGAATCGGGGGCATAATGAAAGCTCTTGATTTGCAGACTGTTTGTGTATTGTGTGGGAGCAGGTGTGTTTTTTTTTTCTTCTGCATGCCTGTCAAAAATGATGAACCCGGCTGATGATAGGCACGTCATTTTTAGGCTGAGAAATACTTTTACCCATCAACTCCGAGCAAAGAAAGACATCTTCAGCTGGTATAATGTTTTGCACTTGTAGCTGCTGGGAATATTCCATTATCTGCCATGCCGGAGCATCTTATATATTCTGTGTGACTATAAAGTATCCTTGAGCAAGGCCCTAAACCAATAACACTAAAGTGAGCAACAAAGTTGCCAAACATAAAAGACCACTCTAATATTAGACAATGAAAGAGTCCAACTACTCCCCATAGCTGTAAATAGTGGAAGCGTTGCTGGCTTTCCTTTTTAAATGGAGACTCAAATTCATATGGGCTTTGGGAGAAAAAAAATATTTATGTTTATGGGAGGTATGTGCCTGTGTTGTTTATTTCATTTGATGGCAATGAAATGGGTAGCACAAAGCGTAATGAAATGAGAAAAAAAAATAGGATACTAATATTCTCCTTCCCAAGGATTCCATCTGTAGGGAAGACGAGAGAAAAGAACAGTTTTGAAGGAGTGTGTTTGTTCCCGTTTGTTGAACAAATGGTCCATTGGCAGACGAGTAACTGCAGGAAGTAGTAGCAGTAGGAGAAAGAATGAGAGAGGGCAGATGGTTGTCTGACAGTCAAGAGCACTGGCGGGCCCTCTAACTGTGTTGTCTTTGTGCCCGTCAGCAGACTGGGTGGATTACACCAGACTACAGAATCCACATTCAGTTTATTGGCGTTGCGGCTGGATTAAAGTTGGCCAGTCACTGGACCATGTAGAGATTAGCAATTACGGTAGATTAGATTACACATGGTTGTCTGAGTCACAGACGGATACAACGTGCTGCTCTCTGGCATGGATGTGTTCCAAGCTCGGCTTGGGCGTGTTTTTTTTCTTCATTTCTGTCGATGTTGGATAAATATACTCTTTAATTTGGGAATACAATAATTATAAGAAGCAGTCGCTGGCACCGCCGAGGTTATGCCAGCGATCAATGGAATAACATTAATTAACGGCCCTGTTGTGGTTGAAAGGTTGTTGCTGTTTTTTGACCGAGATTCTGCTTGTGAGGCAGCAAAAGGCAATATCCAGCGTTATTGACGGATGTTGCCAGAAGTTTCGTTGCACCTAATTGAACCACACCCAGCCGGGATGTCAGGGTGTACGAACCGAACCCTCCATTGTGAAATCATCTGCGCTCGTCATATTTCGCCTCATGGGGAGAGGCCCCAGACGTGGCAGCCCTTTCTATGTCGAGGTTGGTGAAACAGTGGTGGTTAAGTTAAGGCAACAAACTCACATAGCTGGGGTAGGAAAAAACATAATGATTTGGTTTAGAATAAGTATGTTTGTAATGTAACGCAAGCTACGGATGTATCTTCATTAGACTCAAATATAATGAGACAATATGACACCGGGCTTGTGCTATGTCTAAATGCAACGTCTCTTTTCAGAAATCATGACCCAGTCCGTCAACGTAAACCACAGACCTTGTGGTAATGCTTTGGTTATGGATCATGCGCATATCTCTAAAACTAGGCAACTCTCAATGAAACCATTAAGATTGATAAACTACAGGCAAACGTGAACATGTGGATTTTGATTTGGGTGTGAACTGTCCCTTTTTTAAAAGGACCTTCTAGCTCTAAAGGGATTTCTCAAAGTAATCAGAGGAATCATGTTCACAGTAATCCTGAAGCATTAATTGTTACGAGCAGTTTAACATCCTGCCTCACCTCTGTTCCACACATGCGCAATAAGGGCCTTGATCAGCGTTGTAAACATCTGTTTGTTTGTTTTTCGACCGAGATTCTGCTTGTGAGGCAGCAAAAGGCAAAAACGAGACCGAAGTACCGAGAGACGGGGGCGTCGGGTAGCCTCGGACAGACGGAGACGGAGGGAAAAAGTCAGAGGATCTGCCGTTTGATGTGTGGGAAGTGTCACACTCGATAAGGGAGCCGTGAAATAGGTGATTTCACAGTGTCCCTGTGAAGACCTGCTGAATAATAAAGTGTTGGTACTCGTGAGGAGGAGCGGTGAAAGGCAGGAGGTAAGGACAGAACAACAGGACGGTGGTAGAGGAAGAAGCTTCGGGAATGATGGGGAGGTTGCGATAAGGAAGGAAAAGGTGAGATTGCAAGCAGCGGTAAAGAGAAGTGCTGAAGGATGTAAAGCAGGGCTAAGAAGGTGGTAAGGTCGTAGGAATAAACTTACAAAAAGAAATCAGCAAACTGACGTTTCTAAGCATCTGCAGTTTAGGTGTTTCTTCGTGCCTCGTGAATAAATCTGTGACAGTTTTATCGGCAGCAATGAATACACTGTTCCTTCTACACGAGGAGCAAATGTCAAATCGGTCTCTTGTCAGCCGATAAGCTTGATGATCACATAATGAGTTCCTGTGGTAGCTCAGCTCTATTACGCCTTTCTTTCGGCCCGGTTGTTCATGTGAAAGTGCCGGAGCGCTGCGTGGTAACTGCACACTAAATGCTCCCATACATTGTTCGTGCTGTTGTGGGCTATTACTCAAATGAATCGTGATGCATTACCTTGTGGGCGGTAAAAGAAATAAGAGCATATCCTGGGGCTCTGCCCATGTGTCTTACTTTTTAGTCACATATAATAGGTATAAAAGTAGTGGGGTAGCGAGGGTGTTTGCACGACAACTGAAAAACTGCTAATTTGTGAGTATTTTAGCTCCTACTTGTTGGAGGTGTATCACTTTTAGTGATTCAGAATAACATTTGGTTAACACATGTACATTTGGAGTCTCCAAATGTCCTTTTTGGACACCCGTCTGTCGAGTCACACTTCAACTTGAGTGTGAACGTGTCGGTACTTTCACAAGAAACTTTATTAGGTGTTTTATTCTCCGATTTTTGGTGTCCCTGATGTGTGCGTATAGTAAGCTGCAGCCATCTAAATTTAGGTATGTCATTTTAGGTATTTTTATTCTCCCAAACAGGGAGTAGAGTGGGAGACGTCTTCACAGATGAGACACTTGGAAGAGATATGCTATTGGAAAGAAGCCGGCCAGGGGTCACATGGTTCATATCGTTTTTTATGACTTCAAGATATTAAACGTCTGAAGTATAATAAGCTTTTTGTTAAGTTAAACATGTAAGAATATTGCCGTCCGCCTGGTTGAGTTTGTACATTCAGTATTCTTTTCAACATATTTCCTTCTAAATTATGCCTTCATCAGTCAGACAGCAGAATCGAGATGACAGGAAATACGCGAAGAGAGACGGGGAATGACATGGAGCAACGGTCTGGGGACGTTACAGCTCATGGTCGGCCCAAGAAGGCGCCCTGTACTTCCAGTCATCTTCCTGTTATGACTTTTATGAATTCCTGATTGACTGAAATGTACCAATATGTTGTGTGACGGATCAGTTTCTGCGTTGCCAAATGACTCTCAGCGTTGCAATTGTATGAAACTGGGATGAGATGGAGCAGGCAGGCAGATGGTTAAGTTGCAAAAAAAAAAAAAACTAAGATGAGAGCAGCTTCAGTGCTTTACAGCCTTAATAAAGCCATCTCTCTCTTTTTCTCTCCTATATAGCTTTCATTCTGTCTCTGGGTCTCTCTGTCTGTCATTCTCCGGGGGTAGTTAAAGGATAATAAACCAGATAGTTGAAGGTCTGTATTGATTTTGGTGATGCTCCAGACAGATAGCGGTCTGAGAGGCTTATGTTCTGCACGCCACGATGATAACGTTGCTCTTATCTGAGGCCAAAGTTGTTGCACTGGAGGGCTGCACTCGTCCGCTGAATAGCTTTCTAGACCTGTCCCTGCATGAAATGGAAGCTTCGGCTCGATTTGAAGAACAAAAAATAGCTCCATAGATATTGTGAGTTTAATTTGTGGCCTGCGATGCCGAACTGTAGGTGCTCATTAGCAGATGTAACAGGCACTGGAAGGGAGTGTGATTCCTCTGATATCCTTTGAAAGTGTTGCTGGGGCCCTGTCTACACGCTTTCACCAGGTTTCTCCCTCTATGTCTCACTTTTTTTTCTCTTATTGTCAACCGTCTCACTTTTCTTTCCTCCTCCTCTTCTACCACCCCCTCTGCCTCTTCCAGCACCTCCCATTCTCTCTCTCTGCACTGGCGTTTCTCAAATTCGTCAGCGACTGAGAATAAACAAACCTGTAAAAAAAAAGTGTTTTAAAACCTGAGTTATGGCACTAAAAAGTGTCGCATTGTGTGAATTCTGTTGACTAAAATTCCGCCTCGGGTGTTGAATGTGGACGTTGTGCCGTTTGGCATTTGGAGGAAAGGTTAGGGCTGAGAAGGAACAGGCAAAAACAATAATTGGATCCGTTTGTTTGGAGTTGTGCTCCAAATACACACAGAATTACTAATGTTAGTGTAACTAAAATGAGAATTGGCATGACTTTCTGGAATGTATTTACATTTACAAAATGCATTCATTTGTATAACAAATGCAGCGTTTCAGTTATTTTTCAGATGCTTGTCCCAGCTTTTCAAAGGTCGTAGTATTTGACAATTTTTTGGGGGGGATTATTACTGCAAATTGAACACATATTAAAATGGCTTGTATTTTACAAAGCAAAATCTAAATAACAATTTAGCCTCTGAGAATATTTTGTATTTTCTGGCATTTTATTTTTAATAATATGTATACATATGTCTATTTATCTATCTATCTATCTATCTATCTATCTATCTATCTATCTATCTATCTATCTATCTATCTATCTATCTATCTATCTATCTATCTATCTATCTATATAGTTCAAATGTATACATGTTATAAGGAGAATGGCACATCTTTTTTTTTTTTTTTTAAAGCCCCAAAAGTTTGTATAACAGAGGACTGTACAATCTGCACACGACCATCTATTCTATTTCGGAGTAAATGTAGCGGCGATCTGCATCCAATTTCGGAGGATTTAAACGTATATTCTGGTGTATTGTTACCCGCTAAGCTGCTAGGAAAAGAAACGCTCTCTCCCATCATCGCATCCCAGCGTTTCTACCATTTAAGCATTGAGTGTGTGTGTGATTGGGTTTCTGGTTTCAGGCTTTTAAGATGTTGCAGATAACACTTCTGTGCGACCATCCACTCAGGATACAGTTACTGTGTTTGTAGCAATGATTTATTCCCTGTGGACTTCTGCTGAGGCCATTGAAACCAAAACGCTGTTTAGCATTTGTACACACACACACACACACACACACACACACAATCGGGATGTTGCCTGAGGGAGCATTTTGCCTGGTGAAAAGCTCTTTATGTGTCAGAGAGTCTCCAACTGTCCCTCTGAGAGATGGGCCAACAGTTCAGGTTACAACTGGATGGCTCGACGATTGATGAGAACACACACTAGTGAGCTCAGAACCTAAAAAAATAAATTAGCAAAAATCTTATAATGGAAATTAAATTTTGCAAAACAGCCAAACCCAAACTACTACTTTTCTCCTGTAATCTGCAGCAACATGGAACAGTAAAGGCTGTGTTCCAGATGTGTAGTGTCATCGTCGGCTCCTCTGCCAGCAGCTACTGAATAGCAAGATATAAAGGGATGGTTTAATTAGGCACAGGTGGATCTTGTCGCCAGATTGCAGATATTTATTTTTTATTTTTTTCAGAGGTAAAGCTGCTTTGGTACCAGGAATAATCTCAATAGTTGAGCTAAAGCTCAAGGGACTGTGCCGAATAACCTCAGAAGAACTTTGGTAACCAACACACTTGAATTCATGAGAAGAAACTCTGGGGGACAGAATTAACGGCAGCAAAGACAAAGTACATCACCGTGTGCTTTCTAATGTAGTACAAAACCATCTTTTCACCATCGTGTTGAAAATCATTTTTGGTCTTTTTTTCTTAATGATTTTGTTCTTTGATGTTTCATCTTTTGTTAAATATTTCATAACGTACAACAGTGACAGTAAGCCTCACAACTAGCTCTGTGCATGTAAATGTCAAAGAATGAGGTGTCTTCAAAAGAGGGATGTCTTATAGAGGCTGATGGTACCCAACCGGTTTTACAACGTTGGCATCTTTTCTCTTGTGTTTTATTAGGATGTTATGTCAGTCGTGTTGAAAACTGGACTAAAAAAAACCAAAACAAACATGCACTGGCATGCTTCCTATTAAACTGTTGGAATTGTATTATGTCTTTTTTTTTTTGATTATATTTGTGTGTTTGCAGCACCGTCCCCGGTGAGTGTGGTGAGAAAAGGCATTACGGGGAAGAGCAGCATCTCTCTTTCTTGGGCGGAGCCTGACCGCCCCAACGGCATCATCCTGGAGTACGAGATCAAGTACTTTGAAAAGGTACAAATCATTTTGCTCCTTTTAATCTAAATATTTGTGCACATGTACTGCACAAAATCAACACAATATTCAACTTCCTCGTAGCACTTTTGACTTTCAAACAAAGTCTATATTGCGTCCATTTGAGAATTTACCATAATGACCCTTGTCGCCAATGGATTGTGACTCATAACAGCTCTCTGCGCCACATATTCAACGTGCTAAATGACTGGAAACTTGTTGATAAAGATTGTTCAAATTGACCTCAGAAATGCAGCTGAATATACATTCAATTTAGCTTGAATTTGTCTATTATAGTGGCCTCTAAAAAACCTTCGCCTCAAAAAGACTTTCATTTGACAGAGCTACAGCTGTGTGGGGCTTTTATTTCCTTTCTCTTTTTTTTAAGTTGGATTTGTGGAGAGGCAGGAATTTGATACTTCTATTCAGATCTTTGTTCCCGTGCCCTTCCTCTTTTCTCTCTTTAGTCGTGTGCTGCCGTCTTTTCTGGGAAGGTCAGAATAAAGGTATACAGGGAGCAGAGCAGGGTTTGTGGTCAGCGGTTAGCTAATGGCTTCTGGCTAATGGAGGAGGCATTTAGCTGTGTTTTTAAACCTGATGTGGTTACAGTTCAGAAACTGATCCTTACACACACGCTCGTCCACACTCTCTCGCACTCCCACACGTACTACAGGTAGCCTATGAGGGTGGACCAACCGGTCTTTTTCAGCCCCGATACCGAGTATTGATGCCAGTGTTTTCATTATTTTGCCGTGTGCTTCACCGTGTGAGCGACTGAGAGTGTTTTATGCGTCAGGGCATAACCAGGCTTGACGTAAACATTGCTCGCCTCACTTTATAAAACAAAATGTAACTCATTAATATAGCGATTAACAAAAGAATCTAACAAGATTTACAATTAAATGGTAAACCTTTCCAATGCAGAGACACTGTGCTCCAAACTTTAAACAGGAAGTAGAATATAGTCCAGCAATATACAATCCAGCGATGTGATTTAGTTTCTGCTCTAATCTAATCTAATAAGTGGTGTTTCCCCAGTAGTTTAGCTACACAAATGTGCTGAAGAATTGGTGAAAATGTGCAGGCGAGAAGACTCAAATGTGCAACATCTGTACCAACAAATAATCATCAACCCTCCTCCATCCCTCCCACAGGAGCAGGACTCCAGCTACACCATTATAAAATCCAAGGAGACCGAGATGGTGGTGGAAAGCCTGAAGCCCTCTTCAGTCTACATCTTCCAGGTCAAACATGGGTTAAAAAAAACAACAACAAACAAATAGAAAAACAATTCTGAATCATAATGTGATGGCAAAAAAAAAAACACTTATTCTGAAATGAGAAGAGGTGAATAAGCAATTAAAAAGATGTTGTAAAATGTGTGATGCATAAAGATGAAAACATCTTGACTGTCTTTGTGATATATTTGCATATGCTGCATTACAGGTGCGAGCCAGGACCTCAGCAGGCTACGGTGCATTTAGCCGACGTTTTGAATTCCAGACCAGCCCTTACTGTGAGTACACCAGAGAGAGAGAGAGAGAGCAAGGGAGAGTGCATCCGAGTTCAACTTGTACGTGACTCCCACCTGCTTTTTTTGGGGGGGAGCCGCATTAACAGCAGTCGGCAGGTGTGTGTGTGTGTGTGTGTACTACTTGTGTCTAATCCCGCCTCTTCCTTTGGCAGTAACTGCGACCAGTGAGCGCGCTCAAGCTTCAATAGTCGCGGTGGCCATCACGTTGGCTCTGGTCCTACTGGCGGTCGTCGCTGGATTCCTGCTCAGTGGACGGTGAGTCCTAAATACACACCTGAAAGGAACACAGGCGCAACCAGGAAAGCATGATCTGTGTGTGCAGGCGTGAGCACATGCACTCCGCGTTATGCGCCGTCTTCCTCTCGTCCTGTGGGCGCCTGTGGCTTGTCCAGGTATCTTAAGATTGGCGGTTTCCGGCTTGTGAGCGCGTGTGAATGAGCGTCTGGATTAGACGCTGATGAGCAGGTTGGCATCCGGCCCTCTGCCATCACTGTTTGAATGGATGTGGAAATGTGAATGTTAGAAGTGCGATGAGTGGTCGCGAGGCTAGGAAGGTGCTTTACAAATGCTGTTGATATGCCAAAAGTCCATTTACCAACTTTTCTCAATGCCCAATTTCGGGGTTCATGCTTGCCTTTAATTTTTTGGCTCAAACATGCTTTTTATTGTAAAAACAAATACTTAATTTATTTCTGTCTCTCTGAAAAAGCCTTGGGCATTTGATACTTTCAGAATATTTATATAGTGCCTAGACCTGCTTAATAATAAAAAATGACATGGCCATTTAACTTCATACAATAAAAGACATAAACGCTCTCCTAAATGTCTGTAGCGACACCCCTCATCCTCTCATCTTTGGAGCAGGTGACATTTTTGGACAATGAGATCACGTTGTGATGTAATTTATTCGTTCTGATGAAAGAGGCTGCTCAGCGTGAAACCTCCGAATTCAGTTCTTATCATTTTGTAAGATGAACGTTTCTGAACCTGTGGATAAATGTTAGCTTAGAGGATATCCACTTGTCCTTCTCCTTCCTATTTCTGACGAGCAAAAATGAGCAATATCAAATCTAATTTGTGACCCAGATATTTCTGTGTTGCCGAGCAGCATTATGGGATTAGATACATGACTTGAGGTTAGAGATTTGTAATAGGTCAGGAGGATTAAGGGTTTTAGGTTATGGCTTCAGCGACGATGCATACAATCCAGTGGAACCTCCTCAAGTCTGGTGTCCCAACTTTGCCGGGTTTTATCAGCCCCGACGTTACACACTACATTAATGTTGCATTTGCAAGCCTCCGGTCTCATATGACCTTCACTTCATGGTGTCTTGTAATTGATACCACCAATTTCATGATGTCCTTTTCACATACGCACACGCACTAGATACATGGATGAATGCAAGGGGAGCTTTTAAACGCATGCAAAAGTTGCCAGAGTGCCAGTATTCAGCCGCTGTCCATTAAAAACTCAAAACGATTGTATTTGTGAAACTTTTGCCTGATTCCATCTTTGCAAACCACATTCTACTGTGACATGTATCTAGTTAAGTTAATTAACAACTATTGCGTCCTAAAGGCTTTTACTGAACAATAATTAATACAGATGAGAGTAGTTTTACGAGGCTCAGAGTAGGAATCAATGCAGTTGTTGGACACAACGATCGGGTGGATGGACAGTGGGGGCTCTGGTAATGTTCAAGGATTAAAGAGCACATCGGGTGAGGAAACAGCGGTGATTTGGGTTCAGCCAAAACGGGGACGATGCTCGCTCTGGTTTCGTGTGGGGGAGGCGAAATGGAGGAATGCCAAATTTTCCAGCGATGGATTTGGAACACAAGCGCCACAACCCCCTCTAACCACTGTATCCCATCCCCCCCGCCCCTCCTCCCCCTTCTCCCCTCTCCTCAGCCTGCGTGACCCTCCAGACTCCACGCACATGCATAGACACAGCACACATGTGTAGCCAGACGCGCACGCACGCGGATGCATGTGCTGTACGCATGGGTCAACACACAGACGCACACATGTAGGAAGTTAGAGGGCCGGCTGGGCATGAGCGAGCTCAAACCCCTTGACTCAACAGATCTGGCAAAATAAGCAGCCTCAGGCAGACATGCATGTACAAAACACACACACACACACACAGAAGCAGACTCCCCTCCCCCAGACTATCCAGCTGTGCTCACCAAACCCCTCCAGTCAAGTCTGGCTGTCCTGTGGACACGACCCCCTTTTGGAAAACTCGGGCATCTAAAACATTCATTTGAGTTCTGGTTTTACAAGTCCAACGAAGTGGATTAATGTATTTGCCGACAAAAAATGTTTCCATTTTCAATGTGTGTGTCTCTGGGTCCGCGCGGTCACCGCCATGTGTTCACGTGTAACGTTCATCAGTCCTGTACTTTTTTTAATCTGGGTCATCTCTGATTATCTGTGACGCTGCTTGTCCAAATATTCAAATATGGAACAAACGTACGCAGATATGTATTCGCACAACAATAAACGTCATGCCGGTTTTGGCCTACACATTGACTAAGGGAATGTCTCTTCTAGTCCCTTCTTCTTCCGGGCGACTCCAAAAAAAAAAACTCTTTATTTTCTTTCGGACTGCGCTCTCTCCTCTGCCAAAAGTCAGAGTTGATCTGTTGACGAGGACTTTCTTTGAAAATTGTATTATTTGAAAAGTGCAGTCCTTTGCTGAAGTCTGCAAGGCTGTAAGTTTTCATCATTTCCCGCAATGCTTTTCGAAAACCTTGAAATGTAAGTTAACAGAACCTGGAAATAAAGAGGGACTAAAAAGCTTATCTTCCAGTTAGATCCAAGTGAGATTGTGCCTTGTGTTGGCCAGGATTTGCTTTTATGTGTCTGGGCCATTTTATGGTATCTTTACTGGGATCTCTGTCTGGTACCCTTTTCTTCTCTCGGAGTGTAAATGCCACTGCTCTCTCTTTGTTTAGATATACAGTAGATAACATGTATAAGGGCCCACAGCATTTTTATGCTGTCCTATACTATGAAAATGTATTTGACTGAAACTGAGGTGTTGTCATTATTTTGTCAGTCCTCAGTTAGAACTATTGACATACAAAATAATATATATATATTTCAAAGCAATAATTACTGTTGTTTCATGTGTACATATCAAAACTGTGACATGACATTAACTCTGATGCTTCCTCTCAGGCGGTGTGGCTACAGTAAAGCGAAGCAGGATCCCGAAGAGGAGAAGATGCACTTTCACAACGGTCACAGTAAGTTCACAAAACCAAAAACTCATAGTCATCCAGTGTCTACTACATGTACAGTAGAGGGTTCAAACAGCGGGCATGTCTGTATGAGTTTGTTCAACCCTGTAGGTGTGTGTGTGTGTGTGTGTGTGCGTGCGTGTGTGTGGTTGTTTTGTACAAGGCACTACTCTCTAAATGACACAGCTCCAGACCAGCTCCACGGCAGCCGTGTTGGCAGAGGACACACAAAAGCTGTGATGATTTATAGGCCGTGACAGCTTAATATATTTGGCCACATTCTTTGGCCTCGCATCCTGCCATCCGTCTGCTGGCGTCAGATCCGACCATGACGGGTTCATCGGTGCCCGAGAGCTTCAGGGAAAAATACTAGTGCTGTCATCACGATTACATTGATTCTTGATTGATACGTATCTTGCCGACAAAAAGCAACTTAAAGAGTGTCTTGTTTCCGGGATAATGAAAGGGGTGAATCGTTATGTTGAGATCTCTATATGTTTTTTCTTTGTCAGTAGATTGAGTAGGAGTAAAGCGTGTTATGAAACCTAGACTAAGTATTAGGGCTATTATAGTGTTTACTAAATCACATCCATAACAATATTAAAAGGAATGCATTATGTGTTTCTATTACACCATCACACCATGTTGTAGACTTTGAGAAACTGACAAACAAGATACTACTTAGCATTGACAAAGCAAAGTGTGTTGTCAATATTGCTGTAAAGCTCGTTGATTTGCAATATTGCCTGCAATAGTCGTTTTTCATGTCACGTCATGCATTGCAGGCATTCTGGATAACAAACCTGAATGAATGTTAGTGATGCTAAACAACATCTAAATGGTAATGATGCCATGCATGTGTGTCTGCAGTAAAGTTCCCGGGGGTGCGGACCTACATTGACCCCCTCACCTATGAGGATCCCAACCAGGCCGTGCATGAATTTGCCCAAGAAATTGATGTCTCGTTTATCTCCATAGAGAGGATCATCGGAGCTGGTGAGTCAACTCTGTGTGTGTGTGTGTGTGTGCGTGCGTGTGTGTGTGTGCGTGTGTGTGTTTTATTCTCATTCTTATTCTGAGTGGCAGTTTGGGGCCGATTTGGCCACAATAATGTCTCGCAGAATGCATTATGGTTCATTCTGAAGCAAACCTGTTCAGTCATGCATTCTTCGGTAAAAATACTCTCATCCCGTGACAGCTGAATTTAAACAATGCTGTCTTCATAGACTGTATAGTTCGGCCATCTCCATCTTGGTTTTTGGCAGTCGGCGCTTCCTTCTTTTGCAACCAGAAGTGATAGAAAAAAAATAGAGCCAAGTACAACTGAACAGTGAATGGGGCATTTTAAAGCCAACCAAAATGTCAACTCTCTTTTATAACTAAAAAGTTATAAGATGAGATGAAAAAACGAACTGCAGGGCCAGACAACACCGCGCTTGCAACCTGTCAATAACAAGATAGCCACACCCTAAATAGCCACAACCAGACTTGTCATATTCAATTAAGCCAAGCACTGCTAGAATATAACAGCTTGCACGGCTGTGAAATCTGTTTGTGTCCTGCTGACAAACGTTGTTTATTTGCAACATTTGTGAGCCTCACAAGCCTTCTAGCTGTGCAGCAGCTTAACTTCAGTTGAACATTTCCTTTGGAGTCTATGTATCTATCTGTTGTGATATAGAACACTGAGCCGAGTGACGCTCGCCTGGTATTTTTTCAGAAGTCAAAATGTGCTTGTATTGCAACTCTGATCCCAAGCCAGGCAAGGCAAGTTTACAAGAACAAAGTGCTTCACATAAAATCGTTAAAAGCATCAAAACATAATGCAGAAGAATTAAGAACATTCAATAAAACCATAAAAAAGCAAAAAAGTTGCATTGCAGATTCGACAATAAAATGCGGTAGTGAGATGCAGCAATTAATTAATATCCTTGAATCTGGTTCAAATAAAGGCCACAGCGATGAAAAGTATCGGATCAGGATTTAAAGGAGCTGAGGGTCTCAGCAGACCTGCAGCTTTCAGGAACGTTATTCCAGACAAGTGGAGCAGAAAAGCTGAACGCTGCTTTCCATGTCGACTCTTGGAACAGAAAGTAGACCAGAAGCAGATGTCAGGAGGGGTCGGGGTGGTTCATAAGGTAGCAGCAGATTACAAACGTGCAGTATTTAAGCTCTAAACCATTCAGTGCTTTATGAACCAGCAGCAGGATTTTAAAGTCAATTCTTTGTTTGACAGGAAGCCAGTGCAAAGACCTCAGAACAGGAGTGATGTGATCCACTTTCCTGGTCTTAGTGAGGACGCTAGCTGCAGTGTTGTCAAGCAGCTTCCTGCTTGACTTTTTACAAAGATCTGTGAACATTATTGCAATAGGTTGAGGTTTCATAACAGAATAAGAGAAAAGAAGCATCAGCTATGCAGGGTTTGTTTCGTCATTTCATCAAGACTTTTGCAGATCAAGGTGAGCTGACACGTTAAGGCCACGTTCAAGCTCTGTCTCTTTCCCTCAGGGGAGTTCGGCGAGGTGTGCAGCGGACCGCTGAGGCTGCCCGGGAAGAGAGAGATGCAGGTTGCCATTAAGACCTTGAAGGCGGGCTACACCGAGCAGCAGAGACGCGACTTCCTGTGGGAGGCGTCCATCATGGGCCAGTTCAACCATCCAAATATCATCCGCCTGGAGGGCGTAGTCACCAAGAGTGAGTCACCAGCATGTCTGTTTCTAGTCAGACTTTTCCCTCTTTGGTTTTTGGTCGTGAGCCTAAGAATCCCACTTCAGGATTCAGAACATATGTCACAACGCAGATTACTACGACTTCTCATATGACAGTTGCACTGTGTAGTCGTTTGGGAATCTCAAGCTAAACTTGTCAGACTCTGCTCTGATTTCTTCCGTCTATAAGCTGTACTTAGTCAGGGTTTTTCATCCATCAGACCCAGCTGTTCTTCATCAGTCCGGTTTGGATGCGCTTCGCCAGCTCCAACTGTGCTTAACCAAGCTCAGTTGTACTTTAAGTTGTACTTTTTAAATGACCTTTTCTCTGACATACGACGTATGTATTCATAAGGGGAATACAGCAATAACAAAATGAAAAGTAATATATTTCAGAACGCTCCAACATCGCCATTCTGAGTAGCTGAATCCTCTGAAACGAACACAAACAAATATGTGCTATGCTTCTCGTGGTGAAGTTGTTTTTCCGTATCTCGTTTCTCAGGCAAGCCGGTGATGATCATCACTGAATACATGGAGAATGGATCACTGGACACTTTCCTCAAGGTAGGCCAGAGGGGGACAAGGATAGGGAAGAGAGGGGAATCCAGGGAGAAGGGAGTGAAAGACGATAAGGCCATGGGAAGGAGACGGTGGATAAAGAGGAGGATGATAGAGAGTATAGGGACTAGGAAAAAAGAGGAACAGGGGATATGGAAAACCACTGGTTCTCAAGAATCAATTTCAAATGGGACTTGTTTTTGCAGTATATTTGTGGTATATAGGAAAATGAAGTGGTGTCGGCTCTCAGACACAGATCACTGTTGGTTTGTACTGAGGTAATTGGCAAATGGGCACGGCTGGAGAGTCACCACTTGCTGATATGCCAAATTGGGAGGACAATTATCACAGGGGCAAATGAAAAAAAAAAACCTGTAATCCTTTGGAAAGGAAAATATATTTACGGGAGCTGTTTTTCAGGGGAGATAAACGCACCGCTGTGGGAGAATATGTCCAACAAAAGCTATCATTATTCCAATTCAATACCTCATTATTATACACGTCGAAGCAGAAATGAACTAGAGAAGAATATGTGATAGCCATGACGGTAGCCATGAATTAGCCTGTATTATGGTCAATGTGTGACTGTGAAGCCGTTGGCAGGTGTCAAGGGGAAAGCAAAGTTACCTTGTCACATACCCAGGGCAGCGTGAGTCTTCTTTCTCTCAAACATTCACGGAAACGACAATTAATTACACCGAATAAACAGGAAGCCCGTCTACATGGTGCAGACTTTGAAGTTACTCTATAATTTTAGTTTTATCTTTAGTAGCCAGATCACTTTGCCAGAATATATGAAAGGCATCTGAGCACTCGGGGCCGGGATCACGTCTGCATTGTCTAGACAATTTGGACTTCGCTGAGTAGAGAAGGTAGGCTTATAATGAAGGCTGGCAAACCTCTGAGTTGAGTGATCCCTCTCCAGAGCACATAAGTCTATTCACTGGTTACAATGGCAAGATGCTCAGTTGGCGGACGAGGCTAAAGCCTGTGAAAAAAAAAGAGGGTAAACTCCAGCAGCAGATGGCTAATGGAGAGATGAGAGGAATAAGGTCACGTGATTGCGTGATGGAAACGGCTGCAATTATGGAAATTTGGGAAAGGTGAGAAAAGTGCGGCGGGGTGCTGGAAAGGCAATGCAGACTGGAAAGACCCGGACAAGACGTCCTCAACCGGAATGTGCTGAATTGGAGGACGCTGTGAGACTAAAGACAGAGGAAGGATGAGCTGCAGGGCTGTGGTCAGTGGAAACTCGGGCAGCGATGCTACTGGATGGCAAAGCGAGGCAGAGGAGCTGGGAGACCAGCAGGCGGAGCAGCCGGACAACCCTGTGAAGTAATTACATGGATGGCTGGTGTACTGAGGCTGGACGGGAACGACACAGCCATGAGAGAAGCAGGGGCCGGACTAGCTCCAGGATTAAGGGTCACAGCTATGGACAATGCAGTACGAGGCTCATAACTCGCGTGTTTAGCGCGACAGCTCATTTCAGTTGGAAGTGGGGTGTTCTGCAGCTGCTGTGGAGGGATGGGGAAGGTAGTTGCAGAAGTGATTAGAAACTGAGGTGGGTACCATGAGGGGAGAAGGAGGAGACCGACATGTCTGCTGTGGAGATTAGGGGAAATTATTTGAATGAACGCTTAGAGGAGGTTAAAGGTAAATCGGTGGCATATCCCGTTAAGTCTGGCGGCTCCTTCGGGGAGCTTCCTCATGACCAGCATGCAAAAGAAGAGAAAAAAACCCATTCTGTCCTTGGCAAAAAAAAAAGTTATTTTCCCCATTATCATTCTGCCTCGATTATTAAAAAAGACCTAATTATCAAAGTTGGGTGTGGAGTTTTAAAGGTCCCACGAGAGAAGGTTAAACCGGGGTTTGAAGTGAGGAACAAGAACGTGGCCGTGACTCGCTCGAGGGCGACGAGGCTCGGCTGGTGTCTGTTCCAGAGGCAGTGGTTTCATAAAACGTGGTGAGACTCTGACTGCAGGGCAGCCCGAAGCTCTGTGCAGGATTAGAGGAAGCCTTAATCATAGTTTGGGGTACAAAAGTGCACACTTGATACCAAACCGAGAGATTGCCATGATGTATAGGAAATGATTATTATCAGAGATAAATTATTTGGAATTTATATTTCCAGGAAGGAGACGGTTGAAACCCCCGCTGACATACAACTGTGTGTTAACGTTGGCCGTGCAGTGGGGCTATAACTTCCAGTAATTGTGGCATTAATGGTTTTCCTGCTACAAGGTAACTTGTAAGCGGCCGTTAACAGAATGCTGAGCTCTCATTTTACAATGCAGAGGTCATACGTGTCCTCTATGTTGCGCCTCTTTATATTGTTTTGTAAGCTGACCGGGTTTTGCAGTCTACACACAGAAAGAATTTTAAAAAAACAATCTGTATTGAAGCAAATTGATTCACTTTTTCTAGGCTTTTTAATACTACATGCTGCGTAACTGAAAATGCATACGGAGCATGCTGTTTAAACAGCATTTATAGTGGCGTTCACTGGAAATATTGTTGGTCATGTGAAGTGTTTAGATTTATTTCCGACACCCCCCTCTGAATGTTATCTGTTCCCAGTTCTCATAGAGCAGATATCAACAAGTCTTTTTCCTGTTTTTCCCTTTTTTTTTCTTCAGAAAAACGATGCTCAGTTTACCGTCATCCAGCTGGTTGGTATGCTGCGAGGCATTGCGTCTGGAATGAGGTACACAGAGGCGCAAACAACCTGTCTATTACAGTGCACATCATTAGGGCACAGTGTTTAGACTTAATCCCTTTGTGTTGATAAATGCAGATACCTGTCGGACATGGGCTACGTCCACCGGGACCTCGCAGCTCGTAACATCCTGGTCAACAGTAACCTCGTGTCTAAGGTGTCTGATTTCGGCCTGTCCAGAGTCCTGGAAGATGACCCGGAGGCGGCGTACACCACACGGGTAAGATTGGTCATTTTTGGAGATGTATAATAGGACTTAAACTCTTTTTTTAACTTGTTTTATTTCATCATCACTTATGAATTCAAGTGATCACAGCAAAGATGCTGGTCACAATCTTCCAGACTCCAAGGTGATCTCTGCAAAACGCTCAAAGATATGGTTCAAATAACATGAAAACGGATCAAAGCAGCCCATAGGTTTACGTCTCGAGCAAAGAATTGATGGTTGTCAGTTTTGTGCTGATCCAATAATCGTGTGACTGTTTCAGCACCACTGTGAGAGAGAGACACACACAGAGGAAAGGTAAACTAGAGGGCACACTGCTGTGTCTTTGAGGACATTTATATGTGTGTGTGCGTGTGCAGAGTATTGTGTTACATCAAACTTTGGATTAAGTTAAACTCTTACGTAAGGGATTCGCTCTAAACCGAATACACGCACACACACACACAGACGGCAGCAGGTTTTAAATTGAACTGTGTGTCCCTGGCTGAGTGGCGTCCTGTCAGCCAGAGACTGGCTCCTTCCTGCAGGAAGAGGACCAATTAGTACTCAGCTCAGTCTCCGCAACACTCAATTAGCACCGAGTCTTGCAGCCTTTGCGCCAAAAATCCTGTCAATCACCTCTCACTGCCAGGCTCCATCGCTTCTCTGTCTCTCTCTCTGTCTCTCCCTGTCTCGCGCTGTGTGTGTGTGTGTGTGTGTGTGTGTGTGTGTGTGTGTGTGTCCCAGTCGCTGACAGCAGTGAGAATAACATAATTCACACCCTTCATATAATCAGACCATGAGACATCCCGCTGCTGTGTTCATCAATACTGCATCAAGCTAATTTCCCGACTCATCAGCCGAAAAACACATTTTCCTCTGGAACTCAGCAGTCGTCCTGTGAACTTTTCTGCCTTCACAAGGAAGGCGCGATAATGAAGATGAGGAAAACGAGCCGAGGAATGTCAAGACCCCCAACAGTTAGGACAGGGGATTTGTTCAAGGAAATGAAACTCTGTATCTTGAACTTGTTCATTAGTGTGATTGTAAGTTGGACCACATGCAGCACAAGTGTCTCAATTAAGGTCTGTTCTTTGTTTCCCTCTTTGGAATTTCAAACGCCTGCAGCTGTATTTATACAGGGAAGGTCATTTGTATAAGTGTGGCACTGAGCTGTTGTCTTATTTATGCTCAGCACCACAAACAATTGAAGTCACAATTCAAAGTGTAGTTACCGCTTAAGTCCAACAAGATGTTTGCACTATGTGGTAAAAGTTCTTGCATGTCGTCACAGGGCGGGAAGATTCCTATTCGCTGGACGGCTCCGGAGGCGATCGCCTACAGGAAGTTCACCTCAGCCAGCGACGTGTGGAGTTACGGGATTGTCATGTGGGAAGTGATGTCATACGGAGAGAGGCCATACTGGGAGATGTCCAATCAAGATGTAAGTTTGATGTGACGCTGTCTTGGAAAATGTTTCTGCTTGTGTTTGTATTTGTTCCTGTTTTGAAGCCCTGCAATTTATTCACCAAGTGGAAATGTGGTTTCCACCTTTTTAGGAGGTGCATGCAGAGAAAGCAGGATTGTACAGCAGCCAGGAAACTCAGGGTCCATTTAGTTGTCATTCTAGTGCTATCACTCTTCTCTTCTAACTCTCCGCCAGAAAAGAAATATTTTCCAAAATGTCAAACTTTTGCTTGAAGGAACTTGGAATCAGGGGTTGAGAAATCATTTGTATTTCAACTGCAAGTTCCAGGGTCAATAATGTATTTTGAGCTTAAATTGGGACAGTCTTTCTCAACCTGACGGATCATGAAAGATTTCTGATGACATGCATATTGATATTAGTTTAATTAACTAAACTTGGGGCTCAATAAAGACATCGATGAAGGCGCAAAGGGAGAAAAAGACAAAAAGGTGAAACATACATGTCTCCTGTCTGGAGGCTGAATGGAGGTTGGAATAAGAAAGGCCGTGCAGGAACCTATTGTTACGAGTCTATTACTGCAAAGTCTGGACAATGGGAATGAATAGCTTCAATGGAAACACACAGAGGGACATGGCGGGGTGTAGCAAAAAGCCGTGCGTAAGCAAAAGAGTGAAACAGGTGAATACGCATGGAGGTGCAGAGCTAAGCAGAAAGAAAAACCATGGCAGGGAGAATAGCAGCCTGTAGACCCACTGAGGCGGTCTGTGTGTCTCACATTAGGCCTCGAGGTTTTTAGAACACTTGTAAACAAAACGCAGCAATTTTTGACATCCAGTATTTGGCTAAATGAATTGTTGTGGTAGCGGGTTAGCTCGACTCAGCAGGAACCCAAATGACCTGTGCGTGTGTGTGTGTGTGTGTGTGTGTGTGTGCATCAGAGAGGAGACGAATAGGAAGAGGGTGTGGGAAAAGAGGAGGAGCGGCCAGCACCTACATTATAATGCAGCCCGGAGGCCATTTTAATGAGGAGACCTGCCATCGCGTCACACGCCGATGAGCAGGAATGTCCCATTTGCCTCAGACGCCGCACACGCGCACTCATTTCCCGCCCACAGACGCACACAGGGGCGACATATGCGCGCACAGCCCTGCAGTGACCTCTTCATCCCCTGCCTCAGACCCCTCCCCTCCCTCTTTTTGGTTATTAGGCTGTCTGTCTCAGAGAAGTCTGGAGAGGGAGGGAGGGAGGGAGAGAGGAGAGGAGGATGAGAGGAGAGGAGAAGACGTTTGATGTTTAATTGAAAGCGTTATGCTGGATTTTCTCTGATCTGTGCCAGAAAGTGCAGGCTCTCGCACTCCTCTTTCTCTAAGCTCCCTCCTTCTGCTTCCCATTTCTACCCCCTTCGCCTCCTCACTGCTTTCTCTCGTGCTCTCGCTTGTCTCTCCAGAACGCAAACTCTGTCAGTGTCGTTTCCTCTCCTTCGCCTTCTGCCTGCTCTTTCTTTCGCCCCGCTCGGCCCTCCTCTGATCTCTCTCTCTCTCCTCCTGCCAGTCAGCCGTGTGTAGTTCCTCTCCGCTCTCCGCGAGCGGCGATGACTCGATGCCACGCTCCACTCTCGCGCTTTGTTGCGAGCGTACGTGCACTTTCATTTTGCACATTCATTGGGGCGCTATCGCGTCTGTGTTTTTGTGTGAATTTGACACGAGCAAAGAGTGTCTGAACTCAACAAACCCACTCCCTTTAGTGTCTTGCTCAGGCAGAACTAGGCTGAAAACTCCAGACTGCTTCCCACTGCAGGGTCTAAGGAAAGAGCCGGGGTTTATTTATTATTCATCTAATTCAATTCCTTCCCTCCCCCCAAAAAAACATTTCTGTGATTCGGTGCTGCGTCTTGTTACTTGCGGAAATGATTAACTGGGCCGTGCAGCGTATCAAATACACAAATTATGTTTTTATGATGTATTGCTTTGTTGATCCTCGCAGGGAGGTTCATTTTTGCTTGCTAACTTCATGGAGGTTTGAGTGCAGGGTCAGATAGAGAGCAGCAGCATCCCTGGAGCAAACATTTGGGTTCAGAAATTTGCTCCGGAGATTTCAAATTGGAGGTAACATTACTTCTGCTGAAGTTTTTCACACTCGTGCTGTGAAAAGGTAATAACATGTCCACAAGTTGTGTCCTCTCTACGCCATGGGAACGAGTCTTCTTCAGACTATGTCCTTACAGCCGTCTTTCGCCCTCCTAAAAATACACAGCTGGTCATCAATCTTCACTGTGTGGGACACATTATGTCACCTCTTCCCTTCAGTCCAGAGTCTTTTGAACAAACTTGATTACAGTTCAGCATAATTTAGAATTAATCAAGATTCATGAACTGCACAGCTTAGATTCTGTTTCCCGAAGGCCAGGTCTAACAGGGCGAGAAATATTTGTACCATCAAACTGTTCAATGCTCAGGATAAAACAGCTGGTGACCAGAACAACACACAGAGTGGGGGAGTCTCTGCTCAGGTAGACATTAATCCACTATATATTAACGCACATGATGGTTATTTGCTGCTCTCTTAATGTTCCGGAGATTACATTTGACACATTTTTTAAAAGTCAAAGTCATCCTTTGGATGGGAGGAACATGTGAGGTTTCTCTGCTGTGGCTGGTCTCCACTGCGCCTCCTAAACCTCATGGACAGCCTTTGTGAACTGGGTGTTACTCTCTCACTCTGTCTCACTTCTTTTCTCAACTTCTAAATGAAGGTAACTCATTTGTGAGCAGATCTTAACCTGATACCAAGGACCTAACCGCTTTTTGTCTTTGTCTGCCCGTCTGCAGGTAATAAAGGCCGTGGAGGAGAGCTATAGGTTGCCGGGTCCTATGGACTGCCCTGAGGCTCTCTACCACCTCATGATGGACTGTTGGCAGCGGGAACGCAGCAGCCGCCCCAAGTTTGATGAGATTGTCTGTCTGCTAGACAAACTCATTCGTAATCCCAGCTCGTTAAAAAAACTGGTCAACTCCTCACACAGGTATGAATTCAATCTTCTTTTTTTTTTTAAGAAAGTCCCTTTTAAAAATGTACTGTTTTTTATGTTTAATGTCAATACAACAAAGATATATTGTATGGTTCAAGCAGTTAATGAATAATTGTTACACTGACGTATGAGAATATGAAGATTTCCTTTGTTAAACATTTGAATGGAATCAATATTTTAGGGTTTGATTTTCATGCCCCTGCTCGTAAAAGGCTACTAAATATAACGTTGTGTTTACTTTTTCAGGAAGAGATCTTTTTTTTAATCTTGAAAATGCTTTTTTTTTTCATTTAAACCCAGCTCTGCTATCTAATAGACTCGTCACCATTCAGATGAAATAGAAATGGAGTTGTATTAAAGTCTTGTGGAGCTGCATAATTAAATCAGGACGGACACAGTAGCTAACTGCTGCATGCCTGCAAAGTAGACGAGAGAAATAAATGAAAGTGGCTTGATTTTCCCAAAACCACACATTAGTCTGAATGGTATTCAGTGGGGTATCTTTTGATTATCGTAACATTTGAATATTCAATTAGTATTCCCCAACTATACACATGCATTGCATTAGTGTATAATGGCATGAAACGGCTATAAGTGTTGCGAAACAGACATTTAGCAGACACCCTTATTACCTGATTTTCTTTCCCGAGATAATGAAATGATGTGAAATCTGTCTATTTACACACACACACACACACACACACACACACACACACACACACACACACACACACACACACACAGTTACAAAGACGTGCAGCAGCACAGTTAATAAATCAGTGGCATATCTAATGGTCCGTGCAATAACATATGACAGTTAGCCAGATTAAAGGGACCTTAGTCCTTGTTCCACATAACACTCTTGTTCAAGCTACAGCGTAGAGAATATTGTTAGCTTGTTTGAAAGCGTGGAGAGTGAGCTGAATGACAAAGAGTTTCGAGTGGACAGCATTTTCAGCTTTGCGTGATGATGCATAAATAGCATAACGAAGCTTCGCTGGTGACTTTTATGCTCAGCCCTGGGCTTCAGAATGGAGTCGATCCCACTCCTTAATATTTCTTCTACCTTTTGTCTTTTCATTTGATTACTGACTTACTCTTTCTTTGACTGTGTGTCCGTCTTCCTATGCACCAGGGTTTCCAACCTGTTAGTGGAGCATGCCAGTGTAGAAGGGAACTGCAGCACCCTGAGCCAGACCGTAGGGGAGTGGCTGGACTCCATCAAGATGGGTCGTTACACCGAGCTCTTCATGGAAGGAGGTTACTCTTCACTGGAGACAGTGACTCAGATGACATCAGAGTAAGGTCACTTCCACACACTCACTGACATAAAGAAATATCCTTATTGTTGTCAGTTTATACAGGGATAATGTGTGTTGCGTGTAAAAGTTGTCCTTGGTTGGTGAACTGACTCTTTCAGGTAAAACATGTCGTTAAACAACATGATCCAGACTCAAATGCCAACGATCAAATGCTCAATGCAGCACATGCAAATAAACGCCTTTTTTTCCATTTCTGCTTTTTTTTTTTTTTTTTACTCTGTGAAGCAACTGAGACAAAATGTTGCGAAGGTTGAAACTAAATGAGGCTGCAGTATCTAGTACAAGGTTGCAAGCCTGCTATACACTTCCTAAAAGCAGCTGTGACGATGGATAATGCTACAGAATTTTCAGTAGGACTCGTGAATGTGTTACTCCTGGACCGTCCAGAAACTACCATATCAGTATAACGATAATAATTTTGCTTTAATCGGGATGTCTACAAAAGCCCTTGTGAGAATATTGTATATTGAGTCTCTTTATGGAAAAAAACAAATCACTACAAATGTAATAAAAATGGCATCAAAATGCAGGTAGTCTGAAACATTATGAATAAACCTTATGAAGGAAACGTCTTTAAGTTCAAGTACAGTTTTTATTTATTACTTGCATCATGAATTTCTTTACCTATTAGCACACCCCTTGATAATATGGGCATGTTGTTTCTGTGATGTTTTCCAGAGATTTGCGAAGAGTAGGAGTGAACCTTGCTGGACATCAAAAGAAAATCATCACTAGTATTCAAGAGATGAGAGTCCATATGAACAACACCAACTCCACTGTAAACATCTGATGGATATGTACAGGCATGCACACACACACACACACACAAATGCACACATACACTCAATATATGGACCTAGTATTTGACGAAAAGACTTGCTGTTGGACCTAGAACGGCTTAGCACTTTCTACGGACAAAGAAGCCCAGTGTACATGGAACTAAACTGGAGGATCCACATATGTTGTGGTTCTTGTGTTTGGAGTTTGCTTTTGGTGTCGTTGGGGATTTTTGACATTGCAGCACTAAAACAAAACCAAACTGAGCCGAGTGCTACATGAAGGAAAGATGACGGTGAGCTCAACTGAACTCAAGTGAAGAGTTGTATTTCTAATTATTCTATTTGTGTGAATCTTGGGGATTGTGATATATATCTGTGCACTGTCTGTCTGGATTCTTTCAGATCAAACGTGAAACACAGACCGCAGATCTGGCTCTGAGAGCAGCCAGCACTTTTAGGCTGTATCACAGATACAGTGGGTTTCATGCAGCGGGCTCAAACTTAACTTTTTCAGCCCGTCTCAGGTGATCTGAACCCCGTGGATGTGAACAATTTATCTGGCAATTTTCTCTGGAAGTGCACCTCCATCACGAGTCATTGAGCTGAACACCATTCTCAGGCGGGGGGGAAAAAAGTAATAATGGACCAGGAGCAACATGTTCATTAGTTTCAGGCTTTGCTTTTGCCATGCTGATGGCCTTGGATTTTGCTTTCCTGTCGCTGGCACGTCTACATGCAAAAAGACTTTAGTTAAAACCCAGCTGTACAACTCATGAAAGGTCCATATTCAGCATCATGTACTTCTTTGTCTTCCAAAGTGATACAATACCAGACCGCATAATGCAACCTTCATCGTTTTAATGAGGCTGGAATTTTAAAATACAACAAAGTAACAAGGAAATCGTCTGGGCCTGACTTCTTCCAGATGAGTTTGGGTCTTATTGAACCTACAAAAGAAAAAGTGTGAAAGGATACAACGCTTGAAGCATTATGGTAACCTATAACTGCTCTTCTGGCTGAATGTATAGCACTACACAAAACACAACACTTGCTTGACACCTCATTCTATTTTGCTTGATATGGAAAAGCTGTTAAGCAGGGAGAGAACAATCTGATCCTTAAAACCATCTTATAAATGAATCTGCAGATTGTAAAAGATATTCAGCTGGCTGTTTGTCATCGTTGCCCCGAACATCTGCAGGAATCTCCACAAAGATCGAGATGGGCGCCTAAGGAACTCATTCAGCAATTCGCCCCTAAACCATGAGTACTCCAGTTGGAAATCACTTCATATAACTGGATACGTCGCGCATGTTTTAATGGAACGTTCACTCAGATGCCGGGCAACCTTCGTTTAGGTCCACACAGCTTCACTCGGAGTCAAAAAGAATTGTTTACTGAGATTCCACTGGAACCTTTACTGAGACCCCAATGGATCCTTCACCCAGATTCCGAAGAACCTTCGTGCAGGCTCTACGTCGGACATTCAAATGGACGAGGCACACAAGGTTCTGATGGAAATGTTGCAGTAATATAATTCCATGGGAATGCAGGAGAAGTTGATCCTGATGGAACATTTGCTGATGTGAGACTGGAACCGCCAGAAAGATTCCAGTGGGACTGTTTACTGATATTCCAATAGAACCTCCACTCAGATTCTAATGGAATCTCTACTCGAATTCCAATGCAGCCTTCACTCAAGAGTGCACTCAGATTTTCATGGAGCCTTCACTTAGAACCAACAACCTTCAGGTACCACAGGAAACCCTCAACAGTTCACCATGCCGTAGAGTCTCTCTCCACCACACGTCTGCTACACCACAATAAACCTCACTCGAACAGGACTGCTGAAAATAAGGGGGCGATATTGATCAACTTGATAATCATCTATTTATTTATACTTGTTTCAAAAAAAAAGTTTAAATGATGTAGACAGTTTGTTTCGTCATAATACTCTATTGGACTACTGAGCAGCTCTGCCTACATGTCTTTCATGTATATAATGTATAATATATTTAAAGCAGGGAGCATTGTTCTTCTGTCTACCGTCGTGTGGACACGTTGGTATTGATCAAGCATCTCAGAGTAGGACATGATAGTAAATTGTGACAGATATTCTAAATCAGCATTCCTGCTACTTAGACCTGGACCACTGTCAGGTGGGGCGACCAGCACATCTGTCCCCATATAAGGGTGCCCCGAAAGATAAGCAGAATTACCAGATGTTCATGTTATGTTGTTGGTGATTGTGTTTCTTTTCAAGTTTTGGTACAAGACCTAGAAATATTTTCAGCGGCCCTAAATGAGACCACATTGATTACTCTGTCGTCTCTAAAAGCCAGAGGAGAGTGCACAGGGATTGGTATATAAACTTCTGGTATGTTTTAAATGTATACAATGATGTCAATGATCAAGCCCTTGCTTTACTTCTCTTTGGTATGGTATATTATACATTGCTACTCAGTGCTTTATTGCTTAAACTTGACCCTTTTCACCATTGTGTTCACCGAAGCAGGAACTGAGTTCTGACAGTATAAATATAGATTTCATTTTTGCAGATGACATGCTAATATTTTCTTGGTTATACACAGTGCAGTGCAGATGCTGTGACTTAAGAGTCGAAACAAAATGAGATTGTAAAGATAGTTTTTATAAAGAAGTGATATCATTTGACTGTATGAAAAGCATAGGAAAGCACACACGAAGAATGTAAGGTTTTAAAGGGGTATTTCACTTTTTTAGAGGATGTGTTTCGCATTTTTAAAACTCAAACCTCCTGCTGAATGAGGAGTCAAAGTAAAAGGCCTTAAGGGCAAACTCACTTGTGGCTTTTGAACTTTTCCACCTGCTGATATACTTCTATATGGATATGCGTTTTTAAAAGTCGAAATGTTTTAACAGAGTGAAGGTTTGCGTGAAAGATAAACATCTGCAAAGTCTCTTTAGTCTACATTTATCATTTTGAGGGTTTGGCTCCTGTTTATGTTTTATGATATGAAAAAGAGCCATTCTGCAACATTAAATCTTTGGTTTTCTACCTTTTTTAAATTGCACTGTAATTTTTTTTTTTTTTTTCAAGCACGTCTTAGTCTCGTCTCAAAACTGCAACCAACTTTTTGGCAGTAAAACATATGCAGTAGTAAGTAGACTATTGTGGCTATGCAGATCTTTAATGTAGTGGGGGGAATGCATCAATAATATGGTGCACCTTTTATATTTGACAATATAAGGCATGTACAGTGGAAGGATTTGTGCTGGGTGGTCTCCTCAGTTGTTATCTGATGAAGTTTCACAGTGTTTTGATCCCACCCAAATTTCATCGTATTGGCTTTTTACAACCACCCTTTTCAACTTAACCTATGCCTGGGCCATGAATTGGTGAATAGTACACCCTTATAAGTGCCTCTCATCTTTCGAGCACCATTTTTTCCTCCCCTACCAAAATGCTATGGCCCAACTTTCTATGTATTTACTTTTTGCCAACAATATCTTACGGCAATAAGAAGAATGTCAGACAATGTGTATGTTGGAACTAATTTAATTTGCACTTTATGATCAATTTTGTGCCCTTTTTGTTTGACAAAAAAAAAAAATAGGTGACTGACTAGTTTTTCTTCTTGATTTACTATGATTACTGAGTTTCCTTATGTTGAGTATATCACTCCATATTCTCAAATATTCCCATAGTATAACATTTGACAGTTAAGCACAAGGCATTGGTAATATTTTTTAAAACAAATCAAAGTTATATATATATATATATATATTGAAAACTAAATTATTGATATAGAACACCACATTGTGTACGGCACAACGATACATCTTCAGAACGTAAGCACAGGGTTCGAGAGACATCCGACAGTGAGCGGATGATATGACTTTGTGCGAGCGTCCATAGCGCGAGCCCTTGATGTCAACAAACTTCGGCCAGACATTTTGTCTCAACTCCCACTGCTAGGTGTGAAAGCAGGTATTGATTTGTTGTCTTTGCAAACAACAATACATGAACGGTTTAGTTGATGGGTGTTGCTGCGCCAAACACCTTTTTGTTAATTCAATTTATTTATTCTCAGCGGTTTTGCAATGGCATGATTTGATCCTCGCCGTCTCTTGTTAAGTACTTTTCATTTAGCAGGAAGAAACGAAGCACAGCAAACCAGCAGAGACTTGTAAAGATTTATTGGTGTTATTACTCTACAATGACTGTCAACTGGAACTCCATGCAGTGAAGTTTTACACAGCAGCCACATTTTTAACTGTCAAATTACATTATGTAATGCATTTGATTCAACTTAGTTGAAGGTGGTAATCTAGTTTAAATCAATGTACACATTCATTTCCATAAGTTAAACTGAGCTCGAGCAAATGTACAAAAGCAATATTTGATATTAATAGCAAAAACAATATCATATAATTGCATACACACCATTGTGTAGGGATATAACAACCATAAAAGCTTGCACCTAATGGCTGAATGGCTTTAAGACGTGTTCTAATTTTGAAAAAAAATGTTGGTGTCCTTAATAACCGCAACAGCAAAGAGGGTGGGGTTATATCTGGGTCACAGCTTTAGTCATAACAGTCCTAATGTTTTCTTTGGACAATATAATACTTTTTTTGACATGCTGTTTGATCATTTCCAACACTTACACTTCTGTCAGGCAATGAGAAAGTGCAAATACAAATTCATGGGTGCAGGACTGAGTAAGCCAAAAGTCTTGTTCCAAGTGTGTTTGGGATAAGCTTGAACTGACTTTAAATATTTAGCTGACATGATGTGTCATGACAGCAACCGTGGACAAACAGCAGTGTTGGGGAGTGAAGTAATACTACTCTAAGTTAAAACATAACGAGTTGTGCTGAATCAAATTTAAAATGTGTGGAAAAATACTGAATTTAACCAGTAGCCCCACCCACTTCACAACTGTATAGTTAACTTCTCAGGAAGTGGGAACTTGGTACATTTAATGGGACATGGATACATTGTCATGTGCACTCAAAGTATCAACATACAAAAGCAGGTATTTGGTTATTAGGTTTCCTCAAGGTCAAAGGCAACGATCATCTTATCAGTTACTCACACATAAGGTTTTAAAGATCTGAATAACTGTTTTGTGACTCTTCGAAAGCACAGTTATGATACAATTGATGTGCTGTTGGTTTGTCTTTGAGACTGTCATGTATTATGTTTGTGTTGATGTTTTTGTAGTGTGTTATCAAAAATCTATATTTTTGCAATAAAACCTATAAAAAAAAAAATCCTCTCTTGATGTAGGTGTCATTGTAATGCTTTACAGCCTGGGCTGCTGCCACATCGTAACACATCCAGAGGTAGGGTTAATTGAATATTGCTTATGTAAATAGTGCAAAACAATGGAAAACTCCTTTTGGCTTTTCGTCAAAGGAACCAGTGCAACGCTAACTTCTGAGATTGGCCTTTGAAAAGGGATAGTAATGCGATCTTTTATGGATGTAGAAGTGTGCATTGTAGTTTGTGATACCCAGTTAATAGAGCAAACTACAGGCTGTGAACTTAATTGAAATGTGATTTGTTAGGATTTGTGTTTTGTCTGCATTTATATCCCTAGTTGGTTTATATGTAATGAGCTATTTCAGCCCAACGATGTAATTGCTAAAAGATGTTTCCAGGCAGCGCAATTAGACATAAGGTTTATTGGTTGAAATGCCGATTGTCAAGGTAACAAGGGAGCTAGTTAGCATTTTTTCTCTTCTTCAAGGTGCAGACTGAGAGGGAATGATATGTGAGACATATTAATGAACACTGAGGCCATTTTTGATTGAAATGAGATGAAATACTGCCCTAGTAAAGAAATTCACCCCAAATAACACAGCTCCCCATCCATGTGCTGAGGTATTTGGCAAAAGGTACAGTCGACGGTGCATCATGACTGACAACACAATCCAGTAAACTACAGTTCATGGCTGGGTTATACTGATATGAGCTGCGAGGCTCTATAAAACGCACAGTGTTTTAAAACCTGATGATGCAAGACCAGGCAATGATGTATCTGTCAGATGCTTTAGCTGCTGATGTCAGCGACTCATGTAATTGTGTGTTGGCTCCAGGGTGAGAGCCTTGCTAACAATTAGCATACTATACGCAATAATCCCTTTTTTTTTTTTCCGCGAATAGGGTGAATGGTCAATATGGAGTAGTTGCTTGAAATCACTATGACGTTGTATTACAGGAGAAAACGATTTGCTGAGTATCCCTTTCAATACATAAAAAAAACCAATCTAATTCACACATCTTTTCATTATTTTGTTGTTAACCTTGAATCACGTGTGAAGGTGATGCAATTCTTACATTGCGAAAGTAGTTTATATGTAAATATCAGTACTTTGTGTGCGTGTGCGTGTGCGTGTGCGTGTGCGCTGTGATGTAAAATCAAGGCCGGCTGATCTCTGGGGGAATCCACCGCCTGCACGGCTCAAGGTGATTATTACACTCGCACACACATAAAGTGTATGAAGGTGAAATTAGCCATCACGCCATCAGCGTGGCTATTACCAAAAACCTCTGTATCAGCGGCTTGGAGAAAAGAGCTGCAGGGGGTGTGTACTGGGATTGCGCTGGGGCCATATTCCCATCGGTGCTGACTGGGATTGTTCCTTGATGGGTGTCTGGCTTCGGGGCAAGCCCGGCTG
The DNA here is from genome assembly GCF_023055335.1 of Clinocottus analis. Classification (NCBI taxonomy): domain Eukaryota; kingdom Metazoa; phylum Chordata; class Actinopteri; order Perciformes; family Cottidae; genus Clinocottus; species Clinocottus analis. The sequence continues at coordinate 6,923,055 of NW_027175854.1, forward strand.
TCCCTCTGTATGCATGCACCTCTTCACGTACTCCCCCGTCGTGCTCGTCTGCCTCCCTCTGTTTTGACCGGCCCCTTCTGCCCGACTGCTGCGCGCCTGCACATCTTTGCATCTGCATGGCATTCTGTTTGTGACTCCACTCGGTCGTCATGTCTGGCTTTCTGCTTGCCTTTACATCTCTGCCCCAGTCTCTGCCCCTGTATCCCTCTCTATTACACTGCCGCTGTATCAGATTAAAGTCAGTTATCCCAGGGCACGATGAAGTAATTTTCTATTGAAGAGGTGTCAGTGGTCGAAGCGTCCCGAGGGTCATTTCAAAATCATTGCAGAGATGCCTCTTTTAATCATTATGAATGACCTTCAGCAGAGCCGCAGCTGTCAGTGTAGGCGTAATGGCGCGGGTGCCTGTGAATCTATGGGTTTTTGTGTGCGAGAGTGTCAGAATGTAAGCATGTGTAGGTCTAAGAATGCATTTCTCTGGCTGTGTGTGTTGCATGTAATTGATGGATGAGGGTGGGCTGACATTTTGGCAACTTCTCTGTCTCCACAAAATGTTTATTATAAGAGTCCTGCAATAAAGGTTTGCAGGAAGTACTTTGAAATAAGTAAAAAAGTGAGCAGCTTTTATAGTACGCTGGGTGTCAACACTGGCACTAGGGTTTTTAAGCAGACATGACCAAATACTGTTTGATTTCTTTTTCCAGATAACAATTTCTCCGCTAAGTTGAAATAGTAACTGCTTGTTTTTGTGTGCAACTGTTCGTGTAACCATACTTGCCTGGTGTGTAGATTACATTAAAAGGCCCATACAGCATTTCCCTTGCAGAGAAATTCAATTACAAAAAAAAATGTCTATGTAAATAAAGTGTTGTCCTTGTCCTTTTTAAACATGTTATGAATACATTTTATGTCTAGTTTCGGCAGGTTTTGAGAGCAGATGGTTATTGATAAAGAAATTATAATTTTCACTCATACAATGAAATAATAAAACATTATCCTTGTATTCTCCTGGCATCAAGCTTTTCTTACACCTTAGCTGTCAAAATGTAATATTTGAAATCACTTCTCAGACAGGAGCTCAAGGTGCACATGACCAGATACAGACACTTTTTTTTTTGTATTCCTCCATCTAGCAGCCACCCTCAACATCCATTAAACTGTTACAGGAGGTCTGACCCAGACCAAATAAGCTGCTGGTAAATAGCCTTATCCATTCTGCTACTGATCCGAGGAGCCTGCCATGAGAGGTCTGTGTGATGTCAAGTGGCTGGCAAGGACACACGTTTACACACACGCACACACACAGAAACCTCAACAGCGGTACAGCAGTCAGGCAGGTCTTTGTGTCGCACTGAAGATAACTCACACACACTGGCTTTCGCTCTCTCTCCCTCCCGCTCTCTCTGTGTCTTGCCCACAGTATCTGTCTCCTTCATACAACGGCAGCCAGAGGGACGTATTTGTCACTCGCCCAGATGTTTTTCCAAGGTCCTTTTATTCGAAGCAGTCAATCATATGAGCAGAAATGTCCCTAATGTGAAGTCCCTTCGGCGCAACGGCTCTTTGTGTGTGTCTCAGCGTGTGTATACGTTCATCCATGCGTGTGTGTGTGTGTGTGTGGAAGGTCCGTCAAGGTGAGAGGAAAGTGCATTTGACCTGAGACACGGGGGGGTAATATATTTATAACAACTACAATAACTTGCACACAAGCATGCAGTTGCTGCTTCTCTGGTCTAATGAGGTCTGTCACTCTGGCACACACACACACACACAGAGGTTTTTAAGTGACTTGGCACACACTCTTTGTTCCCATTTCCTCCATGAAACCAAGCATCTTTATCCAACACAATGTCATATTTGATTGTCTTGAATGCTCACAAAACCCATTTCATGTTGTTCATCTGCAGTGACTTTGTGAAAACGATGCATCTGCTGCGATGCAATATCAAAATAAATAAAAAAAATAATGCCAAAATGTCAGAGCCTTAAACTAAATTAATATATGTTCTTATCCTATGGTATATTTGTGTATATCACAATCCAAAAAGTGCAACAAAACTGAAGCAGGAAAAAGGATTTGACGAGTTACTGCACGGTGTGTCTTATTTGGAGCTTGTTAGCCCCTCAACCTTGCTCCATAATGAAGAGGCGCTGCCTTCCCACTGAGCTGTCTCGTCTGATGATTATTTTGACACAACCCACTGAGGGCTGGGAGGGAATTGTCCTCCACAGCGTCTGCTTGCCATACATTCTCCATAATCAGCCTCGTCACGCATGGGTAAACCTGTGCATCCACTGTGCGCCAGTAAAACTCCTGTGTGTGTATGTGGAGCAGCATTGTGCACAGTTTACTTTTTAATGTCACAGACATGCATTCAATTCAATCGTGCAGCAGTTACAGATCAAATTGTGAAATTTAACAAAGACAATTGTTTTTTATGAAAATCTAAAGGAAGCTTATAGTCACTCTTTGACTGCTGCTTTAATTGCTTGTGTCTCAAAGTGAGATGATGGCGTGCAAAGCGTGTGAAGAGAAATGTCACTTACCAATGACATACAAATAACTGGGTTGGAGGCTAAATTAGAGGTTTTTACATCCGATTCTCTATACGCTGCTGCTTTCACATGCACAGCCACATAACTGTTTTATAAACCTTGTGATATTAGAAATGTCACTTATCAATAACCAGGCTGGAGGCTAAATTAGAGTTGTCTTGCTATTTTTTTTTTTTTACATCAGATTCACTACAACACTGTTTGCTTTCACAGGCAAAGCCACATAACTTTGTTTATTAACCTTGTGATATCCCTCACAGTGGTGCTTGCACAATGCAGCTACTCATAATGCTGGCTGGGTTTTGCGTGTTGCATGCTGTAATGCAAACCAGCAGCAACCCCCCTGTGGAAGCACCCTGAGGGAGAGCAGAGGCAGATATTGCTCAGTCGAAAAATGTCACAACATTTTTTATTTGTTTAAAATATCTTTATTAAAATGTTGTTTTAAATAGTTAATACTGATCTTCATCGTTTGGGGGATTCAGATCTGCATAAGTATGTTCAATTAATTCAATTCATGTTAGTTTGGATCCGTTCAGTTAAATGTGTAATTAGGTCATATTCTGTTCATTAAAATTCAATCAGCTCCAATCTTTAAATAACAAATCCTTTGATCCCAGAAAATGTCGGTACAGAGGATGATTATAGGCTCGCATTGAACAAAAAAAGTAATAATTCAAAATCAAAATGTATTCTGTAGTTTTTACATAAAAATGTGATATCTAGTCATATTACGGAAGCAAAGGGCACCCACTTTCCCTATAAACATGATATGAAAATGTGCGGTTATCCTCATACGAGTATGAACTGGAGTTAATAGCTGTGAATGTATGAGAGAAGCTCCCCATTTATCTTAATATCCACTGCGCTCTGCATAGACAAAGTAATGACTGCAATGCATCACCTGGATAGCGTGCGTGTGCATTTGAGCGTGTGACTGTTCTTTCGAAGTCAGTCTCCGTTCATGTCTGTTGCATATTTGCGAGTATCCTGCTCAGCACCATTTGTTGTAATGCATCATATTATGTGTAATGAAGTGACCCTCAGTCCAACGCGTCTCATTGGAATTCCATGTAATGAATTTAAATTGTGACGTACGTCCACTGGCCAATACTCATTAATTGCCACTGCACAGAGCAGGGAAAAAAAAGTCTATGTGCGCAAATACTGTCTACTGAGGAACTAGTCCTATTAAAAACTGTTGACGGCAACGTCTGTTGATCACCGTGAGCGACTTGCACACTGTCTCTAGTGTTGTTTTTTATTGCATTTTGTCAATGCTTTGAGCAGAACAAATGAAGCACCGTTCTCTTCCATTCTTTTGGGATGGTATTATTAACTGGAAAGATGGCTTCTTCTGTGAAAGTATCCAACTAAAGATGCATGGGTGAACTGCTGCTGTAATGTGAAAAAAATGTCTGGACATCAGCACATTGCTCTCTTATAAAATCGTCACTCACTCACGACGGTTAAAAAAAGTATACGCTGCAGAACTATTTATCATCTTTTATATTTTACACATTATTCTTCCTTTTCAAACTCTGGCACCTTTGTGCTCAGTGATACCTAACTTGTATTGTTCATCCCCCAAAAATGCTGACTCAAGTGGCATCACTTTATCAGACTTCATGCAACTCTTTCCGGAATCACAGCAGGGTTAATACAGCTATTATTATTTTTATTTTTTTTCATGGAGTATATTCTGAAAATAGACTTCAAAAAGCGAAGGAGTTTCTCTTTATGCTAGGCTGTAACTTTTCCAAAACTTTATTTTCGTGCTCAATCTCATGGCCTTAAAGATAAAAGAAAACCTTTGTAAAGACATTGCAGTGAAGAAAATGGAAATATCTGAAGTTTTTATTGTATGTTCAAAATGAAGGTGTGGCTGCTGTGTTGATTGAAATAAAACATCCTGTTTGGCAATCTCTAACACTAACATTTGCATTAGTGAGAAATAGTGGCCTGACCTTTGCTTCATAAGTAGCGCTCACTACAGTGTGTAATGAGTCATTATTAAGTCAAGTCTTTAAAATGACTATTGATTCTGCCCCACAGCGGACAGCAAAATGCACCGATGGAGATATGAGAGACGTATCGGTGGTGACATCCCTGTCCTTCCACAGCTGACGATGAATCACTTTGCGGTGCTTTGATCACTTTGTGCTATTCCCTCAGAGATAGCCGAGAGGTATTTTCTTCTTATTTTGTACGCACCCTGGCAGAAGAAGAAAAAAAAAAAAATCAATGAATGTTTGAATTTCTCTGAATGGATGAATTTGTCTGACTGGATGAAGACTGAATGATTGATGGAGAAGGTTGAGACGAGAACACTTGAGAGCAGACGTTTCAAATGTCTTTCTGCCTTTAACATCCGTGTGGAGTGGAGAGAGGGAAAGGGAAGTCTTGACTGCCTGACCTCATTTGGCACAGAGGCTTATTCCGTCTCATGTTGTTGCATTTTACTGGAGTCAAATTTTAAATACGGTTATTAAATACAAGCATGTATATGTGTGTCTGTGTGTGTGTGTGTGTAAACCCATTTAGCTCAGTGTCAGACCTTCTAAAAGTGTATGCCGTAATACATTTAAGTCCATTAATGCCTGGGAATGAAACAGAATCCGAAAGAGGACACACACACACACACACACACACACACACACACACACACACACACACACAGAGAGAGAGTGCTGTATGTCTCTGATAGCTTCTATTATCTAGGTCTCCCTCCTGGCTGCACATCAAACATGGATGAGCTCCAACCATAAAAGGCTCCATTTTCCTTTGATTTATACAAGGAATAAAAATCGGAAAGGTGAAAAGTCCAAACCATGCATATTTTATCAGCTCTCTGACACCAAAGGCAAGACAGAACAAATTTTAACATCGCGCTAAAACTTAAAATAGACCATGATAGGACCAAGACTTCTGACCTCATCCTGGATCAACAAAAATGTGTTTATAATGGCACAAATAAGTTTATCTTTATATATATATATATATATATATATATATATATATATATATATATATATATATATATATATATATATATATATATATATATACTGATTCTTTCAGATATAGAACAAACCAGGTTTGTTTTGGACTATTTAACAGGAGTAAACACATGCAATTAAAGTCTAGACAGCAGTGTAAACAGGATATTTCACATGGAGATAACAGTTTTCTTGACACCGCAGAGATGGAGTGAACAGATACTGCTTTAGCATCAACTACCAGTCCTCAGGGCCTAGTTTGTCTTATTTCTTGTTAAAAGACTGTGGTGATTACAGATCAGTGCTCTGGCAATGAGAGACTTTATCTATGTGTCCCCATAGTGTCTCCACTAATAGATCCTATGGCAGCGAGGGTGGGGGCTGTGTGTGTGTGTGTGTGTGTGTGTGTGTGTGTGTGTGTGTGGTCTTAATGTTCTCTTAAGTCAGTTTCGCCAGATGTGTCGGTGAATAAATGTAGCTACATAATAAGTTGCTGGAGAAGCTACATCTTATCACAAAGAGAATCTGAGACTCCGACAATGACACAAAATTAGGGCAAGTGCGTTTTGAAAATGAACTCAAACATCAGTTCATGTATCAATATTGTATGAAATACACAAATATTTGCACTGCACACTTTGAACAGAAAACAATCCCATGGTGCGCATTTGAATCCAATTATTGACTGGCAGGATTTTTTGTCTAAAATACAGAAGATATTAAGCTTCATGTCATGTAAACTCTAGTATAATCCATTTAGTTTTAGGCAGATGACACTCTCTACTTTTGCTCTACTTCCTGTTTCGGTAAGGGCTTCCATTTCATATAGAGATAACACCCAAATACCACATCACCCATTCAGGCACCTCACCTTTCTCTTTGTTAGTGTATCCCCAGCCCCCTCCACCTATTCTCCCTCCATTACAACCATCCATCTGTACTGTACATCCACCTGCCCCCCCTCCCTCCCCCTTCCATCCATCCCTCCCTCCACCACTTTATTCCCATCCATAAATCGCTCCGTACGTAGCTCCACTCCCACCCGCACTTTCCCGCCCCCCATCTCGTCCTTCCTTCCTTTCCTCACTTGTTCCCACTCCCCGTTTTCTCCCGTTCCCCCTTTTCTCCTTCCATCCATCCTGTCTGAATAATGCAGTGGCCACACAGCTGCAGAGCTATTGTCCCTGCTTCAATGTTAATGTTGTGTCCTTGTCACAATTATTGGGTCACTATCATCCATCACGGGTAATCATTGTCGTACAGATACATGGACCAACAAAAGAGATTACGTAGAACAAAGGCACATGTGTCGAGAACAAAGGCGCTCATGGAGCAGAGAAACGTGTTGCGGTTCATGACGCTCGTGTGAAATTAAATGATGCGCCATGAAAAGACAAACACAGCAGGCGCTTCATTTTTTGGCTCTGTCATATGCGAAAATGTAATGTAAAAAAAAAAGTAAAATGTAAATAGATGTGTTCATACGTGTGTTCAAGGAGTCTTGTTAGCTAAAAAAACAAGTGGATTGATTATTTTCAACAAGATTTTAGTAGTTTCCATTGAAGTGTCTATCAGTAGCAAAAGCCATGTATGTGTTTGACATCACTCTCTATTAACCACAGGGTAGAATGTCCCCTCAAAAATTCTACAATGACACACAAAAAGCCATGTCCATTGCATGGACACAACCTTCTGCTAAAAATACCACAATGCAATGCATCACATCCCATTCTAGAAGTGACTCTACACATCAGTGATAATGTAATGTGTTGAGCGCTCAGGTGAAAACAATGTAATGTTCGGTTTAGGGTACAAAGCTAACGTTATGTTTGTGCTGAGGTTTAGGAAAGAAAGGAGCACTGTTTGGGTTAAAAGAACGTTGGTTAAGCAACTTTTAAATCATATATAATTGGGTTAAACAGGCAACCAGGTTAGGCAGCCGACAGAATTTGAAATGAGTCGATATTGACTTTAAGTTTTACGCAGGATGCAAATGCCAGTCTCCTGGGTGAAAGTCATGTGTTTGTACTTTGTTTACCCAGCGTCTGAGCCAAACACATTGCCATTGAACAACTAATTGACTTTAAATGGGCAAAGTTTTGTGGTATTTTCATGTGTTTCTGTGCGATCTTCTCAAATGGCTCTTCTTTCTGATTAAAGGAGGCCAGTCGGTCATTACCTCAAAGCCACCGAGTAAAGTTTTTGGAAAATGCAAAATCCCGCTTTCTTGTATTGTAGGCAGCTGTCTCATTGTATGGAGTTGTTGTCGTGGTTTGATTTGCAGCTCCTCCCTTACAGTTCGGATCGCCCCAGTGGTTTGGCTTTGCTTTGGATTCACAGATCTAAAGACCAGAGAATGACGGGTATTTTGTGGGATTATTGGTTTGATTTTTCATCAAACAAACACTTTTTCAGCGATGGACTCGGCTCGTATGGATCTTCACTGTAGAATTTGTGGTGGCGGGGGTTTGAGAGATGGGGGCTAATGTGGATTAGGTTAAACAGGCCCATTAAAACATGAAAGCTTGTTGATAGCTGATGTGGGAGTATCAGACAGCTCCTCTTAGAGACCAAGGGCTTCAGAGTATTGAGCCTGTGTGTGTGTGTGTGTGTGTGTGTGTGTGTGATTGTGTGTGTGTGTGTGTGTGGGTGTGGGTGTGTGTGTGTGTGTGTTGCAAATGAATCGATAGTGATGAGAACCGGTCGGTTTCTATTACCTATTTAATTATCCTCCATCAAACAAACAGGATAGCACCTTGAGATCACTTAGACCCACGGCCCATTGCAAACACACACACACACACACACACACACCCTTAAATAGCAAGTCCTCAATAGTAGGGGGGTCACGTTTACTTTCACTGTCATGTTAACTAAAGGAGAGTCAAGGTCACCAAAGCAGTGAAAAACACAAATGCTTTCACAAATGAGCAAAGATAAAAGGTCCTTTAATTAACCCTGTTCTCTGACCTTTTAAGGAACTACAAGAAAAAAAAGGTAACAAATGAGGCCAATTAGAGGAGATGGTATCTTTTGATTTGTCTCATTTCATTCCATATTAATGGTCATTTTTAACGTCATGGGTTCATTGACACCAGGGGTCAGCTCAAGCGCCAGCTGCAGCATCGCTTCTGCCTGTTACAAAGCCGCCGAGCTGCCGCGCGTCTGCTGACGCCATCTGACGGAGCATAAAAAGATAAAGCCGCTCTGGTTGAAATCAAAATATTTATACAGATGATTTTTTTTCTTTTTTTCTTCTTATTGCCATCGCCAAATCAAAACAAGGCATTTGGATGCTGCAGCTGGGAAAAAGCAACATGGAGTCGGTGTCTGACTGACAGCTGTGAGACATGTGTTACTGCTGGTGTCTGATTAGGCAGGGCGGTCTGTCCTCTGTCTCACTCTCTCTGGCGTGATTACATAACTGGCAATCTGCAGTGAAATATCTGTGTGTGTGTGTGTGTGTGTGTGTGTGTGTGTGTACAGTATTTGAGAATGCATTTGAAAGCGAGCTTGTGTGACTAAGTGCATATGTATGACCCAGAAACGTCGAGCAGTCTCTCATGGCTTCATTAGGGCATAAACTAAAAGTTCAGAATCTATAACCTTCAAATTATCACTCAGCTAGCTCCCTGATGCACTGTGTGTGTGTGTGTGTGTGTGTGTGTGCGTGTGTGCGTGTGTGCGTGTGTGTTTGTGTGCGTGTGTGCGTGTGTCTGTCTTTTTGTGCAGTTGTTTTGCCCACTTTCTTTCTTATTTTTCTAAACGTGTGATCATACTGAGCTTCTCGCGGTTCTCTTCATGTTGTCCATACTTTATTTCCATTAACTGTCTTCCCTCTGTCACTCAGAGTTTAGGGTTTGTGAAGTTTGAGGAGCCGCTGATTCTGAAAGGATCTTTTCAATGTCAGTGCATTCCAAAAAAGTTACGAATCGCTGTTCACAAGTATTAATGATGTGATGAAGCTGCAGTTGTTTGATTTGGCGAAAGCACAACAACAATTTGGTTGGAGGGCCTAAAACATTTGGGTTTTGGGTTAAGATGGCGACTTCATTAAGGTTGCAGGACCTTCATCTCCACGGTTACAATAATGACCATGCTAGTGAGTGACTAGCCTTACCGGATAGGTGGGAACGGGGGTTATTTCAGCCTGGAGACCACTGCTGGTGCACGGAGTGAAACGAGAAGTCAACGTTGATTAATGTGTCACGTAACCGCCATGCTTAAGCCCAAAACCTCCATCGTTTCCTACATCTAGACTGTATGCATCTATCATGTGGAAATTCACACGTGCTGTTGGACTTTCCTCGGAAACTTACAAAAAATGAGGAGTAACTTTTTCGTATCATACGTACGAATGATGAGGACACGTTGATAGAAACCAACATTGGAGGGAAACCGGAGACAGACGGCGATCTCACGTGTCCTTCCACCCCGACTTCCTCTCTTTGTAGACTTTGTGGCTCCAAAACAACACAATACTTCCTCTTTTGCTCCTGACAGACAAGAGTCATAATTTCTACGCCCTCTAAACAGCCTCTTCACTTATACATATTGTTTTTTGGAGGGGGGGTGGGAGGGGGGGGGGGTGGGAGGGGGTGGGAGGGGGTGGGGGATTTGCTCAAACAACTGACTAATTTTGTCATTTTACTCGGGATGAAAGTCTTGTCACATGCCAGCAGTGTGTGTTGCCCTCGGGTCGCCATTACTGCACGGAGGAAGCTCGTCAGGGTTGGAAATTGGAGCTATGTGACAAATTCAGAATGCTTCCTCGTTGCAATCGGAAACAAAGCACTGCACCACAGCTGCTGAACTCATCCAAAGTCACCGACACTCTCAATAAGGCGCACTAAAAGGAGATTGAGAGATCAAAAACTAAAGCGGCACTTTATCGCCGGGGCTTTTGACGCACATTCAGCTGGTTGCCGTCATCATGATCTTCATCATCACAGACTCACTTGTAATGTTGACTTTTTACCACTGGAGCAGACATCTTTCGGACTCTAGAGGTGCACCAGCAACCGTCTCCTCACACTGCAGAAGAGGAGCAGGCGCTTTACCTCTGGAACTCTCTCCGCTGCAACTCAATAATAGAGATAAGGAAGGCAGGACGGGAGAGTTATCAGTTCTGGGTCCTACACACACTGCAGCATTTCAGCAACTCTCTCTTCACCCCCCTTTTCGTTGCTGAGTCCCGCCTCATCACCTCCTATCCCACTCCTCTGGTGTTCTCTCATCCCCCCCCCCCCATATATACTCCTCCCCTCCCCCTCTCTACCGCTCTTCCCCTCCTCCCCACATGTCTGTCTGTTCGAAAACTGGAGCAACGTCTTAATCGAGGCTCGGAGACGTGAGCAGAATTTCTAAGCAACCCCAGCTCTGCAGTACAGACACAAACACACACACACACACGCACACACACACACACATTCTGCTTGGCAGCCAATTAACAGCCTGCGATCCAGCGCCAAAGGAATAACTGCATGCTGATGAGCTGGCGGCTTTATATGTGTGTTTGTGTGTGCGTGTGTATGTGTGTGTGTGTGTGTATGTGTGTGTGCGTGAGAGTCTGTGTGTTTGTGATGAGCTGGTGGCCGTCAGAACCACTTACACAGATAGAAGGATATCTCTTTTATGTGTTCGGGGGAGAGAGGGGGATTATGCTGCATTAAAAACCATCTTTGGGAGGGACAAACTAAGACAGGAACAAGGAAGTGTAAGTTTGTGTGTGTGTGTGTGTGTGTGTGTGTGTGTGTGTGTGTGTGTGTGAGAGCGTGAGTGTGAGTGTGTGTGAGACAGAGAGTTTGATGCTGTCCCGCCTGTCTTCATGTGTGTGTTTGTGCATACAAGCAGCATCAGGAGAACAATGCGGATGATTTACATGGAGCCTTGCTTTCTCCTCCTAATCCACCTCCTCCTCATCCTTCCTCTATTTCCGTTATCTTTCGTTCTCCTCCACCTCCTCCTCCTCAATTCTTGCCTGCCTTCACTTTCGGGAGTTCATCCAAAGGTGAACGCCTCGCAAAAAAAAAAGAAGAAGTATCCCTCCCCTCCCCAAACCTAAAAAAACTCATATATTCTCTTTTTGTGTCAAAAATACTGACACCAGCCTTGACACGATATCCCCGAGCAGCAAAGCGCTGTGTTTGCCAGTCCTGGTTTGATCCTTTTTTTATATTTTTTGGGGGAGATAAAAAATGTGTTGAAAAAGAGATTGTGGGTGGAAATCCTGCCTTCTGTGTTGTTGTTGCCCTACTTTATTGCACAGTATATCAGTCTCCTCAATACACCGGATAAATAACACCTTTTACCTGTCAGCGTTTTAACAAAGTGAAAAACGTGATACATTCCGTTATATCACAATTATGCAACATAAGGTCGGCGAATAATTCAAAATAACTCATCTGTGTTTTGCTTACGTTTTTCATTTACATATTTCTTTAAAGATAAAACAAGTGTTATTTTTACTTCCAGAAATGCAGATGTATCATGTCATATATATTGAAATCAAATATGTTTGTGTTTGATCTAAACTAAAAGCAGCATGTGTGGTAAAAAATATAATTTGAAAGTGCAAAGTAGCAGTTACGGCGTTAATTAAAAGCTGTGTATAGTCGATGTACATGGGGAGCTTTTTTCATGTGTTTGTAAATTAATTTGATCTTCTTGTCAAGCTATAGGCTGACAACTACTGGAGGATAGTATTGCTGGTATATTTGTACGTAAGGATAGGCCACCATCTAGTGGATGCATGGATGCGAAAGAGGCGGATCAGAGGAAATGATGTGCAGGACATAAAAATAGGTTTGGACAGTCTCATGCTGAGACATGAATCAAATATTGTGTTTCATCTGAGAGGCTCAAAAGACCAAAACATCCGCTGAAGACGCTGTCTCTCGTGGATTCTGGTATTTTCTTAGAATGAGCTGGTAAGGGTAATGTAGGAGTCACCAAATGTCCATTCAAATTTGTAAATGTGTGATGAAAAAACAAAACAAAACAATGGTCTCTACTAGAAGAGTTAAAAAGATTATTGGCAGGTTTTTCCCCCCTGAATTCCTCAAATCCATGTTTCTTCAACTCTCAGGCACACAACCTTTCATTATCTTCAATCTTTGACATTTTAAACATTTTAAAAATCTATTTAGAACGTAACCTGATGCAAAACAAACACTCACACACACATACACTCAAATTTAAAATTAAACAATGGACTGCTGGTTTATGGAGATGAGAGAACGACATTTTTAGAAATCTTTATCATTAATAAATCATCTAAAGACACTGGAAGTTGCATATTGCTATCTCAAGTGTCCGTTTCACATATTATATTTTCTTAACTTGATGCTGTATTGCAAGTCAAATCTTCCTTTGTACTATTACCATTATGCACAAGATTATTTCTAACAGCAACATTCCTGATCCATCTGGAACAATCCAGTGTCGTCCACAACTCAGAGTAACAGCACCCCCGAGTGGAGAGCTGTGGTAGTGACAGGAAAGTTCCTGAAGACTCTGGACTTCCTCCAGTTAGAGTATAAAAGCTGGGACAGTCCCACTGCTCAGACACGAAACACCACAGAAGAGAAGACACTTTAACAAGAGGACTCAACACCAAAGACACTGAAGATGCTCTGCTCTCATGGATTCCACTCTGAACTCAGTCCATTCATGGGCTTCTCCTGGCCTGCACGCAGTCTGTGGCCAGAGGTCAAACCTCTGCTCCAGCAGCAGGATCTGCTGCAGAGAAACCATCAGCAGCTCCGCAGCAGTCTGGAGCTGATGGACAGACTTCACCACGGGACCCTGGAGGAGACGGAGCCTTTCCAAACCGATGTGGCCCTGCAGCCGGTCTCCTACCAGCTGGAGGGAGAGGGAGAGCACTTTGGCCTGACCCTGGACACGCAAGGCTTTTCCCCAGAGGAGCTGTCTGTCAGGCAGGAGGGCCGCAAGCTGAGAGTCAGCGGGAAGACAGAGAAGAAGCAGGAGGACGGGGAAGGCTGCTACTCTTACAGACGCCAGGAGTTCAGACGGGAGTTTGATCTGCCGGAGGGGACCAACCCCGGGGCCGTCACCTGCTACCTGGCTCCAGACGGGAAGCTCCACATCCAGGCAGCCAAAGATCCATGTGAGGAGGAGGCTGAGAGAGAGCTGACCATCAGGAGCAGCTCGCAGGAGGAGACACAGCAGAGTGTGTGTCCACACACACAAGGCAGCAGCACACTGGACAAACCTGAGTCATGTCGTTGAAGCCATGTGTAGTAACTGTGTAAACTGCTTATTGTATGGTTTGTGTATGATACATAAATAAAATTAGATTTTTAATTACATTTCTTTGTATTTGTTATGATTTGTGTTGTGTTTTTGCTCATTATATATGTCAATGTTAATTTATGTATATATATATACACACACACACACACACACACACACACACACACACACACACACACACACACACGCACACAGATAGATGTATACTTAATTAAATTAAATTAGTTGTCAGAGTAGCGCCCAACACTTGACAGACACCAAATGGAAATGGAGCTGTTACTCATGAGTAGTGAGTCAGCAGGTCGATCCTGTTTGTGCTTAATGTTCATGTTTCAGAAAAATGTGATAGAAACAACAGCAGGCAGGTATAAGAAGTCACCTTTCTGAATAGAGAAAATTCCTGAACGTGACTTTACTATTTCCATGTCCCATGACTCATCAAACTATTGCAAATATTGTTTAATTATTTGGAAGAAGATGATGTGACCACATTTGAACCAATATGAAAGCTGCATTAGGCGGTAAATTCATGTGGAATCAGATGTCAAAATTAAAAATAAAATGAATGTTCATGCCATTCTGCAGAATGTGAACTTTAATGGGGAAAGCAAAATGCTCAGAATTCAAGGCATGATCCATGATAAATGTATTTTAATAGTATAGCTATTCAAATAAACTAATTCATTGAGATTCACATATTCATCATTTAAAGGTAAAACACAAGAATTTTTTTTCTTTCTTTTCCAAACAAGACCAAAATAATAAACTAATAAGTACAAAATCAAAAAAAGGGTGAGGTTCAATACATTTACATCTATCTGTGTGTGTGTATATATATATATATATATATATATATATATATATATATATATATATATATATATATATATATATATATATATATATATATAACACTGACTGCTAATACTGGTAATATGGTAATAGATGTCATGTTGGAATAATAACATTATATGTAATGCTGATTGTGAAAATAAGTAAAAACTTCATTTTTTCACCTCTAAAGAAACATAAAAATATAAAGAAAAAAATATATAAGCTGTAATGTGCAAAATCACAAATCATAACAAATACAAAGAAATGTAATTAAAAATATAATTTTATTCATGTATCATACACAATAAGCAGTTTACACAGTTACTACACATGGCTTCAACGACATGACTCAGGTTTGTCCAGTGTGCTGCTGCATTGTGTGTGTGGACACACACTCTGCTGTGTCTCCTCCTCCGAGCTGCTCCTGATAGTCAGCTCTCTCTCAGCCTCCTCCTCACATGGATCTTTGGCTGCCTGGATGTGGAGCTTCCCGTCTGGAGCCAGGTAGCAGGTGACGGCCCCGGGGTTGGTCCCCTCCGGCAGATCAAACTCCCGTCTGAACTCCTGGCGTCTGTAAGAGTAGCAGCCTTCCCCGTCCTCCTGCTTCTCCTCTGTCTTCCCGCTGACTCTCAGCTTGCGGCCCTCCTGCCTGACAGACAGCTCCTCTGGGGAAAAGCCTTGCGTGTCCAGGGTCAGGCCAAAGTGCTCTCCCTCTCCCTCCAGCTGGTAGGAGGCCGGCTGCAGGGCCACATCGGTTTGGAAAGGCTCCGTCTCCTCCAGGGTCCCGTGGTGAAGTCTGTCCATCAGCTCCAGACTGCTGCGGAGCTGCTGATGGTTTCTCTGCAGCAGATCCTGCTGCTGGAGCAGAGGTTTGACCTCTGGCCACAGACTGCGTGCAGGCCAGGAGAAGCCCATGAATGGACTGAGTTCAGAGTGGAATCCATGAGAGCAGAGCATCTTCAGTGTCTTTGGTGTTGAGTCCTCTTGTTAAAGTGTCTTCTCTTCTGTGGTGTTTCGTGTCTGAGCAGTGGGACTGTCCCAGCCTTTATACTCTAACTGGAGGAAGTCCAGAGTCTTCAGGAACTTTCCTGTCACTCCCACAGCTCTTCGCTCGGGGGCGCTGTTACTCTGGCTTGTGGACGTCACTGGATCGTTCATGTGTTTTCTGGAACTTACTGCATTTGCAGAGGTTGAACACTAGATGTCACTCAAACTTCTGTTGTTTGATTTATCCAATTTGCAGTAATCATATAGTTTCCATATCTCCAATTGTGTCTCACTTTGCTAGATACTAGTTTGGGATTTAATTGTTTGTCCTCGTCCAAAACATACTCATACAAGTAGTAGTACCAGCAGTATTTATTCGAGTAGCAATTGTATTTAAAATTGAGAAGCTTTGCTGTGTGGCTTAGTTAAATTAAATTGTAACTACATCAACATGTAGTTCACCTTGCCTCCAGTTTCTCGTTAGTGTTCAGCAGCTCAGTAGTCTTCCTCCTGCGGTCCCTTGATGGACTTGTTTTCTTTTGCAAGCACATTACTCTGAAGCCACTGTCTGCCTATATCGTGGTACCAGAATCAATGATTGTCACCACACACTAATATGCTGTTAGACAATAAAGAGAAGAGAGGAGAGGATGTCTGCTGAATATTTAATTGAGGACACAGTCACACTCTGTATCTCATCTCAAGTCTCTTTTTGTTGCTGTTTTCCTGCCACAGCAGAACACATTCTTCCTGGACCAGACTCATCGTCTGAGGTTTCATTTCCCATCTCCTCTGCTTCATCTTCCAGCAAGGTAAACAAGGATGGTTCTTGTAGTTTACTTTGTTTTATTGCACCTTTAAAATATGTTTAATAGATTTACTTGTATTGCTGGTAAAGATAAGGAACATATTCATGTTTGCTGTATTCATGGTCACAAAACATTTTGCATAATTTGCATCCACATGTCGTACTACCCCGTGTCCTGTAGTGATAGCCCAACATGTAAAGCAGTGCACTTCTACAGGGATCAAGAATGAATTGGAACATTAAACCCAGTCTAATATCTTTATTTTTAATGCTCCACTCAAAACTGTGTATTTCACAAGTGTGTTTATAATAAACATTCAGTTAAATTGGTTCACTGTGCTGGGTTCGCAATGCCTGATTATAAGGTGTGTGACGCTTTGACTCCACATCAAATGCACACGACTCATCACTGAGTAGACGACATTGGTTTTAATGCAAATAATGTAAAACAAATGGTTTTAATGGAAAATGTTCATTATGAAATCACGTAGAATTCAAAACTAGATGCTTGTTTACAGTTACAATTCTTGAATTTTCCCTTTTATATTTAGATATATTTAAAATATACAGTATAATGGGGAGAGGATTGCAACCAAAATGTAATTGAATTTTAACACCATAAACCACACCAATAAACAATGCTATTGGATAAATATATATTTGTAGAGAAAAACAAGCTATTTTCCCTGACATGTTATACTTTTTTGTATTTTTTTAAATCCTTGATGAGAGCAACAAATAACATTATTTGTCTTCCGTTTCTTGGGATTCAAAGACAGAATTGTACAATTAGTCAATTGTGTAACATTACTAGTCAGGCATATTTGTTTAACTGTTAAGTAAGAGATGAGGCATTGTGGATTTCAGTGTAAAAAATGTACCCCTTTTACAATCACCAACACGTTAAATAAGTGATTTAAGTGAAAAATGACTTTTATTTATTGTTATTAACACAATTATTCCATACATTGTATAATCCTTAGCCAAATGGTAGCCCACGTGAAATTCAAGCATTGCGACAAATCAGTACTGCTGTTAGAAAAGAATTAGAAAGGCTTAGTTGCATTTTAAACGTTTAAACGAAGAGGAGGCGAGACAAATTAAAATGTGATCGGCTAGCTTAAAGCAAAGAGGAGGAAAACAAGAGAAAACAGAAAGTAATTGATGTCAACAAGGGAACCTGTGACACAGTATTCTCTTTAAACATTCTGAAACAACATGCCAGTTATTAGGTGTTCTTTATTGGGTAGTAAAATAAAACTTTGAAGTTGAAAGGGCACACATACACACCTGTATTAAGGTTAGCATCCTTATTGTGTAATGCCCTCATCATAAAAGTACACTTTGAGGTAGATCAGTCTCCGCCTCAGTTTGAAACGTGCATTGCATGTGTACTGCACAGGAGATGCACTCACAGCGTGTGCGTTCATTCATCCTGCACTCGAGGAATCCTATTTGGCAGGCAAATGAGCCTCAGCAGTGACCTGGCAGACCCTGGAGCTGCTTCCACAGGGTCAGCATCTCGTGGGGACTCCGCCTGTGCACCAGCAGAACGGACCTGTAAGCACAGGGATTTCCCCTGTCCGTCTCTGGGAGATCAAATGTTAAAAAGCCCGGGTGATGGCTCGGGGAGAGCCCCATTCTGTGCAGGCACATGCCCAGATACACGTCGTCTATTGGGAAGAGGCGCACCCTCTCGGACACGTCTTTCAATCGCAACGCAAGTGACACAGAATACACGACCCCTCCTCCGCCGGCGTACGGCGGGTACACACCTTTGTAGAAACGTTCTGGGATGTAATATTTTGCGGATGGCTCACGGTTGGGCCTCGCGTTATAGATCACGTCCCCCACAAACAAATTCAGCTCAGTTTTGTTCGTATAGGCCTTCCACAGGTTGTGCTCATCCCACTGCTCGTGCAAGTAATCCAGAAGGGCGCCCGTTCGAACGAAGACGTCATCATCCCCTTTGAACACGAAGACGGCCGTGGGGCAGTACCGCTGGAGCCACTGCCAGAACAGCAAGTCCTTCAGGGTCAGGTTGAAGAAAGTGTCTCTGAAATCCCACTGCAGGATATCCCCGTATTTCTGGTTCTCCAGCTCCAGGAGGTTTCTGAGATCCGGGTGAGGGCCTGTACTTGAGTCCTGCCTTCCGAGGAGGAACACTGTGCGCACTAATCCACCCTTCTTGTTGGATTCCCCCTCCACCAGGCCACTGTGTCCCCACGTTTCACGGATGGCCTGCCTGTTTTCAAAGTTCCCCACCTGGGATTTGATGGCCATGAGGAGCATGGGAGAACCCAAACCAAAGCTACTTTTGTTCCTCCGGCACATGCCAGGTTGATTGATAAGAAGCGGGTACTCCATGCAGTGCATTGCCATTATAAATGCCCTCATTTGCTCTGGCAAACTGTTGAAATCCTGCACACGAGGGACTGAACACTTGTGTGACATGCAGGCAGAAGAGCATTCATCCTCGATGTCCGATAAAAGCTTAACTTCCGTCCTCCCAGTCGCATTTCCTCGCAGTATTGGGTTGTGCTGGCGGTCCCAAACATGCTGCAACTGGTTCCACAGTGCACTGTCCTCCAGACGGAGGTTCCAGAAAGGGCCAAGAGGGTGAGAGGCATGGTCAGAGGAATTAGCGGAACTCCCGGAGGCAATGTAGTGGATGGTTATTTTTGGAGGCGTGTAGGAGATGGTGACGAATATGGACACCATGATGTAAATCAGTAGGTGGCCGGTCATCATGCAGGGGAGCAGGCACATGCAGAGCAGTCTGCCATTGCATTTGCAGAATTTTCCCATTGCCTGTTAGTGTACAAGTCAAACACATATAAAAAAATAACATAGAAAACATTATATATATATATATATATATATATATATATATATATATATATATATATATATATATATATATATATATATATATATATATATAAATCACACCAGAGAACACATTTTAATTACTCTCTTCGCTGACTCAACCACTGCAGTGGCATGGGTGTACCTTCAATATATATATATTTTGTATAGCTAACACTGCAGGTAACCCTCTGGAGTTTCTGTCTCCTTGGTGATGGTCCAGTGAGGGTTCGTGTCTGCTTTAGTCTACACACTCAGAGCATCATCCCGTGGCTACCTGCTGATAGGCACACACAGCCCCTGAAGACACATCATGCGACATGAATGTGGTGGATTGATTGACTTATTTAGGGTTAATTAGGGCTTTGTGTCTATTTCCCCACTTTTTTTTCTCTAAATGATCTCCACTGTGTGAAGCATTGACTATGAAAGATGGAAAATAGCCTCATAGAAAGTCGCAAACACACTGTTTCTACATGATACCACATCAACTTGAATTTCAATATGAGTCTGCACACAATCTGACAACTGTTTGCCGGACCCTTTCTTGCTATTTGTTTGTAAGACAAAACAAAACAATACTCACAATGTGTGGACTGCTTTGGATCGTCAAGCCGACTGAGATTTTTTTTTAAAGACACGGTGACTTTTGGTGTCCACTTTTTTGTTGTTGTAATCTCATCTGGCTTGGTTATAAAGTGCTGTTATAGCGGATGGCATCTCGGTTTGTCGCGCATCATATATATCCGTAAAGATGAAGGAAAACGACGGACATCCTTCAGGTCGAACACAGGCGTCCTCTTCCCGCAGTACAGCCGCAGCTGAGCAACAGGTCCCCAGGTATCTGCGCGCACTGAGCATGCGCCTCTTTGGGCTCCTTATCGCAACGGTGTGAGATGAGGAAAATACTCACAGGATTAACGCAGGCTGCTATACCTGACACAAGACAGAATAAAGCTCGGGACTTCATCTGGAAATGACTTTTCTCTATAGGGATATGATTTGACTTGATTTGCATGCATGTGCTCCATGAGCGTTTTTTTTCGGCATATTTGCATGCATGGCATCTGCAAGGATCACCTATAAGCACTCTGTCCGTCAATTGTTAATGGTTCAACATTTCACTATACAAACACTAACAATAGACTACTCCAAACAAATAACATACTCTGCCGGAATGTCATATATTTGCACGTTTTTGAAGAGAAATGACTAACAAGGACATATCATTAAAGCAGGGCAAATTTGGTTAAAAAAAGCAAAAAACAAAATACACATTCAAAATATAAGTAACACTTAAATAGGCAATGCAGTTTATCTTACAACTTAGCTTAGTGAGCATTGGTTATGCTGTTATCTGCAAATCTACTATCATATCCGGAATATAAGGGCATTACATAATGTAGTGTATTATCATTGAGACGGTTTGCGTCATATTTTTTTAATTGCTTTATGCTTTCTCTTAATGTAATTTAAGTGTATGAGCGTTGCGGTGCAGAGGTTTTAAACCACACGGCCGTTTTGAAGAAGAAAAAACATTGTAAATATAAGTGCATGTCCCATTTGTTTCTTTTATCAATTATATTTAATTGACGAGCGGCATTATTATGCAACCACGAACAGGACAATCAAGGTACCCGCTGATAAACATCCCCGACATACCTTCGTATACGACATTTTTGACGGACGGAAACCTCCAGCCAATAGGACACACGTCTGTCAACAGGTTATCGGCTGAACTCTGGGAATTAGCCAATGTGGGGAGAGAAGAGGCGGGGCTTTCGGGTTTCTCGCCGCCCATCGTGTTGTTTGGCGTGCGAGGCGATACATGTTTGGTTGAGTTTTGAATGAGGGGCCATCATCCCGGCAGGCTCAGAGGTGGAAAATACAGTTTAAAGTCTCTCTGGATGCATTTAAGATGAACAAGCGGGCTCCTCCGACAGGTTACCCGAACGACTGTTCGTCGCCCTTTCATCTTCTCGTTGGGTAAGTGTGTTTTCGACAACGTAGCGGATTTGATTCGCGAGCGACAACAACATACAGCAGACCTGTTTTATTTGTCTGACACAAAGTAGCAAGCTTGCTAGCGGATTTTTTCGTACTCTTTTCTTTTTTCTTTTTTTTTGGAGGCGCTGGGAGGCGGAGAGGGGAGGGAGAGAGGGAGGGGGTGTTCAGTCATTTCGAGACAAAAGAACCCGTAATATTTTTCACTGTACCTGCAGTTCACAACAAAAGACACCCAGGAGGGACATTAACTCGTTTTTCTTTATTGTGTGGCTTGTCAAAGTCCACGCGCACTTGCAGTTTAATCGTGAATCGCCCTTAGTAGCGTTAGCTTATTCTTCTCACCGTGTGTGCTGTGTATGGTTTTGGAGAAGAAGTAGTTAACGCAAGCATTCAGTTTTCTCACACACACAAAAATGACGAGACTATGCAGAGAAAAATAATGTTTCTTTATGTTTGCCCAAAAGGCCCCCGGTCGCCTTGGTGAGCATTTCGAGTTGACATATACATGCATTGTGGCCACAACAGCTTTTTTAATAATTGTGGTATTGTTCTTAACGTAAGGACTTTCTGTTCCGTCTGAAAGGCTGCCGCACACGGCAAGGTTTTGTCCCGGGGACACCCGATCCGCAAAAGGTTGTAGGAGTTTTAAGCTCCGCCCCCCTCTTTGTGTGAGCTATCAACATTTAGCAACATGCTCCTACCTTGTTTCTCTCACTGTGATCCGTCTTTTTTTTCCTTCTAAATCATATTTTTTTGCGATAACCCCCAAATCAAGGTCACAAACCCTAGCGCATTTTATTCAAATTATTATATTTTATTTCCCCAGACTGCTTTTAATTCCGGCAACAAAGCACCCCCCCCCCCCCTCTCGCCCTCCCCAAGCATGCTTCAATGTTTAGACGATACCGAGCCACAGCAGGTTGCTGAGATTTTAATTATTTTCAGGAGACTGGTTCTGAAAGCCACTCATACTTGTGCACCAATAGCAAGCCGTCCAAGGGGTTAAGCCTGCGAAATTAATTCTCAGAAGGAGCTTGGACTTTCAGAGTAACGTGCTAAGGACAGTTATCCCTTCCTCCGACTCCAGCTAACTTGATTGCTATATCTGATGGGTTTTTTTTTCATTTATTAATCCAGTCTAATTTATCAATAATATGTTGCAGTAATCTACATATAACAAACATGTTTCTATTTTAAGAGGAAAAGAAGACTCATTTTCAAAATTGTTTTTACAATTCAATTGGAGTATTCTCTGGAGATCCTCCTGTGGCTTTTCTCCTCTCTCTGAGCATGTGTGTTTCCTCATTAGACTGGAAACTGGATCTCGTTGCAATACAACGATAGCTATGATATCGGATAAGGTTACACTTGCAAATCAGAGCTTGCACGTCATCGCCCAGAACAAACGGTCAAGTGTGTGTGACCTGACGACCATTGAATTGCATATTTCACTAGCCGTTTTCAACACCGTTACCTGTCCCATATGCATTTCAAATTGGCGAGCTGCTCACCTGCTTTCAGACAAGGGGTCAGACACAGTCTGACACGGCTCAATTTGAGCATGAGTGGGTGAACACTTGGTTGGTTTTAATGTAACAGGGTTTACTACAGGATTACCAGAGGATTAGTTCAGATATTGACATGGAATTGTTCCCTCATACTTGTATTTCCTCTGTTCTCTTGCTTAAATGTATGTATCTTAAAACAATATTTATGGTTGACCAAATAATAACAACAATGACACATGATCTTGCATACTGTGTGTGTGTGTGTGTGTGTGTGTGTGTGTGTGTGTGTGTGTGTGTGTGTGTGATCTATGTGTCACCCTGTTGTTGCTTGTAAAAACGAGTCGTTGAGATCATCCAAGTCATACGACAAAGAGAGTATTACTAAACTGTATATATTTTATGTTCAAATACTGGTAAGGTATGCCGTGTGTAAGCAATAATTTCCCCGTCAATCAAGGCGACGTTAAAAGTAGATCTCCACATTAAGGGGCTGTATATGAGTTTGAGTGGTTTTGCAATGTGACAAACCTGTTTAGTGCAAACTGATGAGCTCACCTTCTGTTAGAATGGTCAAGCACCTAATGGTATTGCACAACTGCACTGCAAAGTGTGCACCAGCAGTAGAGTATATCTCAGGAGGGTATATTGACCAACAGGGAAAGAAAAAGCTGAACATAAAAAAAGAAAGCTGCTTCCCAACCGCATGCTCAGGGTCTAGTGCAAAGACTGCCTGTCTGGCTGATGCATACAGCGCTGTATGGTGAGAGACTTAGCAGCGAGAGAGGGGCGGGGGGGTGGCTTTGGTAAAAAAAAAAGTTTGCGTCTCATGTGGGCATAATTGATGTTATCGTTGAGAGAAAATGTTATGTAATGAGTTTGTGTTCTTTTCTCTTGTGTCCCATCTGTTTCTTATAGGTTTCTTTGGATGTACTCTTCTCGCTCCCAAAGTTTTGTGCTTTTGAAATGACGTTTCCCCAGAGTCCTCAAGACCAATGTCTTATTTCTGCCTGGATATAAACAAAGTACATATTTAGTAAACTTTTTTTTAAATCAGGGCAGGAATTCAGACAACGACCCATCACCCTGTATCACCCTACTTCCTCTCTCCCTATTTCTCTTTACATGAGTAAGAAGGACATCAAGACTCGCTTAACACACACATACATACACACACAAGCCACCATGTCCTCCATTCTTCCTTTCACTCCTCCGGTGGTAAAGCGCCTGCTGGGATGGAAGAAGACTTCAACGGGGAGCGGAGGCGCTGGGGGAGGCATTGGAGGAGTAGGGGAGCAGAACGGAGGAGGACAGGAGGATAAGTGGTGTGAAAAAGCTGTGAAGAGCCTGGTGAAGAAGCTGAAGAAGACCGGGCAACTGGATGAGCTCGAGAAAGCCATCAGCACGCAGAACAGCAACACAAAGTGTGTCACCATACCTAGGTGAGAGAAGGACACACACACACACACACCCCATGCAGTTCTATGTTTTTCTGTGTTGTCCACGATTACGTGCACGACATGGGCATTGTCGCAGAAAATAGTAAACCATGTGTATCAAGATGTTCAGGTAATGGACACACTGACATTGTCCTGGTCATCAGACATGCACATTGCACACACACGCACAAACTGAACGAAAATATACGAGAAAAGACGGATGTAATCTCTCATGAATGTGGGATTAGCAAATGTGCCACATTTTGTTTTGCTTTCGCCAATTGATGATCAAAACTAAATATTTTCGTGCTACAAATTGCGCTCATGGTCACACAAATGCACATCCGCAGTCTCTGCACAATGGTATACCACAATGCCACCAATACAGGCACAGCAAATTGTGTTAACACACATGAAAGTAAGAGGCCGGGTGATGGGCAACCAAAGGGTTGCAGAAAGACAAGTTTCTGTTGTGCAACAACAGGTCCACTTCCTCAATCTGATATGCCATAGGTTAGCGAGGCAGCAGAAGTGAAACCTGCTCGGGGGGAAACAGATGTCTAACATATGTTTGCAACCACACTTTGTGAACGTTGTTTGATCTCATTGTCTACATGCGTAAGACGTGTACATGTAGTCCATCATGCGCAGCATTGACGGGTTGCTCCATTCTGAGCGGTCACTGGAAGATTCAAAATTCAAATTTTTTAAATTGGAGTTTAACATTTTGGTGCGAAATATTTGCATTTAATCTAGGTTTAGAATAAACAACCAAACTGGTATTTAAATAAGTCTTTAATTGGATATTTCTTAATTTAAATCTTTTCAGTTTGGTGTGGCATGATTAAAAGTCAAGAAAATTAATCCTTCTTGGTGCATCCCAGCCTTCGATGTTTTTTTAATGTATTGAATTAGTCTTAGGTGTAAAACATAGCTTTTCTTTGGTCAGAAATGTTTATTGGCACAAGAAAGAAGGAAAATGCTGATTCCAGCTTGTGTCTGCGGCTGGTGTGCCTTAACTGATGGCACAGGTTTGAGTAATGTGGTGGGACTGGTGCTCAACATCGACTCATCTCTCTCTGCTTTTGAGAAGTACTCTGTCCTGAAGAAGCGGTGGGAGCACATCTACTCGTAAAAACTGCACAAAAAAAAAATGGAAAAAGCTTGCATTCATCAGGTAGACTTACTGTGCAGTAAACTAAGTATTTATGTGAGGAAAAACGCGAGACAATCTGAATGATGGCTGGTGACAGTTTAGCAAGGCATTATGTAGATGCCCTGTTGCCCTTTCAGTCACACACGCACTTAAAAAAAAAGATATATATGACGATGGTTGAAGAGTTTGTTCGTTATTAACAAACTCATATTGAAGTCTAAGACCGAACACAAAGCAGAAATACTGAAACGCAGTACTAACGCATAAAGCTCTGCATAGTCGTTGGGCGTGAAGAGTCGTTTGTGAGGGTTCTCAAGAAGGAGCGAAGCCACAGCTTTCCATCCATTACATCTGTACATACTCTTAAAAATGGGGCTCACGTTGCATATCCTCACTTTTCTTTTCTCCAGAATAAAAAGTTATTTGACAGACTTGAAAGTAAACTTAGTTTGTGTAAATGTGTTTGCTTTCTGGAAAGAACCTCTGAGTCCCTCCCGCCCCCCATTCCACCTGTGTATATACTGTAGATACTGTAGAGCCTCAATGGTAATGGGTCATGTGTCTATCAGTATAGATTTCTACCGTGTCGCATGACAAGGTGAGTGAGCCAAGTCACCCGGACCAGGTGAAACCTTATCGCAATGAAGGTGGCAAAGTCAAGGGGAGCCCCATGAGAAGCACGTGGTTAACGTCAATCAATCCACGGAGAGTCAGCAGAGACGGGAGATAACAGGGCTGCTTTGTGAAGATTTTATGAGCTTCCCCTTCTCTAATTTTCTTTCTTGTCTAACCATTCTTTCCTCCTATTGTCTTAGTTTTATAAAGTATCAATAATAGAATGTGTGCCCCGTTGCACGCCCACGTCAGTCACAGATCAGCTCACCTGGAAAGAAAGAAAGTGGCACAAATGTTGGAATCAAAACCTCATCCATACCGGATATTACAATGCAATTTCGATAAACCTGGCACGGGTGCGGTCAGACAACAATCGAATAGTGTATTTGCATTTACAGCTTTCGTATTGACATCATTTCAGCCACGCTTTGTGAAACGAGCGGAAGGCCGGAGAGGTGGCAGGGAAAACAAACATGGCAGGCCCCGTGTGTGTGTTTACTTTTCCAATTCCATGAAAGGGTTCATCCTCCAAGACTACAGTGATATCGGAGAGGGACGTTCCCGGTGGGTGGGTAGTTTCTCAGCAATGCACTCTGCATGGACTGCTGACTGCGGTCTGGAAGAACTAATCACATTGCAGTCTTAATGGGCTGGGCTCGACATGCTGCTTTGGACGTCCTAATAGCAAATGTCCAGAAAGTCTGGAAGTATGAAGCAGGGCAGTGCTAGAATGACTAAAAGCAACAAAACAACAAGTAAAACATACAGCAATCGATCATAGATGACACTGCAGCATATATAACTTAACAAAACACATGGTCACGCTAAGAGCTCGGCTATATCGGATACTGGTCTCTATTGTAGTCGTATGGGGTAAAAAGGCAAAAAAAAAAGAAGTGTAGAAGAATAACTCTCGTGTTTCTTCACTCTGAGGAATGTTGGCTTGATAGCAGCTTCTGAAGTGGTGCAGATAAGGTGATGCCGGTTCTTGTGAGGCATTTACACAAATACCGTTGGAGTCTTTAACCTCCAGTAGATCACATTTATTTGATTAACATTTTGTTTCATCTGAGGATTACAGAGTTTAGACCGTACCAACATGTGTTGTTTCTCTTAGGAGTCGCATGGCCTGCTTGTTTTGCGTTAGCTTTTCGTGTTTGGTAAATAAGGCAATTACTTGTACACAAACAGTAAACACATGACGTGCTTTCTCTCACTGTTTGGTGAGATGGAAGGCTCTTATTGACTTGATGTCTTCGGCCACAGGAAGTACAAAGAGGTAGCCTACCCTGTATAATCAGATCGTAAACGGGCTGGTGGAGGCTTGTCACACGATGGCACCTGGAGGGCTTTGCAGATTTCTCTGTTTGAGTGGTCGCAGGAAGAATTGCAACGGAGAAAGTGGGCAACAACTTGAAGGAGTCTGTGGATAGGCTTGAGTAGCTTCTAAAGTTAGGACTTAAATGTGGATGACACAAGAACAAGATAATGGTTCATATTTTTTATTTTTTTTTAAAGAACACACACTGGCTCTGGGTGAAATCCTCCTCATGGTGTTTTTCGCCAACGGTCTAGTTTATCAATAAATTACACGTCGAGCTTTAAAGCCACAGTTACTTGTGCATGAAGGATCTTGCTCAGGAACGGGGCAGACGGACAATGTGGGGCTTGTGCTGGTGACCTTTTTAGGTGAGAAAGAAAGAAGGCAAGACTTTATCTGTGCTTGAGATGGTCCACGCGGGGCACTCTTTTGAATGCGCTGATAAAGTGTCGATAAAGAAGGCCTTGCACACACAGACCTGGCAATTGCCGATAAGCCAGTCGGATCTTCCCTACCCTCCTTCGCATCAACATGTTGTGGAAACTCACAAGTGCTTCAGAGAACAAGTTAGCGAACAGTCTGGTTGTGTGCTTTCTTCAGTCGTAGACACACACACTTTGTGCTTGTATACACACGTTTGCGTGGCATCTGTTTTTTCTTTTTTATGTCTCGACACATCTTGTACAGTCTATTAACATCTTTTATTTCCTCATTCACATTTTGTTGTTGTGTCGACACATTGCCCGTCACGTTGTCTTAATAATTATACTGATGATCAGCAGAAATGTGAATCATGTGTATGGTATGGTGATGGTATGTGCAATCAGGCAATGCGGAAACATATTTATACTTAAAGCCTTTGAGAAAAAATATAACGAAAATAATAAGTAAAATGATCAGACTTGTCCGTTCACATGAAGTGAGCAGGAAAAGACGCTTTAAAAGAAGTTGTCTGACATCGCCTTTCCTGCTTTAACGTGCAGTCCTAATTCAACCCCGTCTAACCGTCATCACCTGACTGCACCACATCACTGTCGGTCCAATTTGGATTAGTTTCATAATCACCTGTCATCTAGTTAGTCTCTTTTTGAAAAAACGCAAGGGAGGAGTCTTTTTTTTTAAGGTCCTCCCTTCGTGCCAATAAGAGACCAGCTGTACGTGTTCGTGATTTCATCCTACTGATTTGGAATGAAACGCCTCATGTTTACCATCTGTTTTCTTTTATTTTCTTTTCATCCTTTTTGCACTTGTCGTGTGTGTGTGTGTGTGTGTGTGTGTGTGTGTGTGTGTGTGTGTGTGTGTATATCCTTTGTTTGTGTGTGTGTGTGTGTGTGTGTGTGTGTGTCTGTAGTAATTGCTCAGATCTATGGGGTCTAGGCTCAGGCCACACGATAGAGCAGTGGGACTCTACAGGCATGTACGGATACCATGACCACAGCAGGTGAATATACTCACATGCACTCGAACACACAATGAGTCAACAATCACCTTACATCTTGTCATTCATTCATTGACTGTTTTCTTTCTGGAATCTGCAGTGTCACTACACACTGGTGTGTGTGTTTTGTATTTCTATGTGTGGCCTTCTTTGTTTATTAAGATCACCGAAAGACTTT
Organism: Clinocottus analis; assembly: GCF_023055335.1. Lineage (NCBI taxonomy): Eukaryota > Metazoa > Chordata > Actinopteri > Perciformes > Cottidae > Clinocottus > Clinocottus analis. The sequence continues at coordinate 6,952,040 of NW_027175854.1, forward strand.
GAGACTGTTACGTAATTGCCACTCATGATGCAACCTTATCTTAAACTGCCATTTGCATAACGCTTTATTTTTATTTGTATAGGTATGTATGTATGTATGTATGTATGTAAAAATATGCATGCAGGCAATAACAAAATCGTGGAGCTTTATTTGAGTCGCAACTGCCAAAATCTATTTCTATAAGTAAATCTTGCTTTTGCGAGGTACTAGTTTTAAAATGCAATGCTCATTGGCTCTTTCCAAACTGCTGATCAACCCCCTCCCCGTGTAGTTTCCTGCAAAGACTTGGGCAGGTTTCTGAGCTTTGAGCTCTCTCTCCCGACCTCCTCAGGTCACTGGACGGGCGGCTCCAGGTGTCCCATCGCAAGGGCCTGCCCCATGTCATCTACTGCCGCTTGTGGAGATGGCCCGACCTTCACAGCCACCATGAGCTGAGGGCCATTGACTCCTGCCAGTTCGCCTTCAACCTCAAAAAGGATGAAGTGTGTGTCAATCCCTACCATTACCAGAGAGTGGAGACGCCTGGTAATGATCCTTGAGAATTGTGTGTATTTTCTGTGCCATCTTTCGTATTCTCCTTGAGATCTTCAAGGTGCCCTCTAGTAAGTCTATAATAGCAACTGCAAGAGTTTGGAGTTGTTGCGGGTTTGTGTCGAGAAACCCACTTTTGATGGGTTTTATCATTTGTCTGTTTTGGTGTTTGTATAAGAGGCAGAATGTTGTCCATTTTAATTATACAATTTTGATCTCTACAGCAATATTCACATTTGCCTCAGTCAGTGACACTCCCTTCTCCCACCAGTGCTGCCTCCGGTGTTGGTGCCACGCCACACAGAGATTCTCACAGAGCTTCCTCCTCTCGACGACTTTACAAACTCCATTCCCGAAAACACCAACTTCCCCGTCGGCATAGACCCTCCTAACAACTATATACCAGGTCTGTATGCAGGGCGGAGCGCAAAAGCCTTCCTAACCTACCTCTTCCTACCTTAGCTGCTCTTCTAGATTTATATTTACGTGCATGCATCACCTTTATATTGACTTGCAGAGATCTAAGTCTTTCTGATCATGTGTATCAGTTTAACCTGTGTTCTTATTGCTTGTTTGTGTGGGTCTGTTTTTTACAGAGACTCCTCCACCTGGCTACATCAGTGAAGATGGAGAAAACAGCGACCAACAGATGAATCAAAGTATGGAATCAGGTAGGTCAGATGTGCTACTGTACAAGCTGCCGCTTATCTCATTGGTGGAGGGAAAATTCAATTGGCTCAGTTTCCACGGCCTAAAATCTCACACAAAGCACTTTATTTTCTTGTGTTGTCAAACGCACATTGTTGCAGCAGTAAACATAAACACTACAAACTGTAGACATACAAAATAGGGTTATGTGATTTAAAAAAAATAATAATTTTTGCTTCCAGGCTCACCTGCAGAAATGTCACCCGGCGCCTTGTCACCTGTCAATCATGCCCTGGGTAAGACTGCTCTTTATTAATTCTTCATTGATGTCATTGCAGGTTAATGCATCTCTCAGAGTGAATTAATGTGTTATGCATTGTTTGATTTGTTTTAGAGCCACGCTTCATAATCATTTGTCATATTGTAAAATGGGCCACAATCTTTGAATTTTAGGTCCACAAATGACGGCCTGGAAAAGCTGTCAAACTTAGGGAAATACGAAAAATCTGAAACAGTTGTTGACGTGAAAAATTGTCCCTCCTTGATTCCCTTGCAGACCTGCAGCCGGTTACCTACAGCGAACCAGCTTTCTGGTGCTCGATAGCCTACTATGAGCTCAACCAGCGGGTCGGAGAGACGTTCCACGCCTCACAGCCATCTCTGACAGTCGATGGCTTCACCGACCCCTCCAACTCCGAGCGCTTCTGCCTCGGGCTTCTCAGCAATGTAAACAGGAACGCAACGGTTGAAATGACAAGAAGACATATAGGTACACGCACGCCCTTCTACACACACAGACGGGGAACATGCGTATCAGTTATTGTAATCAGTATGATGATTTATTTGAGTGAGTAAGTTTATTTGCAGAGAAGTATACTTTTGGGAGGTTGTTGACATCATAGAAAGGTCAAGGATCTGATATGGCGAGGGTTGAAATGGGAAATGCAGCAGTTAAAAGATTTCAAAATGACTTTAATTGTGGATATGTTGCCTTTTATAGATATGGTATTTTCCATAGCACAAAATTCAGGATTTTCTCTACATGATTCCTGTCGTCTTCCCTTTCTTTTCCATTCCTTTTTGTCTTTGCATTCTTCCTGGCTCACGCAGGTCGTGGTGTGCGGTTGTACTACATCGGAGGGGAGGTGTTTGCCGAGTGCCTCAGCGACAGTGCCATTTTTGTCCAGAGTCCCAACTGCAACCAGCGATACGGTTGGCACCCGGCTACAGTCTGCAAGATACCACCAGGTTTATATGCAATACTAGTTTTCTTCCTTTTCCTCTTGAGCTGGACTGCTGTGATAGCACAAAAGACACTGAAATGTGTCTGCAAAGAGTTGAAACTTTTATCTTTTCAACAAGTATCACTGCTTGCTCTGACTAACCTTTACAATGCCAATGGTCTGGAGTGAGGAACAAGACTTTTTTTGTTTTCTTTCACCGGGTATCAATGAAGTGAACCTTGAGCACCAATTTCTTCCACAATGTGACAGTTTTTTCTCAGACTCTCACCCACACGCACTGACTCATCTTTGCCCATGCAACTTTGAACATTTCATTCCTGGCCAAATGAGCAGTGTGAACAGTATCATTAGTGAGGCACAGAATTGTACTGACGGGAAACAAGGATCTTGAAGACACTCAGGGGTGGGACTGGTGGAGAATAATCACCAAAATGTAGCACACCCACACCTCAACGCATATGTTCGGGACTTCTAAGTTCTGTCCGCAGAAATGGCAATGTAGGGTTCTCTAGTTTCCAAAAAACGCACATTGTTTAATCTACAGTAAACTTCTAACGCATTCAAAAAATTCCAACATTTAAGCCTTAGAAGTATTCCCATTGATGTCCAAGTGTTTTCTAACCCAATCATCATGTTTCTTTTCTCTTTTGCAGGCTGTAATCTGAAGATTTTCAACAACCAGGAGTTTGCTGCACTGCTGGCCCAGTCAGTCAATCAGGGATTTGAGGCAGTCTACCAACTAACCAGGATGTGCACCATCAGAATGAGCTTCGTCAAGGGCTGGGGAGCAGAGTACAGGTGTGTTAAGCTCTTAAGTATCCTCTCTCTCTCTTTTTCTCTCTCATTATAATCCTCTGAATAGAGGGCCGTCGCGGTCTAGTCGGACCAGAACGTTTACACAGTAAAATGAAACGGTGTGTCCTCATGAAAGAGGTCAGGCTGGAAGCTTGGTGACATGAAGCCTACTCGCAGGTTAAGTTGTGGCTACTGTTGGCTGTTGTTGTAAATAAGTTGATGACGTGACACATCTTCCTCCAGTTTAGACACCCTCCATGTCCTCATGTTTAGCACTGTCACATTTTTTAAATTGATCAACGGCAACAACGTGTACAATTACAAAACTTTGCCGTTATCAGAATAAAAGGTTATTCAAGTTAAGTTTTTAATTTATTTTGTATTCACTTTTTTATGCATAGGCAGGAATCCTTCACTTCGGGGACAGAACTTAAGTGAAACAAAAAATTCTGGAGCAGCATCTTTTCAGGAAGAAGAAAAGTACAAGCTCTGATTGTGTGTCAACAGTTATATTGCAATAATTTTCGAACAAAGTGATGAAAGACTCAACATCCAAATCCAGCCCAACCCCCATAGACCTCGGCTCGGCCCCGAACCTTCAATACATGCTCCTGAAAAAGCAGTTCAGGTTTGACCCTCCGATCATAAATCACAGTTGCCTGTGATCAAATGTGACGCAATAAAACCTGACACCATTTAATTTAACAAATAAGTGTCTCGTCTCCCCCTGGATGTAATTTAGGTAAATGACTGACTGCAGGTCTGCTTTTTGCATAACAAGATGGGGCGTGACAATGTTCATTATGTAAACAAGCCGTTGCAAGGTAAAAAGGTTTGTTTGAGCTTGTCCATGCTATCATCTGCACTGCATGTATATAATAGTCTCTGACATTTTACAACAAAGGGTGGAATAGAATAGACCGTGTGTCTCTCTCCGTCCCTCCAACCGTCCATCCAGCAAACATCTGCTCGGCTCTGTGCCCCTCCCAGGAGCCAGACGGCGGTGTTTGCGGGGGCGTTTTGGCTTGTGCCCGCTGGCCAGGGTTAAGCCTGGTTCAGTCTGTCTGTAGAGCCCAGGGCTTGGCTGAGCCTGGCAGGACCACGGTGTAGTGTGCTGTGTTTGATCATCTGGTGAGACCTGGGCAATGCAAGGACCCATTCACTTTTTAAAATTATTATTATTAGTTGTAAATCACTTTTATGCAGCAATTCAGTTGATGACTGAGATAAGAGTATGCATGCGGCTCTTGTCTATCACTTCAGTGCTAAAAGAAAATACTAACATGTAATAGGTGAGATTGTCATTATCTAGAAATACTACTCGGGTTGTGACGCTCATTCTAATCAGTGCATACCCGTAATGTATCATATGCCATAACGCTTTGACTCAAGATGTTTTTAACCTTTTTTATGCTTTTTTTTCCCTTTGTTCTTTCTTGTATCCCTACAGACGTCAGACAGTAACCAGCACTCCTTGTTGGATTGAGCTGCACCTCAATGGCCCCCTCCAGTGGTTGGATAAGGTGCTGACCCAGATGGGTTCCCCTTCGGTGCGCTGCTCCAGTATGTCCTAAACAGGGTCCTGCTGCTGGCGGTGCATAGTCCCTCTGACATTTCATAACATTTGACCAGTAAATTCTGAAGGAGACCACCGTGCAGTCTTAATCTGACGCAACAACAACATCATCATGAAGAGTTGAAAAAAAAGAAGAAGAAAAAAGGATTAAACAATGGACCTGGAGGATGGGAGACTGACATTGCCGATGGACAATAGTGGAATGTTAACAACGATGTCACAGTGGGCCCGATCGCCTGATGTTGGCTTGAAGTTAGGATTAAATTCCAGTAATCATGGACCTGCTAATTGAAACCACCTTGCAATATCAAACTGACGAGAGTGATGTCATTATGGATCGGACTGCATTCATGTTTATTTGACTGGGGCTCTGATCCAGAAGCGCAAAGCGACACGGAGCTTAACTGTCCTGCTCGGTGACACGACACCAGCTGTTTTGGAGATGGAGCGTGTGAACCTTCTAGGCAACCACTAGTCGCCCCAACTGCTTCGCTACCTATCTGCCACAGCACAACTTTGATTCACCGTCAAGATCTCTGTTTCCACAAGGTTGAACCGATGGTCGTGCTGCCAATCCAACTCATGTTCAACCAAAGTCAGCTCCACGCCTGGATGTTTTTTCTTGGTTTTTGGTTCCATCCCATTTTTAGCCGAGATCCCCACTTTTTTTCCTGCATTTCTCCTGGTCGGCTCTGTGATGTCACACACCGGACTGCCGGTCTTCTGCTAGGAAAGGAGGGGGTGACCAGCGGGAAAGCGTGTCGTCTCTAATTAATATCACATACCCTGTCTTCACATGTACGTACGCATACACCGTCACACCGGCGAATCGTTGCTGTTCTTACGCCACTTAACTTTTGCTACTTGTGACATAACGACAAGTCATTTTCTCTGCATGCGTGTTAAGTCGGTCGGTGCCGTTCGACCGTGAGTGTGCAGTGGAGGTTGGGGGTTTGATGTTTGAGCATGAATCGGAGCTGAAAAAAAGCTGCTAGCCAGCACAGATAACTGGAATGAGTCATTTTCATAGCAAGAGTGTAGAACGCGTTCTTCCTCTGGAACGGCAAACAATCATTCTTGTTTCCCGGCTGCAATAAAGGCGTACAGAGTTACCCACAGTTAACGGTTTGCCCCTCGTGGATTTTGAGGCCCAACAATTTGCTCTGACTCTGCACGCTCTCACACTTTCTCTCTCTCTCTCTTTCTTACATTCTCTTCATTAACCTTTTACTATTATATCAGCCTATTTATGAAGGAAGAGTTGTATGTTGGATTTGGAGATGCCGTTTGAAGACACCCTATAAATGCAGTTCAAGAATCTCAATGTCGCCCCCTGCTGTCCAAAAGAGAAAAATATATAAACGACCATCATGTAACGTTTCACTGATGTAGACATGGCGCGAGTCTCTCTCGATGACATGCTTCAAATGACGCACGGTTTCCCCACTATTTACATTTTATTGATCGGAAGACAAGTCCTGCAGGGACTTAAAAATGGCTTCTGCACTGTACTTGAACTGCCCCCAAATTATGCACATTGATATTGCTCCAAGAAAGTTGCCTTTTTTAGATGAAAAATACAGCAAGATATGCTTTAAAATGTACAGATAGGAATGTTAAAAAAAAGCCCCGTTTTTAAATCAAGACCATTACAAAAGATAGCTTCCATATTTTTTAAAGAATGTTCACTATAAAGAGTTTTTCTTCCATATATTGTCTGAATTGGCTTATTAAAGAGCGTTCATTAGATTTGTAATAAAATGTCTTGTCCCAAACTAAAAGCCAGCTGGGACCCACATCGGTCCAAATGAGTATTTAAGCTTTTAGTACTTGAAAAGCTGATTATACTACACGGCTATTATTTTATTTACACATTGTTTAAGCTACATTTTTGTATGTTCACGTATTTTTTATATATGGATATATTTAAGATCGTCAAACCTTCTCTTCCCTTTTATTAGAATTCAGTATTTTTTTAGAATATGCCCTCCATTCAAAAAAAAAAGGACCACATCTTGACGATGAGTTCTGAAGCGTGTACTAGAGGATTGAACACTTTCACTGTCCACATGATCATAAGCATCATACTCTTTCCTTCCAAACCAAATTTTTGGCTGCGAAAACGGTAAAGGTTTTTGAAATGTCGCTTCTCTCCTTCCGCGTTCTCGTTCTTGAGCGCAATGGGTGTGACCCAAACTATGATGGTGCTGTCCCAAAGACTGAAGGCACGTATTTACAATATGTCCTCTACACAGCAGAGCCACTGCTGGTGATTTTTTTTCTTCTTCTTCTTACATATAAAATGTAATTGGCTTGATCAAGAAGTTTGAACTCTCCAATTTCCTTTTAGGTTTTAAATCAAGATACAAACATGCAAACTAAACTATAATGCAGACGTCTTTAGAGATATTAGGATTGAATCCAGCAGCTGGGCTGCAGTAATATTTCTCATAATCGAAGCAGTTGGTATTCATTTTAAAAGCTCTAACTTTGGAAGGTGAATTTGTGGAATTCTGTCTTGCTTTAGCGATAACGGACGTTCCAACATGCAGCGTAAAAGCTGCTGCCAATTGAAGGTCTGCATATGTTTTTACTTCTCATGACTCCTTATTTATGGTTGCACATGTTTCAATTACAGCGAGCACGTTCATATATGCACACCTGATATTGCAGTGTTTCATTCAAGGCATCTTTACTCTTCAGTGTGTTCCTCTTGTATCCCAACGCATCCCATAAGCAGAATATGTGGACCGGGGGGTAAATCTTGCCTCATGCCGTCACATTCCAGATAGCTTTCTTATTTTTTTGACTTGTTCCTAACTCGTGGCAAAAAACCTGAAGGTGGTCTTAACCTTGTGCTCAGTAATGCCAGCGTGCACGCAAACACGTTGACATTTCCTGTTTGATCACTCTCTACTGCAACGTGTGGGTTAAATGTAGACTTTTTTTGTGTTAAAGAACTAGATAGGGAACTCCAAATAAGGGTTTTCAAACAAAGTATTAGTTTATCATACAACGGCTGAGATAAGAAGTCCAGAAACCCTGGTGTTTAATCATATTGTGACCATTCAATTCAAGAAATCCTGCGTGATGGCCCGTTTTGACAATTGTCCGACCGCAGAGAATCATGAGGTGTACTGCTTTTTTAGAGGAAAACATTTGTTTTCCTCCATTAATCAAGGGTCAAATTAGTATCGCTTGTAACCAGACGAGGACCAGGCGTCTTTCTGTATGTATGTATGTGTATGTATGTGTCTGTCCACATGCCCGTCCTGTCTTTCTTGCCAGTCTTGTCTCTTTTTTTGTGTGTCTCTTTTCATTTTATTTTGGGGAATAGTTGACTCTGCCAAGGCCACTGCACATGACATGGAAATATATAGGGTTGTTGTGTCACTGCTTAAAACCCCCACATATTTGTTCCATGCAGTGGCGTCAAATAGTCTGGACTATGTGATCCAACACATTTCCTGATGGTTAGGTATGCTGTTTTCTGCATATTACCAGGGTCCAACAAAAGCCTTTTATCAACTTTTTCTTTTCTTTTATGTTTTTTTCTTTTTTAAACTAGTGCCACTCAAACATTGTACATCAACCAGCTGTTCTCACTGTCTCAGAAGTCAGTTTTTGGATATGGAAGATGAGCCCAATTTAGGTTTCATGTCAGCCACAGCTCCACATGTTTAGGGGGCCATGTCCCTATTTTACAGACAACATATTTGCTTTTATTATTTCTTATTGTGATGACAATTGTGTGTCCCCAAACAAGCCTCTCTGATGAATTCTTGAGACTGGTTGCTAGTTGGAGAACGTGAACTTTCTACATGTCACTGGTGATGTTATTGTATAGTTGTACTTTTATTTTACCGTACATGCCGTTCCTTGTTCTTGCTATCAGCGGAGCATTTTCTATTAGCCAACCAGTTTAGGATTTCTGTCTTCTTCAAACATTGATGACAATTTTCATATCGGCTTTCCAACTAGTCTTCATATTCAAACAACTTCTTACAGTGTACACTAATAAAGCTGTTTTAATTCAACTGGAAATTGTGTCCTGTGTTGCAAATCTGAACTGGCGCTGGGATTAGTAACTCAAAACAGAGCATAAGCTAACGAGGCATAGTTTAATTGTAATAATTATAATCAGCAGAAATACTTAAATATCATTTAATCATATAACATTTATTTTATGAATTAGATAATTATACATGTATTATGAATATACAAAACAAATGACTAGCTTAAGTTAAGTATTAACACGTTCTTTCAATACACATAAAAAAACAAGTGAAACTGCGGGTTACTTGTTTTGCATTTATGTAATAAATATAAAATCATGATTACAATGAATTCACTAATTTTAATATTTTTAAGACTGTAACACATATTTGAATGTTGCATTTGGTATTCAGAATGTAAAAACCATGTCAGCCAAATCCTAATTCAAGCACCCCTTTGTGTTATTTACTTTCTCATGTATACTGACGACGTGCAACGTAGGGGGCGTGGCTAATGAATGATTAGTGTCGGCAGGAACCAGGTGTGGACGAAGGTGAACTCGCACCTCGCAGGAGTTGAATTGTCATAAATACCGACTGGCATAAACACGACCGAAAGATACAGAGACAAGTGTTCATACTTTACTAGATAATGTATTATATTATTATAACAATGCAACAGTCTTGTAAATGCGTTAAAGCTTACGAGTTGTATGTTTAGTGGAGAGGTGCACCGTGCGCACAAACATTGTGCCTCGCGCTATGGAATCACAGTTTAATATATATTACTATAGGTTCTCATTTATTTTTAGACCCAACAAAGGAAGATCCAAGACATACAACCGAATGCAGTTCATATAACCATGTCACAATATAACCCTACTTTGCAGTTGTTGCAACATGATTCCAGATTGTAATTTCAGATTACATGTGATTCCCTCCGATAGCCAGCAGATGGCGGTAGACGTCCATTAATGAAAGACCTTCGAGACAGAGTCCGTGTACCCATCAAGTTGAACCCGTCTCTGTTGTTTGTCTCTACAGAAAAACTGTGATCCTGTTCTAATCTTGTATGTCATAACCATATTTTTTTTTTAATGTGGTCCACTCTTTTTTCGGTAGATGTTTATGTATTATTGCCCTGGATTTATTAAGATCTATCTGTGAGGTTTTTGTCAGTCACAGCCTGGAAATTAGTATTAAAGTTGCCTTAGTAGAAGTTGTATTTCAAAGCAAAGACAAACAATAGAGGTCTGAAAAAAATGCAATCTTGCTTTGGTTCCACCTCTAAGACTAGCAATTATGTTTCCATTTTCCCACACACACACACACACACACACACACACACACACACACACACACACACACACACACACTCAGACATTGGATCAAAACCCTGAAACGGTAATTGATGAATAACAAATAAATAAAATGCTAATTTCTCCCTCTGAATAATTTAGATTTGTTTACTATCAGCTAGAGGAACCTCCACCCCTCCCGTCTGTGCGCAGTGCAGCAGGATACTTAGCACAGTTAAACATCTCAGAGACATTAAAACACATTAAAAGCCAGCGCAGTTAAGAGGTTTGGGTGGACTGAGAGTGAAACAGCCTTCGAGAGCAAAGAGACTGTTTGCATTTACTTCATACATGTACCACATCTAGCAAAAATGGCACATATGCATCCGAAGTCGCTGGATTGATTGATTCTAAAGTGCGTTACTCCACTCATCCCTTTGGATGCACTCATGCTTTTAGATATTTGAGGTATGTAGGTTTTGTTTGTACGTCCACGCACAAATACTTGGCACACACGTAGCTGCATCAGTGTTATAGTGCACATATATAGTGCCCTTGTGTGGGCAAAGTATGTTTCTGCCTGCCAGGGTGAGTACTCTTTCTAAGTGACCCGACCGTGCTCCATTACCAGAGCATCATTAAGCTGTTGTTCTTCCTCATGGTTTTCGGCCCTTGGATCTCATCCCTTTCCCTGGAGCCCCATCACAGCACCGAGCAGTAAGCATTTCCCAAAGAAATGAATACTACATTCTGAGTGTACCTAAACTTTCCGGGAGTGTAATGCAGCCTGGTAACGGTGGCAGTCCTTTTCATCTCCCGTGGTTGCAGAACGTATTTCAGCGCATGTTTATGCGTCTGAATGGTTTATAGACACAAGCTGGTTGATTCCTGTGACTGTGGCGTCCGCTTTATGGGCCGGGTATTGATCGGACGGGCTGTAACCATGCTGTCTCTCGTGCAGCGGGCCGCAAATGCAAAATGCTTTCAAATAACTATGAGAGTAATTCAGGTTGGTAAATTACAGTCGGCGGCATACTGTACGTATTGCAACAGTGAGCTTACGCCAGCCTGTTAGTCTACTGTGTGTTATGGATTTCATGTGAACGTGAGGTTGGCCGGTCCAGGGGAGTGATGGCCGGGTCAAATTTCTTTGCTGGTAAGCAAATGCACCTGAAGAAGAGAATATTCTGTCAATATCACATCGCATTAAGAGAATATCGAGGTGTAATTATGGGCTTTCATCGGCCTCCGTGTTAAATAAATGACACTGTAACTGTTGTTTTTCACAGTATAGTTACATTTGAACATACATTTGCAGTTAAATAAAGGTTAGAGATTTTTGGCCAATCTTTTGCAGTATTACTCATCTTAAATCACACATTTAAATAAAGACAGATTCATATTCCGCACTTGTTTAGTAATGTGTTGGCTTCCTTTCCGTTGCTATCCATCACTCCATCTGGCTTTATGTTTATACCCACACAAATCAAATATAGAAATCCCACCTGAAATTCACAAGGGAGGATTAAAACACACACATTGAACTCTCCCCGTCTCCTGTCTTTGATTCCTGCTGATGACAATGTAGGCCCTGACATACGACCTGAGCGCTGACCCCAGACTGTCATCCATCATTAATATGACTTTTGTTTCTGACGTTGTTTTTGTGCCGTCTGACGTCCTGGGGTAAGGTTCCTCACATTTCACCTCCTTGACCTAAACCTTAGACATGATGTGTGTGTGTGTGTGTGTGTGTGTGTGTACACTGTCCTCTGTCGGTGTGTTTCTTTGCAGGACAAACTCTCTTTACTTCTTGGCTGCAGGTGGTATAAAGGCACTTTGTGTGTAAGCGTGTGTTTGGGGCCGTAGGACCTGAAGAGGGGTAATCATGTATAAGTTATGTCAGCTAATTAAGACTGGGCCCTAACCTATGGCTGACCCTGAGGAAATAACAATGCACCATCGAAAAGGCTTTGTACCTGTGGCCTCTTGGCCACACCAGCGTGTTGGATGTCCTGTGTGTGTGCTCTGGCTGGCTGCTAGTGCAGGACTACCTTGATCTGGTAACTGGAGCACAAGGAGAGAAGAAACGAGAGAGCCAAGAGAAAAGAGAAGGGGTGAAAGAAAGAAAGAAAGAAAGAACGAAAGAAAGAAAGACAGAAAGAAAGTGCCTCTTCAGTGAAAGAAAGTAGGAGAGAAGCCCAGCCCATGTAATTAGGCCTAAATGAGTTTTCCACTGACTCAGTGGGTCGTGGCGATGCAGCGCCGGGACAAAGATAGACTGGAGGTCATGGAGTCATGGAGTCAGGGAAACAAGAATCGCTGTCGTCAAATGAAGAGACGTGGCGCAGTAAGCAGTGTTGGAACTGCAGGTCTTCTCTGGTCAAGGTTTTTAAGGGAGCTTCACCAGCTTTATTACAGCAGGTGCTTCACATCGAGATACCTTCTGAGTGAAACACCCATCTCATCAGTTTCACTCTGTGGAGCTCTGTTGGTTAGAAGCTTCCCATAATTGTCTTAATTAAAGGCCCTGCACCCCCACTGAACACTCACACGAGGGGTTTCCCTTACCGGACAGTGGAGGGATGTCTCTTTTCATTCATATTAGGCCCTTTTTTTGTTCATTCTACATATTCTGACATAATGTAAATATTACAATGAAAGGTGGCTGAAGTTGCGGCTTCACTTTCAGGTTCCTGGTGTTGTGCAAGTTGGATCAATGTTCCATTGCTCACTGGGAGACTTCATAGAATTGAGCCGTCGTTGATGTTATTATTAATACCTGACAATAACACATATGAACAAAAAAAAAACACAGTTTGAACAGGACAACAATTCCTCATGCTGAGGCAAAAAGCAGGTGCAGCAGGATTGGACATTTGATATCAATTCATGATGATTCAGCTCCAGCCAAATGTATTCTTAAACTGACATACAATAATGGCCAAATAAAGCCCAAAAAAGGCCAAGACATTTGTTTGATGGGGAAAAAAACTATTTTTCTCATTCATAGCACAGTTGATAGAACATATATTGGTAGCACTTTATAGTAAGTACACACTTTTTAGCATTAATAAAGCATAAATAAACACTGAATTCATCATTTATAAAGCATTATTCCAACATGAACACTCATTGGTAACTCATTCATAAACACAGTTATAAATGTTTCTTTCTTGATTATTTTAAAGTGCTGCCCAAATATTGTGCTTGGCAGAGAAAAACACTTTTAGTAGCATGTACAGTGCTGACTGCTTGGTGCTCTTTGGATTCGGGAAGATGATTATTTTTAAAATGCAGTGGACCACATGAAGTATTCCCATCTGTCACAATAAGAACAAGCCTGCTCATCTCGTCTTGCCTATCATGCTCATCATAAAATGTCATAATAAGTACGAATGCTCAAAGGCTTCGGCCTGGAGGTGTTACTGTCAAAACCATTAAGAAAACCACAACTAGTCCACTTCAGTACCATTCAGCTGTCCTTTGGTCCCAAATGGATGAATCAAAAACTGTCAAGCTCCTCTCCTCAAAACCTGTGACTCTAATGGCCACCTACTTCTGGCATTGTCGGTCTCTTTTTTTTTCAAATCCATTTGCCACAAATCCACTTGGGAAGTGGAGTTCAAACACTTGTTTTTATTCTTATTGGTCAACTGTGAATTATACATTATCAACCGACCACAGGCCATCGTGAACCACCTGCAGGAAGTGTTTGTGGTCAAAATGACATCAGCGCGACCCATTCGTGACCTGCACTCAGGTTGGGGTCAAAAGGTCACTGGATAACAGCAGGGGGTTGTCGGGGAGATGGGCCATGGTGGAGCTCGTACTGTAGTAAGTTTGTTATTTATGTCAGCTCTCTATGTCGAGAGGAAATATCAGACTGAGCTGGATATATGGAATTTTATAAAAGTTATAAAGGATGAAAAAGCATAGCAAGCGGGACCGTGTGGCTAGGACACCTCAGTGGAATGCAGCTATCATTCATGTTCATAATTACACTAGTGCTTTCGCTTACTATAAAATGTCAAAATGTCCATTATGAAAATGTGTTTAGCGCTTAATGATTAAGCCTACATAATGCTTTGAATGCTCATGCTATTCTATGCATTACTGGTGTGCTGCAGTATTCTTCTGAAGGCCATAAAACATAGATCAACAAAGTGGCATGGTAGTACCCCCTCCATTATTATTGATTAGCGATACACAGATTATTAATATAAATGTGTTGCAAATGAGGGCATGCACCGACTTTCTGGGACTTATAACAGTTACATAACTGAAATGATTTCTGAAAATGTACATAAACGCTCGGTGTATTTATTGAGAAAATGAGTTGAATAGAAGACAACAGCAAAGAGATTAGATGGTAAAGAGGTAAAGATCTTCATGGTAAATGTTACGATGATCCATCGCAGAACCATCGCAACGTGTTCCTGAGACTTCTGCCATAATCCTTGTCATCCTATGTGTGTCGCTTGTATGTTCTTGTCCTGTGTTTGTGTGTTTGTGCTCTATGCTGTTTTTGACGGTGTAAAAACTACAATGTGTTTTCACGTCTTATCTTGTCCTTAGCGAGGAAATCCTGTAGCTTGCACACGCACGCACGCACACACACACACACACACACACACACACACACACACACACACACACACACACACACACACTCACTAACATACACACACATGTATATTCACACCTTTCCTTTCTTATCGCCGCACACACCTCCACCCCCCTATTATCCCTCCCTTCCTCCCCCCGACATGTGCTACATGGCGGGGTGTGTGTGGGGTTATGAAAACAGTTAGGCTTAATAATTGATGTTCTGCATTTCAATCAATTTTACCACAGTGTTAGGCTAATTAAGGTTAGCGCCATCCTCCCAGGGGCTGTTCTTGTGTGCGTGTGTGTGTGTGTGTGTGTGTGTGTGTGTGTGTGTGTGTGTGTGTGTGTGTGTGTGTGTGTAAGAAAGTGTGTGTGAGAGAGAGGGTGTATGTGTGTGTGTTTTCTTGTTCCTGGGGGCTCCAAGCTCCATTTTATATCTGAGAATACATGGGAATTCTCTATTTCCGGAACAAGAGATGAGAGATAGAGTGTCTCTCCCTCTCCTCTCTCTCTCTCTCTCTCTCTGTCTCTGTCTCTCTGTCTCTCTCTCTCTCTTTCTTTCTCTCTCTCTCTGCTCTTCCCCTCCCTCTCTCCCCAGGCAGGATCCTAAATGCAATTAACACAGTCGCTTTACTGCCTGCTAATTATTAACACACACTCACAAGCACACGCCCATCAAAGACACACACACACACACACACACACACACACACACACACACACACACACACACACACACACACACACACACACACATACAGTACAAACACAAAGGGCGGAAATGATTATTTTATGCTGGACTAATTTAAAGTTCATTGACGATTGTTTTAATTAATTAAATAAGAAAAGTACACACTCTAAAAAACATCAGGCTGCCAGGCGAGCACTGCAGGCGTTTGCATATGAAGGTAATAATTATCCCCTGTGTGTGTGTGTGTGTGTGTGTGTGTGTGTGTGTGTGTGTGTGTGTGTGTGTGTGTGTGTGTGTGTGTGTGTGTGTGTGTGTGTGTGTGTGTGTGTGGTAGCAGCCTACCTCCATCATGTTATGTGTGTGTGTGACTGAGTGCATAGTTTGCCCAGCCATACAACCTTAAGGTGTGTGTGTGTGTGTGTGTGTGTGTGTGTGTGTGTGTGTGTGTGTGTGTGTGTGTGTGTGTGTGTGTGTGTGTGTGTGAGTGTGGGTCTCTGTGTGTGTGTGTTTTAATGAGTCTTTAAACCCTCTCTGCCAGTATTTAACATTAACAGGAATAACTAAAGAGTCCAATTAAGAAGCGGGGACTGCTTTATGTGCTGTAAATTTGTTTCTATGATTAAATATTCATGGGTGGGCCATGCTTACCAGAAGAGGCTGGACCTCTCCAGCTGTAGATCAGTTTAATCTGTTTCAGTATCAGTGATAAATCGGGTAAATGCCAAAACGGTTAGTTGCACATTCTGTTTGTGAGTCTTCCACACATGACTGACCGCTTCTACGCGTGGCTGCCTTGTATGTTTTATTAACTTTTTAAAGTTTTGTTGATTTAACATCTGTTTAATACAATCACGTTTTCTTCTATGTCTCTGTTTCTTTTCTAGTGTAGGCCTTTCGATGGAGACACACTTTGTCCTCCAGGGGAGGATCAGATCAAATTTAACATCACTGCTCGCATGGGACTTTTGGCTATTTTGACACAAAACACATATAAAAGAACAGGCATGAATAATTCAATCTATATGATGGAAAAGCAGGAAAAGCACAGACATTATTGATATCTCAAATATTGGAGTCCATGATGTCCGCTATAGGTACTCATCAGTCCAAAATCAGCAGTGTTCCTCATGAATGTAAGGAGGTAAAGCAACTTTTAGACCTCTAAAAGGTCCGGTCAGGCAACAAGCTGGATTATATCAAGCTGATTATTATTTGTGTGACCTGTCTTGCTCTTTAAAAGCTTGGGTCATGATGTGTGCTCCAGACTCATAGTGTCATAGCATAGGTGATATTTGTTGCATTTTAGAACACAATTTTTTAGATGTATTGCTTCTCAAAAAGGATGAGTACACATTACGTATTGATTTAGTTTGTGGTAACCATATAACAACACCGAATGTGCACCTAATTGCAGTGATTTTCTTTAAATTCCCATTGACTGTCATCGATTTGCGTGCTATGCATACAACATTGTTTGGTCGCAAAGTGAAGTCACCCGTATGGCTTATCCTCCTTTTCATAGACCCCCTCTTAATACACGCGATGGACAACATTCATAACTCCAATGTAAGCGAAGAAGACACAGAGGAAGTCTGAACAAAGAGAAACACAGCGAGGTAAGAAGACAGACGTGTGTGCTGATTGGATGTGTGCTGTGGAGAACAGATCTCGGGCTGCTATTGTGTTTTTGAAGAGTGCACATAGTCCACGTGTGACCTGAAGTAACATATACACCAGGTGTGTTTGTTTAATAATGTCAAAGGAACAGGAAAAAAGAACCAAACAAAAGAGGCAGACAGACTCTAATATAACTAAAAGATGAAAGAGAGTGAATGCACAGTGGAAGACCTCGTATGAACGTGGGTGTGTGTGTGTGTGTGTGCGTGTGTGTGCATGTGGTGGACTCAGGTGTTAAAGTACACTCCCATTACACTCCAGACACAAGGCTTGAGGTACAGAGCCACCGTCCTCCCACCTCCTGCCCTCCCCTATGCCCATCTCATCTCATGCTCCTCCATTAAGTCCTCTTGTCTTTTTGATTTTTTTTAATCCCCTTTCAGCTCCTACGTACCCACGTGCCCCTTTTGCAGTCCACCTCTTCTGTTCTATATATTCACTGTACGTTATTAAGATTGATTCTGTAATATTTGGTACTGCAGTATATTGGCTACATTTTAAATTTTGGTTCTTTTTATTCAATGCAAGATGGAACAAATACATCATATTATGAAGTCATGTGAGAGATTTCTTAGTCTTGCAGATAGATGAGGTTGAGTGGCAGAAAAACGAGAACGTTTCAATTTCACAAACTACATTTTTACAATTTAATTGCTATGGATGCTTTGAAGGATACATTGGATGACACCTTTCTTGCCTTCTCATGTGTTGTCGGATTCAGCTGCAAAAACAGATTTAAAAGTTATACATAGCAACGAAAGAGAATACAAACATGTACCTTCACACAGACACACTTGACCTCCGTGCCAAATGTCAGCCTCAAAAGGACAAAACTGTAGCTGCCCAAGGGCGGGGAAACTTACGTGGACCGACTGACTAAAGTGAGCTACAGAGGTGCTGGTCCCAGCCCAAATTGTTAGATTCTACATTCTTCTTGTGTATATTGTCTTTTTAAGGAACTGCATTCGGCAGCACCTGATTTTAAAATGTTTGTTCTAACTAAATACAGCGTGTTCATGCACTGCAACCTCCTGTGTGGCCTCCACTCTACTGTTTCTTGTTTCTCCCTCCATCAGTGTTTACCATTCCCCTCTCATCCTCTCTCTCCATTTCCATTTGGCCTTCATAGAAACAACTATATTTCCTATTAATTCAACTCTTATTTCCTCATTTCGACTGTCGCTAAACACAGAGGGCAGTGGGAAGACATGAGGTCCAGGGGTGGGGGTAAGACCTCAGCCTGAGGGCACAGAGCCATAATGTGGGGGTAGTGTGTGTGTGTGTGTGTGTGTGTGTGTGTGTGTGTGTGTGTGTATGTGTGCATGCATGTGTGTGTGTGTCTATCTTGTTCCACTGTTACTCTCTATAGCCTGACCACCTTTTGTGGATGTGCGTGTGTTTGACCGAATGCATGAATATGTGAAACTCCCATATGGTGGTGTATTTGTGCACATGTTTGTGCGCATTCGTGTGAATGAAAGTGTGTGGAGGTGTGTGTGGGTGTGTGTGTGTGTGTGTCTGTCTGTGTGAATGAAGGCCCCTGGCCAGGCCATACGTTATTGATGCTCCCGCCTCGGGGTATGTCGGGGGAAATGGATGTGTGCGTGTGTGTGGGAGTGTGCTTGTGTATGTCTGTGTGTGGGTACGGGGGTCACGTTGTGTCGTCAAACAGCGGCTGGTGAAAGATGGCCAGTGCTGATATGATCAGTCATCTGTTGATCAAGATGTACTGCTGCCGCCTCGTCACAGTTTCTCTTGGAAATTCAGTGTTAACTCGTTCCTCCATCACTTCTCTCTCTCTCTCTCTCTCTCTCTCTCTCTCTCTCTCTCTCTCTCTCTCTCTCTCTCTCTCTCTCTCTCTCTCTCTCTCTGTCTTTGTCTTCCTCCCTGTGTCCCTTGTCTTTGAATTTCACTCTTGCTTTCTTTTCTTCTCTTCTTCTCATTCTCAATGGACTTTGATGTAAGTACATCTTTTTCAAAGCTGTGATGAAGATCAAACTAATGAATATAGAATAATAGTGAACGCAAAATGCAAGAATCTTATGAAACACTCTAATAACATGAAAAAAGAGGAAGGAAAGTATGAAAGCAAAACAAATTCCTCCTTCTCTCGTGTCTATTCATTTTCTCTTCGCTTTCCTTCTCTGCGTGTTCTCTGTTTCTCTCTCATGTCTTAACATGTCAGTATTTCATTTTCTGCACATCGCTTTCTCTCTTTTTCTGTCCGTCTCACTCTCGCCTGTTTTTTTTGTTATCCAACTGTCACTCACTGTAACACAGTCTGGGTCTTGTCTCATGTGTCTGATGTGACTTTCTGGTTTGACAGTATTGATGTCCATGTGTGTCTGTGTGTCTTTTTACTCTGAATCTTTGTTTTTCCCTTCTTACGTCGTTCAATATTGTTCTCCTCTGTCCTCTCTCTTTCTCTCTCTCTCTCTCTCTTGCATCTGTCTCTTTCCCACAACTCTCTCTCTCTCATCCTTTCATTAAAGTGTCATGTTACTTGTACACCCGCGCAGCCCGGAAACAGTAACACACAATCACACGTCCATGCTCGGTGACCCACACAGATGTTTAAATGCACATACACATCGTCCAACATTGAGTCAGACAGAGACACATACCGTACAAGAGACGTACGCACATTGGAGTACACACACTGCGGTGAGTCGGTAATGCGCTTTAGAAACAGTGGTTAACTGTAAAACACCAGCCTAAAGTGCTCTGCTCTGCGGTGAATAGCTAATGGGCTTCAGAGAGTTTGGTTTTTTAACCTTAAGGCGCTGTTGTTTTCTGTGGTTAAAAGATATGGGGTTTCACCGTGTGGTTAAGAGCTCTGTTTGTGTGCGTATGCATGTGCATATGTGCATATATATATATATGTTTGGTACTTGCTAAGAGATTAGTACCAGCAGTGATTTAAATAAAAAAAACATGAAATGAATAAATCTAGAGGCTCATATAGAGTTGCATCTTAATACATTCATACAAAGTGTTTGTGTGCCATTCTATGACATTAAATAGTAAATATTCACTGAGTTCAGGCTCTTTCTGGTGTTTTTCAGGTTTATAAGATAAGATTGCCTCCTGTTTGGTCTTAAATAGAGAATGCTTTGTATGTAATTTAAGGTGCTTTTACGTTTCATTCTTCAAATGCAGTACGGTTATTTATGGTTCAGCACAGTCTCCGGCTTCTAACTCTTCTAATATTCGAGTAACGACCTGTGCAGGGTGTTTCCCCGCCTCTCCCCTGGTGCATGATGGGATATGCTCCAGCCCCGCCGATCAAGTCCTGCATCCAAAGTCACGCCGTCCTTCATTCATTCACCGCTCCATACACAATCGGCACTCACTAGTTTATTCCACAGTGAGTAAGCAAATTGGCATTGAACACACATATTAATCATCACCATTTTGGAATCATTGAGGGCACTACTTAGTGATTTTAAATATGAAATCCATTCAGCTTATTTCAGGGCCCGAGTCTCAGGGCCACTCCATCTATAAAAGATGAAGTCTTCAATGTTTTTTTCCAAAGCACACAAGCTGTTGTCGCTCGGCCTGTCATGAAAACTACTTTAACTTATCCTACAATAAATGGACATGAGCCTGATCCTTTTTGTTGACCATATTGCAAACTGACCAACCAAATATAAAAGTTGAAAGACTAATCATGTTTAATTATAATGCATTTCACTCAGTATTAAAATGCTCAAATTCAATTCTGACATCCAAGTGTACTTTTGTAACTTTGTTGGGATGTATGTATACTGTATATTAAATATATGGACATACTGCGGTTATTTATCAATGGGAATGCTCACTTTTGCATATTTACACATTACATGTACGTGCGTAGCTGTGTGTGTACACAGAGTATATACTGGCACATCGATGAACATGTCTCCTTAAATCACTCACCACTGCGTTGGTGTTGTTTTCTGTGGGAAATGGATAATGTCTTTACAATGTGTGGTTAGAGTCGAGACCAGTACAGTTCATTTTGCACTGACCCCAACTGATACATAATGTAACAGCACTGACCACACTGATGTATTAGTGGACTAAATGACTGTATTAATGGTGCTCAATGATGGGAGGAAGGGAGGCACTAAGAGGCCTGAAAAGTGCTTTAAATGAAGGTGTGGAGCAGTGAGTGTAAGTGTGTGTGTGTGTGTGTGTGTGTGTGTGTGTGTGTGTGTGTGTGTGTGTGTGTGTGTGTGTGTGTGTGTGTGTAAAAGAGTATTTGAATGGATGTACTTGTAAGAACTAAATCAGGGAATCCATCACAAGTGAGGACACTTAGAGGATTCCCAAGTCCTCTTTCGCAGAAAGAACTGAAACATCAAGTCAAATCACAGGTATTCTGCATCCGCCAACTGATTGTTGTATCATGTTTGTTGACATGGTATACGGCTGTGGTTGTGTGTACGACGTCTGACATTTTTAAAAGCATCATCCGTTACTTTGACATGGTGTCAGAGTCGGATAACGGGCGCTGAGAAGTGAATGTTCCCATTAACACTAATGGTGTGGTGAAAGTAGTTCAAGTAAAGTTCAAGTAAAAGCTATAGTGGGTTTGATTTTGTAAGTAATAACACTGCTGCTCTTAAATGTCCCGGCATCTGATTTAAAGCTGTTAACGTGGAACTCTATCAGAGCTCAGCAAACCATCTTTCTTACAAGAAAGGTCAACTTTGTCCAATTCTCTCTTGATTTATTACCACCTTAAACTTTGGAAACATGACTTTATGGTCTCAATCGCTGGTTTCAAATCCTGTTCAATACAGCATGATGTTCATCGAGCAAAGTGAGGTTTAATTTAGAGTCAAAGGTTATATAGCTGGGTATGGCGGGACCACCTTGTGATTGACAGGTCGCTATCACGCTTTGTCCGGTTTTGTAGTCTGAGTTATCTCTTACAGTGTTTTCCTTTTAATTTAAATAATTGCGAATATTCTGTCCTCTTAAAAATGTCACGCAAAAAAAAAACCAAGATGGTTACAGCCAAAATTCAAAACCCAAAGCCTCAAAACAGCGGTGCACAAACCAATGTGTGACATCATGGTGATTATGTCCACTTGTTTAATATACATCTTATTATACTACAACAAACAACAACAACAACTTACAAATCTGTTTTCTTCCATGGTGCATGGATCTGTGCGTTGCTCTCACCGTATGTGCATGTTGCGTTGGTCGCGGGTCATAGAATGTAAGGGCACGTGTATTGTGTGTGTGCTTTTCAATGGGAGTATGTGTTTGTATGCTTGTGTCTGCCATCCTGACATGTCTCTGCTCCATGTCATTGCATTTGTCCCCACGACAAGTAACAGTATCTCCCTCTTTTCCCTCCATTCCTTTTCCTCCTTTTTTCCATCCTTGCTTCCTTTACCTCTCTCCTTACCTTCCCCGATCCCCAATTTTCTAACATTCATCCATCCTTCATCCCCACGTCTCTCTAGCCCTCCCCTCCTCCTTTAGTTCTTCAGTGTCTGGCCCGAGTTGTAAACAACTGTCATATCTTGCCTTCTTAAATAGCCTTCACAGTTGGGCCAGCGCGCGCGCACACACACACACACACACACACACACACACACACACACACACACACACAAGTATATCTCATCAATGTTTTAGAGGGAGGGCTGAATATGAGCTAGCTACACCCATACCTAGTCCTCACTTATTTACATCCGGCTGCCCCCGCGCCACTGAAACCTCAACAGCAACATCAATGATTCATCAGCCAATGTTTTAGCAAAAAGCATGCCTCGTCTGTCGATACGGAGGACAAGGGGAGGGAAAGAGGAGGAGGGAAATGATTGGAGGAAGGAACGAAGTTGAGGAGACATGACAGCGGAAGGAGAGAAGGGACGGAGGGGAGAGAAACGATGGGAGTTGAAAGGATGTGAAAAGTAAGGAGTCAGCGGTAGAGAGGGGAGATTACAAGAAAACAAAGGAGCAGGAAGTGAGAAGGAGAGAGGCGAAAGAGAGGGATGAGATGAAAAAGAAATGAGGGAAAACTGATAAAGGAAGGGAAAACAGTGGCGGGTGAAGGGTCAAGGAGAAGGGAGATGAGAAAAGGGGGAATACTGGAAGCGTGAAAGGTGGAGGAAGACTGCAAAGCTCCAGAGGAGAGAAACTAAGGAGATGGTGAGGATCAATGAAAAGTTAGGAAAGGAGAAAAGGGGTCATTAAAGAAAAGGATGACTGAGAAGAAAACAAGCATGAAAGAATGGAAGAGAGAGAGAGATGGAGAGGAAAAGCCTGGTAAGGCAGATAAAAGTAAGCGGTGAGAAAAGAGACTCAGGAGAAATGATGAAGGGAACGAAAGCGAGGAAAGACAGGGAACCTGGACAAACTGAGAAAAACGAAAGGTTAGAAAACAAGAGGTCAGACTGGAACCAGGAAGAGACGACAAAAAGGGAGAAGAGGAGCAGGAATGAGTGCTGATTTATCTTTCTCTTCCCTCTTCTTCCTCCCACCTCCTCTTCTCCCCCCGCTTGTCTTTTCTTTTGCAGCGTACAACACTTGATCCCTCTTTTACGGATGAAACAGGGTCTTTTTTTGATCTTATTTTTGTCAGAAATCAATGACATTCTGCAGACACACACAGACACGGGAGTCCGATATGTCTTTTACTCTTTAGATTTCAGTAGAATATGACCCCGCTTTCCTCCTGGGGCTTTAAAGGAGTTCACGGACATTCACACATTGATTTAAAAAATGTACCTGCGTTTTGAGATTGCGGTATGTGTGGTTTTACGGGTGTACAGTTGCATAAGACACGAAGACAGAAAGCCAAATGGGCAGGAAAGACTTAGATCAGTGTGGTGCGTGTTCGATATTAAATCAATGACACACAATCACTGAACTGCTGATTTGTCATTAATTTTACAAGACTTTCAAATGTAGTTATAGCAAGACATGTTCTTCATTTGACAATTGCATTCATTTGTTTAAAATACTTTCTCTCCTAAAATGTATCAGATCAACGCAGTTTCAAAACCTTAATAGTATCATTAAATTGTATTTCCTATTGGACTAGGTTTTGGTTTTATAAAACGCTCTTGTCCAAATTAGGTTTTAATTACAATTTGCTTTGGAATCACAAACAAATTTAAATGTGTAAGTTTTTACACAATTCTTACAATATTCTTACAGTGAAACGCCACTTCTTGCTTGAAACATTACATGTATTATGTCATGTGAATTATGCTCTCATGTATTGAAATCCCTACATCCATGATACCCTGCTTTAGTCATTTTGTATCTTATTTTGAAACGTCTAAAACTGTTCAATACAAACATGAAAGATTGACTTGTGCAAGTGAATGACAGACAACCAGACGGGGTTTAGAGAGATACAGAGGAAAGAGAGAAACAGAGAAAGAGAGAAAGAGAGAAACAGAGAAGGAGAGAAAGAGAGAAGGAGAGAGAGAAAAAGAGAGGGGTAGTTGGCCTTGACTTTGAGGAAGAGTTGTTACAGGGTAACAAGGACGAGACACGGCTGCTGTGTTTCTCTCTCTCTCTCTCTCTCTCTCTCTCTCTCTCTCTCTCTCTCTCTCTCTCTCTCTCTCTCTCTCTCTCTCTCTCTCTCTCCCTCTATTTTTCTGTCATTTGGCGCCCAGGGTGAAATTATGATAATAAGAGAAAGGAAAAGCTATTACTGTGTCTGCTCTCTCATTATGTAAATGATATTAAACAGGCCCTCTGTGTGTGCTATGTGTGCGTTTCTGGTGTGTACGCAAGCCTGGGCAGCTGAGCAGCCAGGTGCGTGCATGCTTCTGTCTCTGTGTGTGTGTGTGTGTGTGTGTGTGTGTGTGTGTGTGTGTGTGTGTGTGTGTGTGTGTGTATGTTTGTTTGACGGTTTGTGCATGTTCTGAAAATGTCTTCCTTCAGTGTTTGTGTGTGTGTGTGTGTGTGTGTGTGTGTGTGTGTGTGTGTGTGTGTGTGCGGGCGAGTGTCCTGGGGCTGTGGGCGCTTATCTCCACGCAGTGATTACAAGGTGTCAAACCCCCTCCCACATGTTAATTACACGCAATGTTTCCTTCTGCTCTGATGACACAACACGCACATTAAAAAGGCGTACTGCCGTTGGTGTGTGCACGAGATTACCGCGCACTTTCGACAGGGAAACCGCGGCGTGAGCGCCGGATGGCGCGTGCCGCCGTGTTGGTGCGCAAAGCTGCAGACCACGAGGACTCACTCGGATGCCGGGGACGTGGTAGTAATTGCGGTGTAGTTGGGGTTAACTGCACCGCTGTAACTGCATGTTTACCTGCGGGCAACTGGCATCTTTGACATATTAGCCACGAGACACAGATGCACCCCAGGAAACTCCATTCCTCATACACGCGTGTGTTGACTGATAATGTGCATGCTATTTAAATCAATTTCAATCATTTCTTTTGTAGTTTTTGCAGTTGGTTGCCTTTTGTACATTTACAGTATGAAGGGAAAACAGCCTCACAAGGCTGGACAGTTGTTGACTCCCCACTGACATACTGTTTGTTGCTTTTGAGTTGTTGGGTGTTTGAGTATTGGACCTGAAACTATAGCTGGTTCTGGATTTGGCGCTTAATACCAAATGTTCATTCAAATAAAATGCTTTTCCCCTCTCGGGACTGTGCTCCCTTTATGGCGTTGTTTGAGTGTTTTCATGTAAATGTGACTGTTATTCATCTGTCACCTGCATTAAGTAAAATGAAATGAAGGATTATTGATTGTTAAACACTTACACTGAAAGTCAACGATGAAAAATCAAAGAAATAGTTCCAAGTTGAGGAGCCACAAATGACTTAGTGTTCTTACATTAGAGTTCATAATTCAATTATTGTAGAGTAAATGATTGTGTTCACATCTTGAAACATTCTGAAGTAAAAGTAGAAGTGTCATTTCTTAGTTTGCAGGCTTTCTGCCAGTCAGTTAAATTGTTATTAAACAAATAGGAATTGTAAAAAAAAAAAAAAAAAGATAAAAAAACAACAACAACTCACAACAGAAAACATAGGTAATCATGTGCAAACAGCTCCTGAAATGTATTTTGTATACGACAACCACCATCACATCATCGAGCCGGTAATAAAATGCAGAATTGCGATGATAATCAATACTCATTGTTTCACCTGATTTCACACACAGTGAATTGCCTTTAAGCAAAGCACACAGGGAGTTATGCTGGGAAATTAATTACAATATTCTTTACATGATTATGAAAATTTCTGACAGATATTGATAATCTGTTGAGCCTCGACAGTTTCCGTCTCTTTCTGTCTCCTCTCTGTCTTTGCTCCGTCTGGGATTGATTGTCGCACTTTGCTGCTCAAATGAATAAATGTACTGACTTATTCTTACTTGATTATTGTTGTCGCTGTTCAGTTATTTGACTTCATTTTTCTTTTATATGTTTTCTTTTTTTCTTCTACTGACTATGAATAAGATAAGTAAAGATACTATTATAAATATAGCTATTACATGTACGTAATGTTAGCATTATTCAAATGTATTTACGCATCTATTTATTTCATTTTCTTCTCCTCTTTTCCTGCACATCTACATGCACATATGTCACACTCCAACACACTTCCATATGCGCACACACACACACACACACACACACACACACACACACACACACACACACACACACACACACACATACTTAGAATACAATACAATCTGTACCATACACACATTTATAACATCTGTTTCACACGTCTTATGTTATCGTCTCTTTACTTTGTCTCGCGTTTGTTTAAAAAATAAAACTTCAAATGAAATAGATATGATAATAATAATAATAATAATAATAATGTTGCTGCTTTTATTTGTGAATGTGTGCTGGCGATTGGTGGTCTGTCCTACTCTACTCCATTGCTTGTTTATATGCCTCATACCACACGTCCTCAGGGGTTTATAAATATTGATTGTTACAAAGGGTGGATAGATGCTTGATAGCCTATCCAGGCCCTGGGAATACACACACACACACACACGCACACACACACACACACACACACACACACACACACACACACACACACACACACACACACACACACACACACACACACACACACACACACACATACACTTCTATATCCCTCTTGCAGAGTAGCCACAGCCCAATACAATCTCTCTCTCTCTAATGTGTTACTTTGATTTGGAAAACAAAGGCAGTATTTTTAAATGAAAATGTTTGCGATACCTTTTTTGTTATTGTCTTCTCTCCCTATCTTTTTGTATTGCCTTGTGTTATTTCTTAGTGTATGCTATCTCTAACCTGCAAACAAAGTTTACAAGGCTCCTGGAGAGATTAAACCTGCGTTCTGCATGTGTGTGTGTGTGTGTGTGTGTGTGTGTGTGTGTGTGTGTGTGTGTGCGTGTGTGTTTGATTTTGAGAGAGAGAGGAAAGTGAAGGTGGACTGTAAGTTTCTGTAAGTTTTTAATAACCTACTTAGAACACTGCTTGGTCAATGTTTTACCCGCCTGCCCGAACCCACGCCATCCTCTGGTGCGCTCCCCTGAACCCTGCGTGGCATCGCAACGAGACAACTCTTGTTCGCGCTACGCTTACACTGTGATGTGAAGGGTTAAATGTGCAGCGTCTTGACGACATCATGGTGGAACAACGCGAGTGAGCCAGCATTTAAAAATGCCGTTGCACTTGAATGCTTGTCAATGATGAAATGATGGACTTCAAGCAGACTTGTTCTGTGTCTCCGTGGCCTCAGGGTCAACCTCCATCTGCAAATCTCTGGATTTGACTTTGACCAAGAACCATTGTTGTCTCTTTATCCTTTCCTCTCTTTAATAAATGTAATACATGCCCCGAATTATACAAATACCACTAACAAATCCCATTGTTAAGGAATTACTGATTGTATTAATAATGAAAACAAATAGTTTTGGTCAACATTGTTTTCAAACTGAAGAAGCGTCTATACTTGTGTGAGCTGGGCCGCATGCTAATATAATGTGTATCTATGTACCCAATACAAGTCTTCAGTCTTGATTCACATCCTCTATTTATATTCACTTAAACATCATATATGGGGAATCAAAGAGTGGTTTAATGTATTTTTCCATGATCACATAGGCCAAGGCTACTTTTATGATATAAAGCAGAATATTGTCATGAGAAGTTGATCACAGTGGTGCTGCAGCTCTAATTCATGAATTTCTAATACTGTAAAGGTCCATGAAGCACTCGTGCACTCGCAGAACATTGAGTGCCACTTTTTCAATGCTTTATGAATTCATTAATACAAAAGCTGCTCTGCACTTTTTTTCAAACCTGCACTTTAAAGCCTGAGAAGGTGAAGTGGGAGCACTTGATGATTACCTTTTCATATTTCTGTCAGGAAAGTTACATTCATGTGTCGGTGAGGGAATATGAGAGGTAAGTCTTGAGCGTGCCTTTCAAACCCCATTTAATCCATTAACTATATTGTCGAAAAGAAATACATAAAGCTGCGGTTTTACAAATCTGAGGAGACCCTCCAGCTCAGAGAATCTGAAGATGAAAGCTATGCACTGAGGTTTGTTTTATTTCATCAAGAAAGATCCCCAAAGTAGAAGGTCATTGATTAAAAGATAGCTTTCGAAAAGGCCAGCCAGTGAGCGACAAGAGTCCTTTAGTGTGCATCATGCTGTGACACCTTTACTTGCTTTATATAATCTCTTTTTTTCTTTTTTGCGTCACAAACATCCAATATTTTTTAATATGAATTCAGAAACTCTTCAATTTCCCATTTTTACATGACAGAAGGGTCCAGAGCACGCTGCAGAGACTTCTGTAGATGTGTTTTGATATTACCGAGATGTATGTGAATGGTGCCGCACATGTTCAAAGCCTCAGAGAGAGAGAGAGTGACAGGATGGCCCCTCAGAGCACACAATAGATTGAGATGATTGGATTGAGGCTTGGCTAAAAATGCGGCAGGACCACTTGAGGAGGCCGAGTGTCTGAACAGGAATAATGAGACAGCAAGATCAGACGCTGTATTACCCCGATCCCATCTGCCAGATACTTCTGAACACTCCATAAACCGTCTTTCTTACACACTTTTTTTTTTTTTTTAAAGGTCCCCTGTGAGAGTGAGAAAATAATGAGATGAAAAGATAAGACAAGCTGTATTTCCTGGTACACAACTGAGTTACTAGACACTTGTAAACACTCCACGGTTCCCCCTCACACATGTTAGCTTATCCTCTGGGTCCATGCAACTGTGTGTGTGTGTGTGTGTGTGTCTGTGTGTGTGTGTGTGTGTGTGTGTGTGTGTTCTGTATCAAGGTGGCATATTTAGGGCAATGCAGACCACCATATTTTCTCCAGTATACACACCATGACTATACAATGGTTTGAGGCTGTTATAAGTGTAAATATGTGTCAAAATTGTTTCATGTTTAATTTATATTTTAGAGTCAAAAATGACAAATTTGCCTTCAGGAGAACCACAGAGCAGGATCCTTCTCCCAGAATGGACAGAAGAGTTAAGGCATACAAATGATTCATATCTCTTTTTGCGGTCCTACTAAGAGAAGTCGCCGAATCTCGCCTCTCCAGTCAGACACTTTCATTGCCATCTTTGTGTAAATGGCCCCTCTTCTTCACCCTCTCGTTGTGTTCTTCTGGTTCTGCATGGAAACGTCATCAACATGCCCACCCGCTCGTACAAATGCAACCTTAGCTCAGGCCATTGCCCACTTTCGCCTTAGAAAATATATTTTCGGTCCAGCTGGTTTTTCCTGGTTTTGGTTTGGTCTATCAGTTCCAAACGAAGAGACATTTCACGACTACATCATACGATTGATTATTGTGGCGACGAAAGTGTGATTCCAACTTTGGCAAGAGTTTGGGGAAGTCACTTTCCAACAGGACATGCCTTCATGCACAAAGCAAGGTCCATAAAGAGATGTTGGCTGAGAAATCCTCTCAGCCGGGTTCCAAAATATTGCCAAAATTGCACAAAAATGAGGATTGAGCGTTATAGCAGCGTATTCAGTCCCACGGTTTTGTAAAGAGAGGTTCAGCTGGTGCGGTGTGTGGGCACCCATGTGGTCAAGATCTTTGTTTGTGCACAGAAGGCAGAAAGTGAGAGAAAAACAGTTGTGTGTGTGTGTGTGTGTGTGTGTGTGTGCGTGCCCCCAGCTCATCTCTCAGGTTGTGTGTTAGTGTCTAATTCCGAGTGACAGATAACTGGTCCGAGCAGCACTGTGTCAGCTCTGTTTAGCCGGGACAGGTCTCCTGGAAATTAGACCTAACTCATAACCACAGACGCCAATTGTCCTCCAACACACACACACGCACACGCACACGCACACGCACACACACTCACAAACCCGCACAGACACATCTATAGAGGAGAAAATTCACTCCATAAATGGATATGGGTCGACACTGGTACACAAACGAACGTGGACTTACACAAGTGTACACATGCAGGTCTTATACAGACACACACGTAGAGGGACTCACACCGAGCAACTCATAAACAATCCGAGACTAACACACTCACACTGTTCCAGAAAGAAAAAACGACTTATTCAGTACCTGCCACCTCTGCTTAATAAATAAGAATCTGGTTTTGTCTCTGTGTGCGGGACGAGAAGTTTTAGGCGTGTGTTCATTTGTGTGCGTTTTCAAAGAGACGGAGAAATGGAGATGGGGGTGAGCGGAGGAGCGGAGCTGTCTAGATTAAGCATGTAGTCGGTGTGGTCAGGCCCCTTAATGAAAACCAATAGAGATTCACTCTGCTTTAATGAACAACACACACACCTCGCAGCCTCAATTTACACCTGCAATAAGGCCCTGTCACTCACCCCGCATCTGTGTGTGTGTGTGCGTGTGTGTGCGTGAGTGTGTGTGTATACGTGTGTGTGTGTGTGTGTGTGTGTGTGTGTGTGCGAAAGAGACTGAGAGAGGGAGGAGCATAGTGGGCTGTGTGGCCTTTTCTATTTATTTCTTGTCTTCTTTTCTTATATTTTCTTGATCTCTCTTTCTGTCTCTACATTTTCTTCTGTCTGTGTCCCCCCTTCTCTCTCTCTCTATACATTTTTAATTGTATTTATTCCCTCGTCACCCTATCAGAGGTGGTGACTGAGCGTTCATGTCTCTGCGTCTGTCTGTATGTGAGACCTGCAGACTCAATCTGGTAGGTGACACCCCTGATCTGGCGTCTACATCCAGTAAGCAACTCTGGCAATCACAAGCCACCAAATTAATTACCACACCTGTGTGTGTGTTTGTCATTGAGCTTGAGACCAACACACACACACACACACACACACACACACACACACACACACATATACGCTTGAACTTACCAAATCAAGCGTAAACTGAGACAACTGACGTCTCTCTGTCTTTTTTATTTCTTCATCACTCACTTCCTCTTTCTGTTTTTGGTTTCTGAGGCCAGGTGCATGCTGGATGACAGAATAACCAATCTGCTCTTTTGTAACAAGCCACATTGTCAGTTTGTTCAGCATTAAAATAAAAATGTAATTTGATTCATCAACAACCAAAATGATTGTATAACAATACATGTCCATGTCCAATGTTAATGAATCTGAGTGACTGGGTTGAAGTAAAATAATCAGTGAAGCATACTGCATCCTCTTTGTCATTTTGTTATAATATGATACGAGACATAAAGCCTCTTTACCAAGAAAACAATTACTCAAACATTCATCCAAACCCACAAGTTAAACTCAGATTTGAGCTCTGGTTATAATGCAAAAGATTAGATCATGTTAATGATGAAATATGTTCAGCGTGTCCTTGTCTTTTGTGATACACATTGAGATTGTTGTGTGTGTGAATGATATAGTCTGTGATTGAAATGAGTTGACTGTGTTATGCTTCACTGAGTCAAAATAAATCTTGAGAGGCAAAAGCCGGTCAGGACCTCACCAGATGTTACTTATTAGATGATCAGATGGATGCCAGACGGCAATGCAATCATGTATGTGTAGCGGGATAATAAAAATCAGATTGTAATGCACTTGTTTTTTTTTTCTTTTTTGGAGGGGTGGGATTAATTAACTGAAACGGCTTAAATTATAAAAATATTGTACAGACATTAAAGTGTATTAAAAACAATTTATAGACAATGGAAGATAAATTGGTAAATGAAGAGAGGATGACATTAAATAAATCACTTAAGTCAGATCACTGCAGTATAACCAGAAAGAATACAAACACACTTGGAGAGGCAACAAAGGGGCACGCTTCTTTTTTCTGCAAGAAAAAGCAACTCAGTTTGTCACAAATGTCTTCTTTAGAGCATGAGATCAAGGCTACTGATCATTTCAATGATCTCATGCAGTCATGTACACAATTATAGCAACTCTGGAGAGCGATATCTGCTCAACCTATACGTGGGGCATTAATGCAGTCTACGCTGTGGACACGAGAAGGTATTCTGATCCGGCGGGTAGTGAGAGGTGAGTGTTGCCTTTGTCGGTAAGCTGAGGTAAAATAACGGTAACAGGTCACAGTGTGTTACCTGAACAGGTATTTGACCTGTCTGACCTGACTGTGTTACGACTACACTGGCAACACGATCTCAACCTGACCGGAGCTGAGTGCTGTGACTAACTAATTCAGGAGCCAGACACACGGCCGGGTAGATGGGATGCTTCCTCTGAGTGTGTGTGTGTGTGTGTGTGTGTGTGTGTGTGTGTGTGTGTGTGTGTGTGTGTGTGTGTGTGTGTGTGTGTGTGTGTGTGTGTGTGTGTGTGTGTGTGTGTGTGTGGTATGAGGGATGTAAAGTTAGCTGGGCATATGACACTTGACTTTTCCATCGTGGTTTGGTGTGCTCTCATCTCCGAGTGTGGGAAAACTAGGGTGGAGAGAGAGAGAGAGAGAGAGAGAGAGAGAGAGAGAGAGAGAGAGAGAGAGAGAGAGAGAGAGAGAGAGAGAGAGATTATTTGGACATCATTTGGAGAAAGAGAGTAAATACGGACACCGGGGAGAGTTTGACTGACACTGATGAGTCTGAAATGTGAGCGCAACACCATCTCTATCTCGGTATCACTTTTATACAATCAAATAACACACACACACGTACAAACACAACACACCTTCTGCTGTTGTCCTGCCACAACATTACTTGAGTGCTTTCTCTAACGATACCTTGAATTCAGCTGCTATCTGTTACTTCTGCCACTACAACTACTGCTGATCCAGATACTACTATTACCACTTGTACGATTACAACTGTTTATACTTATATTATTACCGCTGATACGCATGCTACTACGACTTTTAGTACTGCTGTTACTGTGACTGAATCCCACTACTGGCCTTACAATTGAAGAGGAGAACTTGCAAAGGCCATCTTTTAACTCTTGACTAACACTGCGATATATCTCCATCTCATTGAGTAACACTGCCTCTAAGTTTTACTCATAAATGTCTCCTTTTCCACAAACAGGTTGAGAAGTCCTGCTACTGAAGTGTTTCAAGAGTTTTCAGTGTCAGTATCTTGAAATCACACAGAATAAGTCATAAAACACTCGATCGTTGATGATTTGTGTTTTTCCACGTTTTATGAATTAAATGATCTTTTGCTGTCTAGAGGTTCCGTTCATAGAGTACATATATGTGGCATGTGTGCTTGGCCCCTCATTACAGTTCCAAACAGGTCTGTGAAAAGTGAATGGTGTTAAACGCTTCAGATCAGATAATGTGTCAAAGAACCAGAGCAGACATTTCTTTTCTTTATTTGCCATTGTTTGCCTTCACTAGACGGATGGCAGCACCAGGTAGACTGGTGTGACATGCAACAAAGGTCCCGAGGCCGGAATCAAACCTGTGACGTTGTTATATGGAACGGGCTGTGACCATCCGACTACCAAGGATGACACACACATTAGAGATCCTCTTGTGTCTTGTGCAGTGCAGTGAGACGGTAATATGGCACCAAATAGTTCAAAACAACACATTCTAACGGACAACTATTGTTCGGTGATTAGTGCGAAAAAGCCAAGTCAAAGTCAGCTTGTTTGTACAGTCGTCATGTCATTGCTTTTGATTACCACGGAAATTACCGTCACTCATTTTGCCACTGCTTCATTTTGTTCCTCCTTCCCCTCTTAATTTGATGAATCTCATATTAGATGTCATCTTAGTGTGGGTTACGACAAGAACAGCAAAAACATACACACACGTCTGACTTTCACTTGCTTCTCGGCCGCGTGGCCAGACGGGTGAAAGGCACACCAGAAAACCCTTCACCTGAGCCGCCTCGGGTACACACTATTACTTTCCACTCTGTTACCTTACCTTCACACGGTGTAACCTTTCTTAATAATTACCTCAGCTTACACGGACACATTGAGAGCTCAGATGACGATTACCTGTGCAGCGGTGAATTCAAGCCTCTCCCGGTTCAATTTCGGCAACGGAAGCAAGCTGACATGCAGACGGCATCGTCGCCCAATAAAGGCCGCTGGTGATTTTCCCGAAAAAAAACAACATTGTTCACTCTGTAATAATCATTCATGGCTCTAACAAGCCGTTGTGTCACTTCGCTAAAGACTCGAGCCCATGCTGCGACAGTCTGCCTGCGGAGTGAAAAACAACCGACACACGCGTTTGAAAATGTCAAGGTGTCCCTTTTTAACAACTCTGGCACATTTATTGTGACATACCCACTAGGAAACGCAACTAATGCCATCACGGTCTAATTATGAGGCAGCTCTGACTGCGCTCCGGGCGTCATCCATCATACTCTGTGCTGCTGATACTGTCTCTGCCCAATATAAACGCTAGTAATCACGCTCTGTCTCATGTGCCATTTGTCATCCTCTATGGCCGGCTGGGTTTGTACTAATCACGACTATTACAGCCATATCAGGACACATAAGCAGCCCCTAATGGACTCATCCTGCGTAGGATGCAGCTAAGATTCATTGATTTTGTATTTTAGAAGGACTTTCCCCCAAAACACATGTAGATTTTCTGAAAGGAGTCAATTAGTTTGAACTGATTTATACTCGAGGTCAGCCACACAGTGCGAAAATAATTAAGTTGTCTCTACTCAAATATTGTTTTCACTTTGGATTTTTGACTATATTATTTTTTTTAAATCAAATTTTCATGTTTATTGATAACTGCAATGAGGTCATTTGGATGATTTGGCCTCTTCTTCTTGACATTAACAAGATAAGATTTGTGCCAGTTTTGGCTCGTGAGAATTAAATGTCTATCGTTTTTTAAAATTGTAATCAATCTTGTGATTTCAGCTGTACACTTGCAGTATTTCTTGGCAAGGCACGTCACATAAAAATCCACCACCGAGTTTTGGCAGCTTCCTCCGTATCTGCCTGTAGGTTATAAGCTCAGACGAACCGTCTGTTTCCGGGTTGAAGTTGGGCATAAAAATCTCATACATTTTGTATTCACTCAAACACAATAACTCTAAATATTTGGCGTTGAACAAAATGCAATGCCGTCGAACAAAATGCAATGCCTGCGCCGTTTGATTCAGAGATCGCGGGTGCAGAACCACAGCAATGAATGTCACGTTTTCTGCATTACAACAAATACCCACGTACATCCCTGTCTCTTACACGACCATATTAATACCGCCTTAAGAGGGATGGAGGGGGAAGTGAGAGTGAATGAAAGAGAGGCCAGCAGGCCTCAGGGCTGTTTTGTCGTCTCCTTTTGCCTTTTTTTTTATTCTATGTCCAGTCTCCCCTTTTACAATTTGTACATCTCTTATTCACCCTCTTTTCTTGTCTTCTTCTATGCGTCCTCAAGCCTCTGTTTATCACTCAGTCTCCTTTTCCTCCCAGTCAGCCTCTCCTGTCCTGGTTCGCAGACGCCTCGGGCTGGTCCCTTTGGTCTGATGGCTCCCAGCAGGAGGGAGGACTCAGGATGCAGGAGTACTGGGAGCACACAGAATGCCACATAATAGGATGTTGTAGTCACAGGACTGCTCTGGATAAGGTAGTTTAAATTCAAATATTTCAATTACAATAACAACCACATACTTGTTTTTAATCTCAGCCATTCAAACATATAAATATCAATATCAATCATATGTTTTATGCAAAGCGCTATTCTCCCATTTAAAGTGGTTAATGTGTTAGAATGGCAACACTACGTTACACTTTTTACCATTTTCATAATAGTATTAGTGTAACAGAAAGGTGGGAGAATAACTCAGAGGCCGTAAGATTAATTAAAACAATAATGTACATAAACTGCTCGTGCATATGGCACCCTTGAGTGGAACAAATTCAAGTTGCTTATGTGGACATTCCTGAAAGGCCGTCTGGGCAGTGTGGGAAATCATCAACATATCCTTTCTGTTTTTTTTTCTTTTTTTTAATCCATGTTACACTGTGCTGCAGATAGATAAGTGCAAACATAATATTCAGCCAATGGATCGCATTTTGGAGAAAAAAAGCTAAGCAGTTAACATACAGAGGTAAAAGTATAGCAATGTAGTTACAAACACATAATTACTAATTAAAGTAATAGTCATATGTTAATAATGAGTAACTTTTTAATTGTGGAGTCGAGTAATAGCTCGCAGCATAAGTGCACTGATTGCCATTGTGTATACATAGTTTTTTGACTAAACTTATTCTAATGTGTGTGTGTGTGATAGTGTGTCTTCGCTGTCTTGTCACTGAGGCCTTTCACTCATTGTAAATCACTCAGCTTGCACTGGTTGCGAACACCAGCTGCAGTAAACGACTCAAATATAAAATGAACACTTTGTGTGCTCATCTCATCTCTTCAGTCCCGAGCCCTGACTGCACCGCATTGTGAAGTAATAAAGCAGTGCGTAGTTTTCACAGAGAGCTAGTAATTATGGGAGCGCTGTGATGAGAAGCTTTTCTCTAGATAGACTAGATTGGCCATTCATTACCAGCCCTATACACACACACACACACGCTCACGCGCACACACCTACACACACACACACACACACACACACACACACACACACCAGCTTCAGAGAGACAATGGAGTGCAGGCTGATTCAATCTGGGCTTGTACTTACAGACAACAATGAGATAATCAAGTAGAGCATTAC
Source organism: Clinocottus analis (assembly GCF_023055335.1). NCBI lineage: Eukaryota > Metazoa > Chordata > Actinopteri > Perciformes > Cottidae > Clinocottus > Clinocottus analis. The sequence goes on from NW_027175854.1 coordinate 6,989,175, forward strand.
ACCGCCCACTGCAGGGCTTGGTTGTGTGTGTGTGTGTGTGTGTGTGTGTGTCCCTGTTTCATAGTTGCAAATCCTACCCCTTTTTATAGGGGACAAGATCATGTTGTGTGTGTCTGCCTGTGTGCAAACACAATAGTTTCCACGATACAAACATACTCAGCAAAGGAGAAACAGCGCAGACAAAAAAGAAAATTCCTTAGTTTCACCATCAGCGCTCAGTGCAACATGCACTCTCAGGGGGAAGCAAGTTAAAGAGTGGATGAGATAGAGGAGGGTGAGGAGTAGAGACATGCAGGTAAAAACATTTTTAATAAAGGGGAAGAAAAGGCGGTTAATACCTCTTACCGGCCCAAATTGTGTGTGTAAACACAAATATATATGATTTTCTTTTTCCACTTTGAATATACCGTGCTGTTTTTCTTTTGTACATTTGTTACTTATTCAGTCTTTCTTTCACACTCTCAAACCAGAGTGGGTGATTGTTGGAACAATGCAAAGACTAAAAGACGGTTTTCATTATGTTTCTGTCGAGGTTATGAAGTCACAATGATCAGCGAAGTAAAATGAATTCATTAATTCTACATTTTGCACCTTTTACATATCATTGTAATGGTCCAAATCTGTCAAATCGCACCAGAAAAAAAGACTGAAAATTAGCATGTCCACCCAGGTGTCATGTTTCCATCACATCCCAGCGCTGGAGCCGAGTCACTTGTCCCGGGAATGAAAGCCAATTGTAACATTTCCCATGAAAGGACAAGTCAGATGTTAGTTGGTGGTAGTTTTCTTTTTGCAAAGTGGGAAAGAGGCTTCATTTCTAGTTGACGGACGGGTTTACAATAAGAGGGTGTCCCTATTTCTCTCCCCCTCCTCTTCTCACCAGTACTTGGTCTCTCTCTGCTTCTCAATTGATATGTGCTTGATTTCCAACAGCCCCCTCCGGCGCCCGCTGGGGAGCCTTTTTAGATTTTACGCTTGGATATATCTGTTTAACTCCCCGTTTACCCCTCTGACAGCAGGGCGACACGACGACACACACACACACACACACACACACACACACACACACACAGACGTGCAGGGCTGCCGGCGGAGAATGTGAGGGAGAGGGATGCTACCCCACGGTCCTCTGGGAATTGGATATAATACAATACAATACAATAAAAGAGACAGAGGAGAGAAGGAGAGATGTTTTTATTGTGGCGTAAGACATCCAACACACACACACACACATAAATATATATATATATATATATATATATATATATATATATATATATATATATATATATATATATATATATATATATATATATACATATATATATATATATATATATATATATATATATATATATATATATATATATATATACAGAAGCTGGGGAAAAGAATGCCTAAAAAAATCTATTTTTATTGTGGACCGGTAACTTATGGATGAAACTTGTTTTTTCTTTTCGACTATGTTACCTGTACAATGAATAAACCAACTCCTTCCTCGCACAACTCAAAACATATTCATGAGTGTCCTGAGGTGTGTGTGTGTGTGTGTGTGTGTGTGTGTGTGTGTGTGTGTGTGTGTGTGTGTGCGTGTGTTTTCCATGGGTAGTGTTATGCTAATGGGACTTAACACAACGCCTCGAGGGAGGAGGAGGGGCTGCGGCTACATGACCGCGACCAACAGCCAGCAGCGTGACCGATAAATGGATGGAGTTCATCCACGCCGATTGTTGTTTTCAGAATTATCGACGCAAACAGCAACGGCAGCGAAGAACAACGCGAAGAAATGAAGGAGACAAAAGGGCCATGGAGAACAGATATCTGTTAGATTATAAAACAATCGATAGCTAATGTGCGTATTTATGGGACTTTGAAAGAGAAATGCAATACAAGATGAATCCATAAAATCTAAGAGCCCATTAGATTAAAATGGCAGTTTTAAAAACACCTGTTCACTAATGTGCTTTGGAAAAAGAGATTCAAAACACTGAAGTAATTTAGTGAGACTGAACGCTCGGCAAAATATGTTCCCCCCCTCTGTCTTCATGCGTTCCCTTCCTACATGTCCACTTTGCTGCATTCACGACATCCGACACCATCATTACAGTTCCCTCTGCCTCCCTCTCTTCCTTCTTACCTTCCAACTTCTGACAGTTTTTACTTTTTCTACCGGACCCATTTGGCTTTTCTTGGCCTTTGTTTAATGATTTTTTTTTTTTAGCCTACCCAGACACAGCTCTCAAATTTGAATGTATGTAATGTTTTATTCAAATAAATATTGTTAAAATGCTTTAAATGAATCAATCAAATGTTACTGCGGCATCTAAGTGTTAGTATAAATATTGTTTGGTAACTGGCGGGTCTTGTTTCCCAGAAGGAAACAGATAGAAACGTAACTAAATAGATGACAAACCTAATTGATCTATAATGCCTTTTATTCTCCTGAAACAGGCGTGACCGTCGGAACATAACTATCGATCCCCCTCATCCCGCTCATCCTCACCCTTTCTCTCCGCCTCTCCCCTCCCTTGAACCCTTGACCACGACCTCCAAAGGTCAGAGGTCAAGGCTGAGGGTCATCTTGGTGACACTGAGAAGTCGAGGGACCCGCCCGCCTCTTTTTCTCCATTTAAGCAGGTGGAAAGAATGCGATTGCTGCATTAGATTGATTGTTGTTGCATGCCAGAGACCCGCAGCATTTGTATGTGTGTGTGTGTGTGTGTGTGTGTGTGTGTGTGTGTGTGTGTGTGCGTGTGTGTGTGTGTTGTCGCGGAAACAACAATGCATTTCAATAGGCCTAATGTGAAAGCTGTCAATACTGCTGATCCAAACCACAACGCTTCATAGGAGGTTATTGCCCTTTGACTGATAGACTGTGTGTGTATGTGTGTGTGTGTGTGTGTGTGTGTGTGTGTGTGTGTGTGTGTGTGTGTGTGCGTGTGTGTGTGTGTGTGTGTGTGTGTGTGTTAGTTAATTGACAGATGTTGGCTCTTACACAGCAGCCAGAGGGAAGTAGAGAAACCATGTATTGATTGGTTCAGCCATGATTGTCAGCTGTCTCCTCTTACATTTATTCTCATATTGTTTTTCATATATTGCTTCTGGGGTTTCTCTTTTTTGTTTTTTTAGTCTGTCGAATGTAATAGTTGCAAGTTGTTTTTGTTGTACATCTGCAGCGACTTAAATTACCGTTCTTTTGTTGTTTTGTTAGACTTTAAATGGTTTCTATATTCATGGGGACAGAAGAAAATTGTCCACCTGTGACAAATGCTAATATTTGCGATTGCTCTCCAAAGGCCGCTGAGATAGAGAGAATAAACTTTTGCAGATTTAAATGTAGATGAATTGTAATTTATTCCCAATCATGTACTCGGTGCATCATCTTATTTGTTTTTGTCCACAGTTTAGATTAGATGCTATTTATTTAATGTTTGTGTCGTTACTTTGCCCCAGTTGAGTTTTTACCGTGATAAATTGTCCTTGGTGCTGCGCGGTAATGGAAGGTTTCACATTCACCGTTTGATTTAGAAAATCAGCTTTTCATTGTACCAGGATATTACACAATTATTACTGGGCGACTGCACTCTGGCGGTAGTCCGTTATAGTCTGTCGATGCGCGTTGGCATGCATGTTTACATGTCGACAATGATTTCTGTAGTATGTGTGTGTGTATTGTGAAATTAGGTGTTATTGAGCTCCTCTGACTGGAGTATCCCTGTGGTGCCTCTTCTCACTGCTGGATATCAAATGGCGCACACGCACACACGCACACACACACGCACACACACACAAATCCCTGTGGTGATTATCAGATCCCCCCCAGATCCTCTCCAAGCCTCAGACTGAAGTGGAATTCACTTTGCTTTTTATTTACTGGCTATAGAAGACCTGGCAAATAAAGCGACCTAACAAACACACTTTTACGCGCTCCAACAGTAAGAAAAATATACATTTTCTTGACCTTGTCATTGTCTCATATTGAGTATTACAAATGATGTTTCTTTAAAATGAGCTAGCTGGGATAAGATTGAAGAAAATACACTTTTACTTGTCACTTCCAAAGGGTTCCATGAAGGTGGCTTTTCACGTATTAAAGCACTAGCATGCTGTAGCTTGAATGGCGTCAGCTGCAAATACCAACACAATTGTCACAAAGTTGGCCAATTATCTTAATGTAATGTATCTGTAATTGTAGAACGTAGAAACCTCAGTGTGCCGAGTGAGCAATGGCGCTGCCTGGATTACACGTCAGGAGTCGCTGGAATCCAAAAAACTTTGAATCGGTGTGAGTGTGTGCCCATGATTGCCTCACCTGCTCGTTTGTGAGAGAGAACACCTACTAAATAAGCATATGAGCTTTATGTAACACATATATAACAGGTGGAAATCATTCTGCATGTGTGTTTGTGTGTGCAGGATTCTTGCTTGTGCACAAACGTGTATATTTGAGCACTCGCCCGTCACACATGCATGTGCGAGTCTCTGAATGTGTCCCTAAGTGATCATATTTGTCCTCTGAATGTAAACCAGGTCTTTCTGACTCCCCACACGCAGGCAGGTATTGAGATAGTATGGGAGTTGAGCAGGTGCACTCACCCCTCTTTCTCTCTCTCTCTCGCTCCCTCCGTGTGTGTGTGTGTGTGTGTGTGCGTGTGTGTGTGTGTGTATAGGGATATTATGGAGATCAGAGGCAGGCAGGGAGCCTCCGAGGCTATTAGCTCATCTGTATTGTATTGAGACGAGGGTATGTACACATCTGCTGATGACACCAGAGAATTGAGCTTTGTGCGTGTGTGTGCGTGTGTGTGTGTGTGTGTGTGTGTTTGATCCCAGACACGCTCTCATTTTCTTTCTTCCATGCCTGTGTGTGCACGTCTCCATGCCATCTTGTCTGGAATAAGACTCCAATGTTATTATAACTTGACAACTATGCCCTTGCCAGCAAATTGCTCAGCTGTGGTAAAACAACTGAAATATATAAACATAATGTATAAGGCGCACAATTTGTTTGTTTCTCTCTCTCTCTCTCTCTGTCGCTCTTTGAGGAGCCACGATCGATCTATCAGGGGAGTTCTTGCTATCAAAATGTAAAACATTTGAATATGTGAATCGTCAAAATGAACCTGCAAATATGTGAGGCGCAACATGAAGCGGCGACATATTGCTCAAATCACTCCGTCTTTGATTCTGATGGCGTTCATTTTGCATGCAGGCCTCTTATGTATTTGATCATATCAGTGCATCCCTGCACCTGTGAGAATTAGCAGTGAAATCGTCTTCTGACATTTCATTACATTCTCTTCCTGTATCAAGTGTCTGCGAAGTTAAATCGAGTGGCTTGTTTGAAACTCATATTCAAATGTCTTTCCCCCCCAAATACAGTGTTTCTTGATCAGCCTGTTTTTTTATTGCATTAGCATGAGCTGCATTGCACCAGTGAGTTTTTTCTTCTTCTTTTGCCTGCCTGCCTGCCTCTCTCTCTCTCTCTCTCTCTCTCTCTCTCTCTCTCTCTCTCTCTCTCTCTCTCTCTCTCTCTCTCTCTCTCTCACTCTGTCAACCCAGAGGATCTGGGTCAATTGATGAATACAAATGTCACCTGATGTCCCATCATCTAGACAAAAAAGGTGGTGAGGAGAGTGAGCGAGGGGATGGAATAAAACGAAAAGAATCCCGCTCCTCCTCCTTCTGCAGACGTTAGCAGCTTTTAACCCGCTTTGATTGATACGGTATCAGAAGTTACTCGATTAAGCGGCGTTTCACACTGCATAGATTCCTACTTAAAAGTCTCAGGACCTCTAAATTATTTATTGATGTCTGTTCCAATCTACATCTGGCTAAGGAGGACTGTGTGTGTGTGGGTGGAGGCAAAGGGTTCGGGGTAGGCGGGGGGGTTGGCTGGTGCTTCCGCAGCGCCTAGAGGAACTTGTTTTCCATGTGCACTTGTTCACCTGCCCGTCTCCTCTAATGGGGCTCAGCAGGGAGGGATGAATAGGGCTGAAAGTGGCAACGTGGCGGTGAAATTGCATCGCGGCAGCTCAGCGTGCACGGGCCTCCTCTCTCTCTCTCTCTCTCTCTCTCTCTCTCTCTCTCTCTCTCTCTCTCTCTCTCTCTCTCTCTCTCTCTCTCTCTCTCGTACCGCTGTCTTTTCCTTTTTAACTCCCACTCTCACCTATACGAGAAGCAAAACAAAGAAAGCAGTGTGCAGGCACACATGTACAGTAATTCAGATGAACAAACCATCGAGTAAGGAAGGGAGGAAAAACACACGGACACTCACATGAGGGATCAGGCAAAGCACCGGGCCAAGAAAAGCGAGAAGATATTGGGTAATATCCTTTGGCAAGCAGCTCAGGAATCATTTTAAAGTTCAGCAGCAAAACAAAGCAGTTTCGTATTCTGTTTCTCTCCCCGAGTGCATTGTATTAGCGGATGGGGAAATATGCAAGTCTAATTCAGGATAAAGCTTTTTGTAGGCATGAAGTCTCCCGGTGTCCCAAAGATGAAAGGGTCAATAATAAAGTATTGGCGGAGAAGTGTGGCGTGATTGGAGAAGTTTGTGAAGTGAGCATTGCGTCATGTAGGCCATGGAGGGCCTTCAAAAACCAAACATGCCTTGTTTGTGAAAAATAAAACAGAAACGGGTGACATCTGTAATTGTGTAGAAGTTGCACTATATGTGTCGAGATGAATAGTGAGCATTTGCTGAAGCATTGCCACCAAGACCAGTACGAGTCGATGCAGCTGATCTGCCTGTTGCAGTTTTATGTCGATTTTGCCTTTTTCATTCCATTTTTAAACATGCTCACCTTTGTTGGGTGAATTACTTGAATTATTTATCCATTACCACTAATCAATTGAGTAATTACATCGCAAAATCAGATTATTTTTTTTTTGGTGTGTGTGTGTTATTTGAAGCGAGAAAGGAGGAGAAAATAAAACCCTCGCAGAACATGTACGGCCTGTTCAGGCTTTGCTACGCTCGCGCATCGATCCCATGCTGGTATCCATGCGCGTGCACACACTCACGCCTGCACCTATCAGTCTGCAAACTCTTACGCGAGTGGGAAGGTGCGTTTGAGTGACTTAAGGCCGGGATTGAAACGTCACTGCGACCTTGAGGGGATGAAACATTGGATGGAGGTCTCTGCTGTTGGTTGGATGAAGTTAGAGGAAAAGTAGTGAGTTCATTTACTTTGTGTTGTGCAGAGCGGAAGGTGAGGGAGAAAGGGTGCGGGGGGGGGGGGGGGGGGGCTTTAGCTCTGGAGGCTGGCCCATGTTTCTCCCTCCACTGTTTATTGAGGGCCTGTCTCAGGAGCCAGGTATTGATTTCTGCCTGGATGAGATGGGATAGCCCTGGAAGACTCGGTGACGGATGGACGAGAGGGAACGAAGGGATAAGTGGAGGAGTGTATCTCTTGTCCCATGTACAGAGGCTGCTTCAATTGTCTGTAAATGTTAACTTTGCCTTGACCCCTACTGATTTCAGAAAAACATAGAGTGGATTTAAAGTCAAAGGCCTCTCTCTCCGCATCGGGGGTGTTATTTCAAAAGTAAATGCATTATATATTTTTCTAGCGTTGTGCAAAACAGACTTATTCAAAATGTAACATTAAGGAGGCTTCGAAGTCTGAACTAAGACGAAAAACTTTATTACTAATTCAAAGCTTTTTGTTCTTACCTTTCACAATAAAAGCCCATGGCATATTTCAAAGGAAACTCCATGAAATAGTGTACAGTTGCTTAGACTAAACAACAATTTAGCTCAGACAGTACAAGAGGCGGATTTGGGGTCAAACTGATCCTGATAGATTATCTGCCTCGGCAAATCTTTTGGAACCTTTTTCTGAATGCAGCATTTTTGCATGTGAGTATTTCACATTTTTGTCGTTAATTTGTCACACCACTATTGTGTAAAGGCTTTCATTTGTTTGTGGAAAAATCATAGCATCCCGAAAAGTTGGTTGTTCTTTTTTGTATCACCTCTCGATATAATTTTTTACATTATTTTGTGTTTTTTTATTTTAATAATTACAATTTTTTTTAAATGTTTACCGTAGTATGGTTAGAGGAATGAGCATGGTAAATACAATATTAGATAATATACATTTACAGAGTGCTGCAGGGATGATATTTGTGAAGGGCACCTGGAAGTTAGCATCACTGGTTCCATCGTAGAAAAGCTAATGGGACTTTTTTTTTAATGGATTTTGAATTATTGTTTGAAAATAATCTCTGAGGCATATATATATATATATATATATATATATATATATATATATATATATATATATATATATATATAACATAGGTTTATGATACTTACGTGTTTTGTTCAGCAAGATAATCTTCTCAAACTCCACTTTTATACTTCTTAAAGCGTAAATGCAATCCGCAGTAGTAAAGAGCTTTTGTTCAAACTTCACAGCGGTCACATGGTTTCAGGACAACATCTGCGTTCAGCACGATCACCAGTGTACCAAACACACGTGAGCACTTATGTAACTTTTTCTAGCATTTGACAGAGTGAATGATGAGTGAAATAGATATGCTGTATTTTAGGACCAAGACAGAGTGTAAAATAGTTTGATTCTCTGCCTTCAACATGTCCGTCAGCCATCAGAGAGCATTGATTTTGATTCTGAAGTGCAGGCTTGTTTTCCATCGGGGGGGGGGAACTGTAACCGTTTTGCGAATCAGCTGCCATTGTGCGGGAACAACTGTGAACTCATTTAACAGCTCTTGACAAAGTGCCCTTGAGCAAAACCATTGAACTCTCCAGAACTGGAACTACTCAGTAGACAACAGGAAGAGAGATTACGGACGGCTTGCCGAATGTGAATGTGTCGAAATGAATTCACTTTAAGAATTGAGTTGGTGCAAAGTAAGAGAATGGATGCTCAGCAGATCCCTTTCAAGGATAAATACAAAGGTTGAACAAAACTTAAATAGACATGTCTTAAGCAAGATTGTTAAATATACCCAGTTGATGTCTTGTTTCTTCCTTTTGTTTCCTATTTCTGGCTTTTTTTACTCCATATTCCTCTCCTTTTTTAGATGCGCAGCCTGTGAGGTCGTGTCAAGCCCAGACTGTTCCATTTCAACTGCACACAAATTATACTCTTTTTGGGGCCGTCTATCACAAACACGCAGTCTTGACTTTATCAAGGTTGTATAGTTGATCGTTCCCTGGTTAAGTGCCCAGTGAAAGTCACAAAACACACACACACACACCTCCCAGCACACTCTGTCAACTTAACGGCTGCCGATCAATGGCAGGAGGTCAGCCTGGTGATAGAAGCTCGGAGCAGCATGTGTGCGTCTGTATATGTGCGTCTGTGTTCATCTGTGCGCTTTTGTGTGTCTATGTGAGTGTTTATGTGCGTGTGTGTCCATCTGATAGAGAGCAGGGCTTAGGAACACCGAGCGATTGAGGGAGGTGGGGTGGGGTGGGGAGGGTGAAAAAAGTGTCCAAGATTCATTTTTTCTCATCTGGAACGGAGGGAGAGGAGGGGAGGCCGCTGCGTTATTTTTCTTGGCTTTAGCCCTCACGGCTCTAAGTGGGTATTGATCAGGTGCCTTAATGCAAACCTGTCAAATTAATTTTGCAGGGAGAGAAGGCTGTGACTGCTGCGAGATTGCTTCAGTATCGAAGGGGGGTGAAGGGAGGCTGGATGGATGGATGAAGGGGGTGAAGGGATGCTAGAGGTGGGGAGCCTATGCATTTTAATCATCATATAAATAGGAAGCTGGCATTTCACTGTTTCGTTTCTCCATTCTTCTTCTTTTTCCCCCAAGTGCTTACTTCTACATCCTTTCTTCTGCACCCTTTCCTCTGGCAGACTTGCTTTCTTTCTTTCTTTTGGTCAACAACCTAACACACACCTCAGTGTGTGAGGTAGTTGCGTAGACGCCACATGTGTCTGTAAGCAGACGCAGCCCGGAAAAAAAGAGAAAGTTAGGGCAAAATTACTTTTACGTCTCCTGTCCTTTTTTTTCCACACACTCCAGCGGCGTTGTTTTACAACGCTGCTGTGAGGTCTCCTCCCTGGACCGCTACACCGGTTGAAGCTAATCTCCACCCAGCTCCTTCATCCCATTAGTTAGTTAACTGTCGGCCGGGGTCTGTTCACACCGGGAAGAATTAAAAAGAGCCATAAGTAAGTTTTATGATGAGGGATTTGAAGGATAGAGCAGTGTTACGGTGAGCGGGCGGGCCTATCTGCATGTGATGTACTGCAGCCCGTCTCTCGCCTCTCTCTCTCTCTCTCTCTCTCTCTCTCTCTCTCTCTCTCTCTCTCTCTCTCTCTCTCTCTCTCTCTCTCTGTGTTAGTTGATCTGAGGGCTGTAAGTTCTACACAGAAGGCTGTCGCCCCTTTCCATCGACCCTCCCAGCCGTTAGGTGTGCTTTATGGTCTATATAGTGCAGAATGAAGACACACGCCCTCTATCCCACACATGTATACAGATAAAAGCATGCAGGTACAGTCTGTGCACATTCAGACACACCAGTCTGTGTGCATGCAAGAGTTACAAGTACAACGTATACTAATGTCTCAACTAATACACACTCACACACACACACACACACACACACACACACACACAAACATACATACGTCTCTACGGTCAGACTACATCAATACTGGCAACTGTGGAGGGCTGCACTGCAAACAAATCATCGTAATAACTTTCTCTCTGGAAAGAGCGGCGTGACAGAATTATAGTGTTAAGTATCATGTTGATTCAGAATGAGCTTTGCAGTGGAGACTTTAAAATGTCTCATATTCTCGATGACATTTTAACTATGTTTTAAATTCATGGGGAACCTCAGGCGAGGTTGTTCAGAGAAACACTACACATCTCTCCCATGTCTCTCGTTGTCCATCTGGTCCACAGTGTGGGTCTTAAGCGTTGCCCCAAATCTACAGCAGCACGGTAGCATTAGTGTTGTGGGAAGTTCAAGTGGGGGGAGAATGTTTCAGTCCACAGCAGCAGCAGTGGCAGAAAATGTTTGTTTGTGGTTAAGTAGTTATATTTTTAAGGTAACACCTTTTACCGACTTTACTAAGCCAGTAGTAACTTCATTTTTCATGCATATACTTAATTGCTTTCTTACCGCGCGTTAGATGAAACGATGCATATGTGACTCTCATGTCTGTCAATCACATGGAAGCTAGAGCAAGAGATTAGCTTAGCTTAGCGTAAAAAAACTGTAGGCAAGGGTTAGGGTAAGTAGTCTGTTTCCAGCCACGGTGTATTCTAGCTTCATATTAAATAGACAAAAGGGAATAAGCATTTTCCGTAACTATTCCTTTAATCATGTGTTAATTAACTGTTACTTTGCCCAGAGTGTCCCGATAAAGTTAAATAGTCTGCTAAATGCTTTCAACCAGCTGTTTTGGGCACAAACTAATTGCAAATGTAATATCCGCCAGCTTGAGAAGGGATAACAAATACAAGAGCAGTGTTTAACGTTTTTCCGTGTTCTGTGTCTTTGCTCCATCCTGTAACCTGGCAGCAGAACAAGGGGCGGGATCATTTGACTTTGGATCATACACGTTTAAATAAATGCAGCATAAGTTGGTGTTTTCTTACTTTCTAGTCTTTTGAAAAAGTAAGTCCTGTTCTGCGCACACCTTTCCGTCTTGTTCATTGCATGTACTTTCTTTCTTCTTCTTGCATTTTTAGGTCTGTCTCTTTAAGCCCTGCCGGCCTCGTGATACATGTAAATATCAGTATACCAAAGTGATTCTTGATTTAAGCTCCCCGAATAGAAAGTTCATTTCAAGATAGATTTCCCATGCAGGGCAGTATTTGCATATTACCCCAAAAAAAACTGCTTTTTTTTTTCTTCCTCTCTCCAGGGCTCACATAAACACTGCCTTCATTTGAATGGTAACTCAAATTGCTTCACTAGCTAGCTAGCTGCCACTACACTCGAGACGCAAATATATTTGGTAGATGTGTGTGAGTACGTGTGTGTGTGTGTGTGTGTGTGTGTGTGTGTGTGTGTGTGTGTGTGTGTGTGTGTGTGTGTGTGTGTCGGCGGGCATGCAAGCAAGTGTTTGCGTGAAATGTATTTTGGTGAGCTGCAGATTGTCTGGCTCGTCTCAACAGAGGTTGCATTACCTCTCTGTGGCTTCCATCTGCTCGTCCTGAGAGAAGTCCTCGCATCTGGGCCGAATGAGACACGGTGTAACACACAGACACACATACAAGTGCCGACTAAAGATACAAATAGATGTGGAGCCAAAGAGAGAAAGCGAGAGAGAGTTTGTGGCAAGAACTCAAATAGATTTTATGAGCAAATACAATCATTTTCTGCAGGCTCAAGGGCGGGCTTGGATGTATTTTCTTTGACAAGAAGTAATGCATTTAAAAACTACATTTTTACAAGTTGAATTGTGCGTCTTTTGGTTGATCCCTTTATTAGATTTATTGTCTTGCGTATAAACACCACAGCAGGGTTAAAGAGAAACATTGCAGAGGCGCTTCTTATAGATCAGTTTGACATTTTTATTCGATAAAGGTTCATTTTAAAACTACTCTTCCATTTAAAAAGTACATTTTGAACATGGACAAACAGGGAGCAGGTGGTGGAGACATCTTATTAACTCAGATTTTAGAGAAATTTGAGCATAATTCACCCTGATGCAAAAGCACACGGTTGCACACGACATAGGCAGGAACAAAACCTACAATCTTTCTCTCTCAATGACTTCTTTAGGTGTGGCTCACAGGAACCTGACACAACTGGCAGCTAAAGAAAATCTTGTGAGGACTCTGCATAAATATACACATCAAGCTGCAGTGCACTAAAGCTTCAGGCATCTTCAGAGAATAAGGTAATGTCCTAAGAGTGAGTCTGAGATCAGATTCATTATAGTTTGGAACGACATTTCTTGTAGGAAATGAAATTGTTTGTACTTGGTGTGTGTGTGTGTGTGTGTGTGTGTGTGTGTGTGTGTGTGTGTGTGTGTGTGTCTGTGTCTGTGTGCGTGTGCATGTGTGTGTGTGTGTGTGTGTGTGCATGTGTTTGTGTTTGTGTGTGTGTGCAGCAGACAGATGACGTGTACCAGGAAGGCAGATGCAGGCTGTCACAAAGCAGGAAATTCACAGACTGACACAACTGATGGTATTTTAGTTATGACACACACACACACACACACACACACACACACACACACACACACACACACACACAAACAAACACATGGAAGCAAAGTCTGGAAGTTTTGCAAATTATTCTTAAACCAACTCTGTATAAGTTGTTTTTTGGAAAAGGAAATGTGTGCAGGATATTTGAGGACCATCTGCAGATCCCTTATTAGTACTGTTAGTTCCTGACAGCTGTGTGTGTGTGTGTGTGTGTGTGTGTGTGTGTGTGTGTGTGTGTGTGTGTGTGTGTGTGTGTGTGTGTGTGTGTGTGTGTGTTTGTGTGTGTGTGTGTGTGTGTGTCTGTGTGTGTGTTAGTCTTGGAGAGGAAGCAAAGCTTAAAACTTTGTGGAAACTTGACTAAAGAAAAAGACTGTGAATATTAATGGGATGGGACAAAAAAGAATGATCAAAGGAGAAAGGAATATGGACAACTGAACAAAAATTCATGAAACGGACCGTTGAAAGTCTGTGTATGAAAGTAAGTGGATAAAATAACTCAAATCTAATCACGAGATGACAAGTCTGAGCAGATAGCACAATGTAACTAATCAAATTGACGAAGATGCTTTGCCATTGAGATCAAGTTCACGATAATATAGAAGGGCCACTAAGGCTCTAAAAGCTTGTACCCAACAATTTTAATCCTGTCTCGCTTTGTGAAAGTTTTTCAAAGAATTGTGTGTTTTTGGTTCGTTTTACATACTGCCACTCAGCCTGGCTCATTTTGCACAATGTACAACACAACATATTAGCAGTTTCTTCGTCCGTGATCGCACTGGCCATACAAACATTCTCATAACATGACATGATAATGTTTACGTTTCTCCTTTCCATACGAATGCCAAACCCACAAACATGTCTGAAGTAAGAACTCAGTTAAAGAATCGATAAGATTCCCAAGGACTTAATGCATTTGGATTTTCAATTTTGAAAATAACGTCCTGTGTAAGAACGAGACAAAAAAGAGGAGAAAAGCGTCTTTAAGAGCCAGTAAGGTTTCGTAAAGTCCACGTCAAGCGTTTTGTTATTCTAGTCTGTTGTAAACTGTATAAAAAAAGATGCTTTCAAAAAGATGGGCATACAATAGCGTTTCAAAAGACACAAGGTAAAGGTGTGGAGCTTTAGGACTGTGTGTGTGTGTGTGTGTGTGTGTGTGTGTGTGTGTGTGTGTGTGTTTAGGGGGGCTCTCCCGTCAGTCCTCATATCCATCAAAGGCTGCATCCCATTCACAGCAACAAGACAGAGACGTAAAGCAATCTGCCGGACCAAAAGCATTTAATTTTGAAATGGCTGCCCAATGAATCCCCGTTCACGCGCATATACGCACAAATGATTTGGCATGCATGCACTCAAAGTGTGCACGTATACATGCACAGATGTACACATATGCCATATGCCCCCCTCCTTCCCCGCCCAGATCTATTACCTCAACCTACCCCCCACACACAGCCCCGGGGGAAAAGAGGAAATGTCTTTTTTAAGAATTGAATACAGCGGGATGAGCTTCGCCACTTTAACCTTACATATGCAAAATCCAGCGCTGTGTATTCATGTAGAGAGACACAAAACAGGCGCTACAATCAAAAATGTCATTTCAGCTCCACTCTCATCTGCCCGAGAATAAAATGCCCTCGCTCCTCCTGGCCCAAACTTTCCTCACCAATATGATGAGATCAAATGAATACAATGACATGTAAAGGGATTACAATAGATATGTTAATTGTTTTGTGTGATTCGTTTGTCTTTCTTGTGAATATTTTCCCTTTGAGTGTTGTTGTTTTTTCTCAAATAGCTGGAGTATCTTCAAATGCTGCACAAACCAGCTCTCCACCTGAACCACACAAACTGTAGAGCGTCACTCCTCTGGACACTTCAGTCTCTTCTCTCCTTTCCATCTGTTGAACACCAGGAACAAGACGGAGGGGGTCACTTTGTGTTGTCGGTCTGCTCGACACAGAAAGAGAAAAGGAGAGGCAGAGACTGTCAAAACTTGGTTTGATAAACAAGCTGCTGCTGAGTTCAAGTTACTTAAGTGCAGATTTGCATGTAACTGGACCGTGTCAGTCAGAGAAAGCACAAAATAATGTATGCTAACGTTTTATCCTGAGGGAGACACATATTGTCCTGGACAAAAAAAAATGTGTATGCAGGAATGAAAAGTACTAACACTCAACAAACATGATTTGAAATACAACCAAACACGTGTATGTGAGCCATGGACAAGAAGTAAGAGTTACTAAACATGCTGGAAGTCAATAGGGTGAGCATAGGGTGTGGTCAAATTCAATTAGCTTCTTTCTGTTTATTACTGATGATAAGAAAATTACATGTGTACATGTCTCTGCGTCCGCCTGCGACGAGGCCTCTCTATTTTTCTGAAAATGATTTAAAATGAAAAAAAAAACAAGCACAACATCACACTTTCACAAGTAATTACTGCATCTTAATAAAGAAGAACACCATTAAAAGCCGTGATAGCTCTGGAGCTCCGTTCCAATATTAGCTGTGTTTCTAAAACAAGGAGACAAAGCTCATTATCAAATGGAAATGGCCTTTGCATACACTGAGGCAACACACACACACACACACACACACATGAAATGCAGAGGTGCGTAATTGTATTTGCAGCACGCTCTTCTTTTGTACCTTTTGAAAATTTCACTAAAGCCTGAGAAACTGTTGTTACCTCTAGCCAGATGATGTTAGCTTGTAGCAGCATTGTGTTGCAGGCAATGAGGCCACTGGTGCTGCCAGCATCAGGTGTGTGTGTCTGATAGCCAATACTGAGATCAAAAGAAGTCTTTTGGTGTGTCTTAATTGAATTGAGAAGCATCTGCAACGGGATTGGATCTCAACTTTGAGTGTTTATGTGTGTGTCTGTCTGTGTGTGTGTGTGTGTGTGTGTGTGTCTGTGCTGTAATTTGTGGATTAGGTGATTGGTTGGTGGGTTGCGTTTCAATGTGTGCATGTGTCTGCTTGTTGATTGAATTGGGTGTTCTTAAGATCTAAGAGGCGTGTGTTGGTACACTACACCTGTGGCAGCGGGCAGGCGGCTGATTGTGTGTACAGGCGTTGGAGTGTGTTTGATGTGAAGTATCCACACCTCGCGAGAATCGGCAACACTTGCAGCAACGCGCGCTTCATCACAGAAATGTACACAAGAGAGAACGAGAGAGAGAGAGAGAGAGAGAGAGAGAGATACACACACACTCACGGCTTATTTTTCAATTCAAGTCAAGATAAAGAAATCTCATGAATAACTAGAAAATTTCGCAAGAAATTTTGAAAGTGTGGCTACTACTGCCGTAAGACCTCGCAATATATAGCTTTTGTTTCTGACGCCCGTCTCTCCTCCAAAGCACTTGAGTTGGTTTGTGTGTTAAACTGATTGGCTGATATGAAGCACCTGTGTGCTGCCGTCGTCATGGTGACCAAGTGAGCGCCAGCAGACTGATTAGAGGCAGACTGGACTGTGGACTTAAGGAAATAAACTACTGAACGTCCTGAACACACGCAAACGTATATGAAATATCATATGACCTTATTAATGATCAGTGTTGACAACTACACAATATAAAACACACGTAAACGTCTTTGTGTGTGTCTGTGTGTGTGTGTATGTGTCTGTTTGTGTGTGTTTGTGTGTCTGTTTGTGTGTGTGTGTGTTTGTTTGTTTGTGTATGTGTTTGTTTGTTTGTGTGTGTGTCTGTGTGTCTGTGTGTGTGAGACAAACAGACAGAGAGACAGAAGTCATCTGTGTTGTGTGTGCGTGTGTAAGTGTCTGTGTGTCTGTTAAACTGCTCTAACGAGAACACCTGTGGGTCGTTAGATCAAAGGTTGCCATGGTGATGACTTCAAAGGGACTTCCTTACGCTGAGCTTAATAGACCTAAATACTGTGGAACTCCTTTCAAACTATTTAAAAAAAATGGTACTTTAAAAGCCACTATTGCTTCGATATCGCATATTGAGCGTTAGGAAGACCTGATGAACAGATACTGTGACTGGCGAGTCTGTACGATAAAACATGTGTCTGTACGGGCGATTTACAAATCAGGTACGCGCTTCAGGGGAGACGTGGCTTTGGAGGGAGATTTAACATGGCGGCGGATGGCAGAGCGAGGTGGACTTGCTCTCACATTCAGTCTGATTTCAAGACGTCTGAGTCCGTTGGATTCCTATCGACCGCAGTTTATGACAGAAGACAAGATTTCCAACGTTTCTATCCAACAATGGTGTATGAAGAGTGAACATTGTGGGAGTAAAGACAAAATACGTTTTATTTTTTTAACAGTTTCTGTCGCTTCTTCTCACTCTGTTAATTGGCGCGCCACCTCTACGAACGTTTCGTGAAATTTTTTTTATGTTTTTTGCATTTTTCGGGAAAACGTACGGGCGAATCTCTTAGAAAAGTCATACCTCACGATTCCCGCGCAAACCGCACGTTTCGATGTAATTTTTGCGCATGTGCTGGCAACGCTCTGGGAGGAGTAGTGGTTTGACTATAAGAAGAATAATAATAATAACTAGAAAATTTCGCAAGAAATTTTGAAAGTGTGGCTACTACTGCCGTAAGACGTCGCAATATATAGCTTTTGTTTCTGACGCCCGTCTCTCCTCCAAAGCACTTGAGTTGGTTTGTGTGTTAAACTGATTGGCTGATATGAAGCACCTGTGTGCTGCCGTCGTCATGGTGACCAAGTTAGCGCCAGCAGACTGATTAGAGGCAGACTGGACTGTGGACTTAAGGAAATAAACTACTGAACGTCCTGAACACACACAAACGTATATGAAATATCATATGACCTTATTAATGATCACAGTGTTGACAACTACACAATATAAAACACACGTAAACGTCTTTGTGTGTGTGTGTTTGTGTGTGTGTTTGTGTGTGTGTGTTTGTGTGTCTGTTTTGTGTGTGTTTGTGTATGTGTTTGTTTGTTTGTGTGTGTGTGTGTGTGTGTGTTTGTGTATGTGTGTGTGAGACAAACAGACAGAGAGACAGAAGTCATCTGTGTTGTGTGTGCGTGTGTAAGTGTCTGCGTGTCTGTTAAACTGCCCTAACGAGAACACCTGTGGGTCGCTAGATCAAAGGTTGCCATGGTGATGACTTCAAAGGGACTTCCTTACGCTGAGCTTAATAGACCTAAATACTGTGGAACTCCTTTCAAACTATTTAAAAAAAATGGTACTTTAAAAGCCACTATTGTTTCGATATCGCATATTGAGCGTTAGGAAGACCTGATGAACAGATACTGTGACTGGCGAGTCTGTACGATAAAACATGTGTCTGTACGGGCGATTTACAAATCAGGTACGAGCTTCAGGGGAGACGTGGTTTTGGAGGGAGATTTAACATGGTGGCGGATGGCAGAGCGAGGTGGACTTTCTCTCACATTCAGTCTGATTTCAAGACGTCTGAGTCTGTTGGATTCCTATCGACCGCAGTTTATGACAGAAGACAAGATTTCCAACGTTTCTATCCAACAATGGTGTATGAAGAGTGAACATTGTGGGAGTAAAGACAAAATACGTTTTATTTTTTTAACAGTTTCTGTCGCTTCTTCTCACTCTGTTAATTGGCGCGCCACCCTCTACGAACGTTTCGTGAAATTTTTTTTATGTTTTTTGCATTTTTCGGGAAAACGTACGGGCGAATCTCTTAGAAAAGTCATACCTCACGATTCCCGCGCAAACCGCACGTTTCGATGTAATTTTTGCGCATGTGCTGGCAACGCTCTGGGAGGAGTAGTGGTTTGACTATAAGAAGAATAATAATAACTAGAAAATTTCGCAAGAAATTTTGAAAGTGTGGCTACTACTGCCGTAAGACGTCGCAATATATAGCTTTTGTTTCTGACGCCCGTCTCTCCTCCAAAGCACTTGAGTTGGTTTGTGTGTTAAACTGATTGGCTGATATGAAGCACCTGTGTGCTGCCGTCGTCATGGTGACCAAGTGAGCGCCAGCAGACTGATTAGAGGCAGACTGGACTGTGGACTTAAGGAAATAAACTACTGAACGTCCTGAACACACACAAACGTATATGAAATATCATATGACCTTATTAATGATCACAGTGTTGACAACTACACAATATAAAACACACGTAAACGTCTTTGTGTGTGTATGTATGTGTGTCTGTGTATGTGTGTCTGTGTGTGTGAGACAAACAGACAGAGAGACAGAAGTCATCTGTGTTGTGTGTGTGTGTGTATGTGTTTGTTTGTTTGTGTGTGTGTATGTGTTTGTTTGTTTGTGTGTGTGTATGTGTGTCTGTGTGTGTGTGAGACAAACAGACAGAGAGACAGAAGTCATCTGTGTTGTGTGTCCGTGTGTAAGTGTCTGCGTGTCTGTTAAACTGCCCTAACGAGAACACCTGTGGGTCGCTAGAGCAAAGGTTGCCATGGTGATGACTTCAAAGGGACTTCCTTACGCTGAGCTTAATAGACCTAAATACTGTGGAACTCCTTTCAAACTATTTAAAAAAAATGGTACTTTAAAAGCCACTATTGCTTCGATATCGCATATTGAGCGTTAGGAAGACCTGATGAACAGATACTGTGACTGGCGAGTCTGTACGATAAAACATGTGTCTGTACGGGCGATTTACAAATCAGGTACGAGCTTCAGGGGAGACGTGGTTTTGGAGGGAGATTTAACATGGCGGCGGATGGCAGAGCGAGGTGGACCTGCTCTCACATTCAGTCCGATTTCAAGACGTCTGAGTCTGTTGGATTCCTATCGACCGCAGTTTATGACAGAAGACAAGATTTCCAACGTTTCTATCCAACAATGGTGTATGAAGAGTGAACATTGTGGGAGTAATGACAAAATACGTTTTATTTTTTTAGCAGTTTCTGTCGCTTCTTCTCACTCTGTTAATTGGTGCGCCACCCTCTACGAACATTTCGTGAAATTTTTTTGACAGTTTTTGACGTTTTTTGCATTTTTCGGGAAAACGGCCGGGCGAATCTCTTAGAAAAGTCATACCTCACGATTCCCGCGCAAACCGCACGTTTCGATGTATTTTTTACGCATGTGCTGGCAACGCTCTGGGAGGAGTAGTGGTTTGACTATAAGAAGAATAATAATAATAAGCCCGCAGGAGAACATGAAGTGTGCTTGCAGCATGGGGTCTATGACCCCATGCGGCTGAAGCCACACTTAATAATAAGCCCGCAGGAGAACATGAAGTGTGCTTCCAGCATGGGGTCTCTGACCCCATGCGGCTGAAGCCACACTTAATAAGCCCGCAGGAGAACATGAAGTGTGCTTCCAGCATGGGGTCTCTGACCCCATGCGGCTGAAGCCACACTTAATGAATAGCAAGGGTTAGGGTAGTACTAAAGTTACGACTTAGTAAAATACAAAATATTTACCTCTAAAATCATCCAACAACCAATTTATTCAAAATGTGGCGGTTGTGCTTTCTGTCATAACTCTTCAACTTCTATCCACTCTATCTCCTCTGTCTCTCCGTCTCACACTGGAAAGCTAAAAGGATTAAATCTTTTTATTTTTTCCCTTTTTCATTTTTCCCATTTCTTCTTTAACTGTGCATTCCCCCCCCCCCCCCCCCAAAAAAAAAGGGAGAGATGGAGGGCTTTAAAAGATTTGGTCTGAGAGGGATTTCCGGGGGTGTTTTAAAAGGGGCTTGACTCCATTAAGTAGGTCTGCTAACTGCAAAGCAATGTCCCAAATCCAAGAGACTTTGAACACTCATACATATGGGGCAGTGGGGGTTGAAATGAGGGTAAAAAGAAGCTTGAAATAAAAGGCTATTAAAAGAGAGAGAGAAATGAGGGAGTTATGCCAGTTTCTCTTGTCCATCTCTGCTCTCCGTCTATCACTCAATCCATTTCTCAATTAGGAAATGAAAACTACGATCGTCTTAAGAGGAAAGAGATTACTTTCTGACCCTGGCGTGCATCATAGGGTAATTCACAACAAAATACCCCACTTTTTGACTTTTACCATAATTAAGAAAATTCAATTCACTTATGACTTTTAAACCATCTTACAGATCTTCAGCTTTGTGCAATACTCTTTACTTTTGGAGGGACATGCTTTGCTGATTTAACTTCCACAACTGAGTCAAAGTGGTAGAGAGTGCATTGTTGTTCAAAGCTGGTGCATTAATGGTATAAGGCTTCAACCGAACCATGCAGGAGTCAAACGTTGGCTTCTCAAGATATGAAAAGCAAGATCTGGTTTGGTTTCGCAGGGACAACTTTTGACAAAATGTGATTTTCTTACAGTTGTTTTCTCCTGTTATAGTATCAAATGTGTGGGTATCTCTGAAAGTTTATTTCGTGGCTGTGTAATGATGAATACGAGCGCACAACGACTACTTCCTGTCTTGTTTCCCCTCGTCTTCTGTTCCACATCCTCCAGAAGACAAACGCTCTGTTATTTAAACCCGTCAGCTGCACCGAGGAGGGGAAATCAACTTTTCTTTTCTTCTTTTAAATTCATTAATGAAAATATAATCTGTTTTGCGTGTGTGTGTGTGTGTGTGTGTGTGTGTGTGTGTGTGTGTGTATGTGTGTGTGTGTGTGTGTGTGTGTGTGGTTTAACAGTGGAAGAGGTCTGGTGCTCCGTATGTTCCATTTGCTCCCCTATGGAGCGTGGATCCCTCCATCACCCATCATCTCACACAGGCACAACACATGCATGTTTGTTCTTCTATACTTGTGAGGACCTTCGCAGACGTGCCGCTCTCTCTGCCTGGAGCCCGGCCTCGGGAGCGTCTGCGGCCGGTCGGTCCATTCAACGACATTTTGTAAACAGCAGAGAAGCTGAAGGGCTGGAATATCATTTTCTTCTGCACCGTTTTGTTTTGTCCCAGGGAGTCGGATGGAGCAGAGATATTTGTGTTTGTTTCGATTGGTCAGTCAGGTTATTTTGGCCTTAGTTCATCCGGATCTACAGTCGATTGTCACCATTCCATCTGGTTGGAGTCAAAAACAATTTCAGTTGAATTTAAATGCTGTGTTCACAGTTTGGTTTGGGAACCGCGGAGGGAATTTATTTGAACTTTTGTGTTGTCTTCCCAAGAAAGATGACCAAATGAGTGAGTAGCTTTGTCCGCCCGCTGTTTTAGCTTGATATATTAGTTTTATATACATGTTCTGTGTGTGCTGATTGATCTGCCACCTGGTCTCTACATTTTTTCAGAGGATGACGCCGAGAAACTTCCTGAACACAGACAGCAAAATAAGAACACACAGGCTCTACGTTGATTATTGTTGCATCAGGAAACCTTTTCATGTGTCATAAGAAAAGTTACACGGAACATATTGCGCTGTTTCATTTAGAGTGTTGTTTTTTTGGGATTTTTATATTCTCCAAAACCCTTTCAGGGTTGTTTTGCTTTGAATATCTAGTGTTATGTGAGAGCGGTGGAGATAAAAAGCGTTTTTGTAAATGCATGAATTATACCAACGAAGAAGTGAGAAGGAAACCATGAAGAATACCGTGTGTGTGTGTGTGTGTGTGTGTGTGTGTGTGTGTGTGTGTGTGTGTGTGTGTGTAGATGAGAATTGGTCAGAAGTGGTTAGAGGAACAGTGGCCTCTTCATGGCCAGAGGGTGAAAGAGCGCTGATAGCCTTTCTGCTGCTGCTTAGCTGATAACACATAGCACCACCACCTAATGTTCTCTCTCTTCTCTCTCACACTTTCTCCATCGCCATCTCACTTTACTATCAACACTCGCTCGCTTACCCTCTCTCCCTTCCCGCTACTTATCTGTCTCGCTCTCCGTTTATTTCCCCCCGGCCCTCTCTCTGTCTCTCCGCCGCTCTTGTCTGCAGGAATGAATCAGACGTAAGAGACCAAACAAGATTTTCAACCCATTGCTTTTGATTAAGTGACTTAACACAGAGGTCTGCGGCCCGGCAATATCGCTAATGGTCCGAAGAAAGAGAGATAGTGTTGTGGGGGGAGGGGGGGGGGGGACACAGTAGGGAGGGCAGGTGAGAGAGAGAGAGAGAGAGAGAGAGAGAGAGAGAGAGAGAGAGAGAGAGACGTGGGTTAAATCTCCCACAAGTAGTACCATTATCCCCGGCTAAAGGGGAAAGTGATTATGAACTTAAAAGGAGCTTTGCGCTCGTAGCTTTCTCCACAGCAAGTTTAGTTGGAGAATTACGGTAAAGCCGGATTTAGATTCACGCAAAAGCCTTTTTAAACAGAGGAGGCCGAAGAGGAGGAGGAGAGAAGCCCCTTGTACCGCAGAGTGAGCGCACGGGAAGACACAAGGACTTTCTGTCATGAGGTATCCTGATCAAGTGATTGAATTTTCTTCAAAAAGAGACGGATGTAGTTTCCACTCAGAAATGAACCTGGCTATAGCGCCTTTTTATTTAGTTGATCTGTTTTTGTTTTTTCACAGTAAGCAAAAAAAGTACGAAATAATAATACTATTAGTTCTTGCATTTTCGATCTCCCTGCTGTTCACAGGAACCCAGGGAGGAAGTGCACGAGCAGATGAGTTTCTAAATTCTCCGTTTGGGTTTTACAAGCAGATAGTTAATTCTACAAATGTTGCTTTTATGGAAATGCAAAACATATGTCGCTACTTATCTGATTTCCTGCAGGATATCAAAACAATTTGGGATGTGATCTCCGTGTTGAAGGGATATACTTAAAACACCCCCTCCCTCCACAAAACACGGGAAATACATTTTGTATAAATGTTTGTTCGGCTAGAGATTGTTTTTGGATGATTATTTCAAAAACAGGAATGTGAATTCCTGATGCCGTAAACACATGCAAAACATGCATGTTGTTGTTATGTTGTCAGTTCATGGACTGGCTCGGTGTACTAATTCATCAGAGGAGATATGTGCTCTATTATCCGCTATGTTCTTAAGGGTCCCCCTTAACTTCATAGCAATTCATCTCGTGCTCTGGCAGGAGAAAACGCTTGGGTTTGTTTGTTGCCATCATCACAATCAACTTGAAATAAAATGTAATCCAGAATCACCGGGGAGGAACTAGACATGGAACAGGCCTCACTCACAGGATCAAGGGACAAAAGACTAGAGGACATGACGAGGTTTATGAGGACCATTACAGGAGTTTGGCTGCTGTGAGCTGCGTCGCTTAAATGAGGCAACATACTGAAAATGAATTTGGTTGCCTAAATTTCACTGTTATTGCTTTGTGCACCAGTCACAGTTTCCAAGAAAATAAGTATTCTCCTGGTGAGGTGTGTGCACGAGTGTGTTGTGAAGAAGACAACGTGTGTGTTCAGGTGCTCGCGCATGAGCTTCCCACCTGCATGTATGTTTGTGTTTACATGTGTTGTGTGTGTGTGTGTGTGTGTGAGTGTGTGTGTGTGTTCCTCTCTGCACATTAGCGGTAATTATAGTCAGTAATAACCCTAACGAGAAGAGAGGGACGGGCTGCGTTCAGAGCAGCAATTACAAGTTAATCAGCTACCATGTTGTTGGGAGTAATTAGGCAACGCTGTGAAGAGGATTTAAATCTCAGATATTTACTGGTGCAGCGTGGGAGAGGGTGTGGCTTGTGTGTGTGTGTGTGTGTGTGTGTGTGTGTGTGTGTGGGGGGGGGGGGGGGAGCGAAAGCGAGAGAGTGTGTGAGAGAGCAAGATGGATGGATGGGGCGCGTGAGAATCCTTGCAGTCTGGAGACTTTTTAAGGGATTTATTTAAGTTTTGTTCTTCTTCCCATAAGTCTTTGCTGCTCTTTGAGCTTTGTTGTACTGTCGTGTGAGTTTTAGTGTTTAAATTGTGTTGTTGTATGTATTTGTACCTCATATTGGGTGGTAAAACCTTCTGCTGACTGTTTAGTTGGCTGTAAGAAAGCCTGCTGTTTGTCTGTAACAGCCATTGCAAATGTTGGTAGAAAAAAAAAAAAAAAGACCCAGCTAGCGGACTCTGGCAGTGCTGACAGTAGTTTGACTCGACTGTGAATATGCTGACTTTGCTTTCAACAATAAGTGCAACCCAACAAACCATGGAAAGGGAATCATCATGTCTTAATTGCAGAACATGCCAATACGCCAAAACAAGAGGTGACAGGGGCTTGACGGTGTCAGTCCACCTACAAACAGCGCAGCAGTTGTGCACACTGCTGTTTCAAGCTAATTAGGTGTTAACGCGTTACGGCGTCGATTGCGTGTCTGAGGCCTTTAATTGTTTGACTGGGAGGAGGATGCTGGGATTCAGCTCCCTGCCAAGTGCCATTTAGGCTGAGGTGCTAATAGCGGGGGTCTGACACTGATACACACACTTTAATTGTATGTTGTGTTAATGGGACGCAGAGGAGGGAGAGAGGGAGGGAAGAAGGAGGGGCGAGAGAGAGAGAGCAGGTATAGAGAAAGAGACAGAAAGAAGAAGACAGACAGACGGGGATCAGCCAATGACCTGTGTGATGCAGAGAGACTGTTCTGACAGCTCATTGCCCTGTGCTGTCAAGCCTGCTGTGTGTGTGCGTGCGTGCGTGTGTGTGTGTGTGTGTGTTTGTGTGTGTACTTAAAGTATTGCGATGAATATATTCTAAAATGCATAATAAGCTAATAACGCATATTGAAATTATGCATCAAATTACCATATTGAATGTGTTCTTGTGTAAGCTTTTATTGACTTATGTATATTTAACATTTCTAAAATCTGGTGAAATGGAACATTTAATGACACATTAGTTCTATTGTTTCCATTGTCAATGTGTTTTATTTCCAAAATCATTCTAATAAACATAGTAAAATGTGAAGAACCGTTTATTTCACCCACACACAAACCCAGCTGCAACACTTATAATAAATGAATGAATCATGTGGCACCAGTCAGACATTATATCTTCTAGAAGGGATTTCCAAATTGTAAGAAAAGTTTTTAGAAACCGTTGTACTTGTTACTTTTCACTATACCTCTTTAATTCAACCTGTGCATTAAGGAGGGTAAGCATGTTTCATTTTAAGATGTAATAAAGGATGACAACACTGTTGGAAGGAATGCCAGGATTTGCTCTTAATGTGAGAGTAATATTTAGAGGTTAGGATTTTGTAATGTATTGATACATTCTATATGAGAATTAAAGTTGAGCATATGTTGTATTTTATTACTTTTGAGACTTTTCTGTCAGGATGTACATAATGAATGTAAAGGTAGCTTTTTCAGTCCATACAAATGTACTTTTGTATTGAGGGACTCTTTATTATAATATTGAATCATGATTTCCCCACACTAACAAGTTGACTGCTCTCATTAAAGGTGACCAATAATCAGCTTTGCTTTCATACCAGCAATCAATTTTTAATTAAGTGTCAAGTTATTTTTCACATTTTTATCGGCAGATATCTGTTCTCAGTGTGCATGCGTGCACACATACATGTGTATGTGTGTGTGTGTTTTGGGAAGAGCTGGTAACGTGATTAAGCTGTCACATCGCGTGCTATCAGACAACATAAAATAAAGAAATTGTGTGTATGTGTGTGTCAGGGTAAATGATAGAAGAGGGTTGGGATTGACCTCCTAATTACTGCAGCGGTGATGGGAGGAGAGACACAGGGCCAGAGGTTAATAGCTGAGTTGTCGGACAAGCAGGCTGAGCAGGGGACGAGGGGGGCCGATACAGGGAGGCGGGCATAGGAAAGGAGGAGAAGGAAGGATGCTGGGAGTGTTTATGGCATAAGAAAATGGAGGGTAAAGTGGGAAAGAAGGAGGAGGAAGAGAGGGTTATCGTGGTCATTATCATGGTCAAGCTTCGCCTTCAGAGATTAAGTGTATCACAATCCTTTTATACCAAAAAGTCGCTTTCCAAAACAACCCATATTAGTGTGTTGTGCTCTGGAGCCTTTAGGGTTAATGATTGGTTAAAGTTTAGCTTCATCAGGAAATAAAAATAAAAAAAACACTCTGCTTTAGAATTGGTTGACGTTGTGTTTTTAGTTAAAGCAAACATTGTTGGGTGGGAGAAAAAGGAGGAAAAAAAGGCAAATTTCAGATCAAAGTTGGATTCTTTGCAAAGCTTTTTGGTGGACGACCTTACGTTGCTGTGGCAAAGCACCCTTGTTGTCAATCTAAATGTGACCTATTCTGTTTCAAGCAGCTGCATCAAACATTGTTTTGGTTTTTTTGCTTTACCTTGAATGAAACAATGAGTCTTCGAATGGATTTTTATCTTCCAAAACAACAACAAACAGCCCCCTGATTGGATCATCATGATATTGGTTGCATGAGCCCCCCCCCCCCCCCCCCTTTGAGATTAAAGTTGAAACCACTGTTGATTCTGAAGCTGCTATTGAGAATGTCTTTACCAGAGCCATGGTGCCAGTCTGCCAGAGCAAACATTGTAGTTAACCGCCTGTGAATAAATACAAAAAAAAAAAAATCACCATTAATTTAGACAAGCCCCCTCCAAAATAAAAGCAATTTCCCCTCCGTGTGTGGTACATTTTGTCTCTTGCCTGGAGCGGTGAGAGGCGATTAGAGCGCCTGAAAAATGGGGGCTGGAAGACAGAACCTCATCAGGAATATGGAACGGCTCTCGCAGACAGACCAAGTGACACCCATAACCCAATTAAAACAGGGGCAAATAAGAATGCAAAAGACCGAATAGGTATATGCTCAGGACTTTACAAATAAATCTGCCATGTTTAGAGGCGGGTGCTGGAAAACAATAGTCCTGATTCAAATGTTATCTTCTGGCAATTTGTGGTTATTTCTGCAATTCTGTTGTCGGGTTGATTCTCAATTAAAATGTTTATGTGTTTGACTATTTAAAACAAAGTCTCTGGAACTCTCTCCAATGTGCCATAAGTGTTGATTCACATTATTTTAATCCTCATCAATCCATTCAATGACCCTAGATGTTCATGAAAGCATCTGCGTGTGTCGTGTTTCTCCTCATTTATTCAGGTATGACGTGTAGTAAATCACGCAGATCTGAATGCACGAATGCAACTGGATCCAATAGACACAGTTGAAAACAATGAGTCTTATTTCTAACAAAAATGAAATGTATATACAATAACAGATTAATATGAAGATCTGTATACATTTTGAAAAAATATATTTGAGACATTTCGTGCCAGGTTTTAAAAAACATCAGATATGTTCTACTTTTCAAAGTTTTTGGTTCATTAAATATTCACTATAATGACTTGATGATGCAGTTCTGCTTATCAGTATTGCATTTTTCATTTAAGTCACAAAGCATGTTAAAATAACAAGTTTCAGTAAGATAAACAGTAAAAAAAAAAAAAAAAAAAGAAAGAAAAAAAGCCAGATATAATTATAATTGAAAACCAAATAATAAACAGAAAATACAACTGGTCAATACTAATTAAATCTGCTCCAAAACAACAAAAACAACAATTAAGTTTTGCCCTGGGACAACAGCGCGTATACAGATAGCAGTGAACGTGGGGCCGTACAGGAAACAGGGCCTCGCTGCTTGGTTCAGGTCTCGGCCTGCAGTCAGGGAGAGAAATGAAGTGAGAGCATTAACAGTCTGATTGTAAACATTATGGAAACACTGATGGTGGTGTTCCTGTTTGTAATTAATTACCCTGATTGATTCCGACTGCAGCTTGCGTTTGAGTGGCATTTCATCATGATGTTCTTTAGTTAATACCCCCACTCCCCGCTAATAAGGCAACAATTAAAACAGTCATTTGCATCTAACATTATACCCTCTATTAGCTAGTGAGGGAATAACGGAGCTGAAGGGGCCACAGGTTGCCGAGTAAAGACACAAAACTAAATGTGTGTGCGCGTGGTACTTGAACTCACTCAAATGCAGCTGCAGACACAACATTACCTTGCGCACACACACACACACACACACTCATAAGGGAACACTCTTGTGCATGCGCTCAGACTTACAGTTTTGCCTCTGCGCTGCCCCCATCTGATTTGTGGGAAATGTGACTGCCAGTTCCATGACCCTGCGACGGTACTCCATGTCTGACCCTTGGCACCCCGAGACACGCGCACACACTCTCTCTCAAACACACACACACACACACGGCCTGCCATCACTCGAAGGAATATGAGTTGCCACGCCAAAGACGGAGGGGGTCCACGGGCTGTCCTTGGGGCTGATTGGCTGTGAGTTGTCAAACGGTCACAGCGGCGGCGAGCAGCCCCCCCTCCCCTTTCTAAAATCAATTTCAATCAACGTGGAGACGCAATATTATCAAATGTCAAGTCCAGCCCGGCCCTCGGCCCCGTGCCGCAGCAAAAAATTATTCCTGACAGCCACTTGGCGACTTAATTAAGTGCAAAAAAAACGGGGCGAGGGGAGAAGTAGGGAGGAGACGGTGGTGAAAGGGAGGAAAAGAGGAGTGAGGGGGGGGATTAAGAGTCAAAATACCTCAATTGGTCAGTTGGTCTTTTTGTTTGGTTGACTGGTCGTATTGACAAGGCCTCAGAATGATAGCCTCACAGGGGAGCAGTCAAGGCAGGAGGAGGGGGCGGGCGGGGGCAGGGGGACTGGATAGATGGGAAGGAAGAAAGGAAGGAAGGAAGGAAGGAAGTCAAAAGGGAGGAATATAGGGAAAAATTCCGAAAGAAAGTTGACACAAGAAGGCAAGATTGGGAGGGAAAGATGGACAGAGTGAGTATGGAAGTGGGCTCGAATAGAGGGAGAGGGGGGAGGGCAGACGAAGTTGGGGGTGCCGACAAGGAGTTATTAGTGAAGAGGAAAGATGAAGCGTGGGAGTGGGAGAAAAAAAAGTAGAGAAAGAAAGTGTAGAGATGGATGGGTTGAGAGAGGGATCGACGGAGAAATACAGGAAGAAGAATAGGGGAGTAAGTGGTAGTTTATTGACAAGGATCTCCTTCCCCACACACACACACACACACACACACACACACACACACACACGCACACACTCACAACTGCTTTGCCCGCTCTCTTCATATTGAAATGATTCCTCTGGAAATAAATCACATTTCGATTGGCTGGTAATTGCTGGAGATCGATCAACTCGCTCTGCGAGACTCTCCCAGGGATTTTCCTCCTCTGTCCGCACCGCACTCTCGCGGGCTGTCAATGGGGACCGTGAACCTCAAGGGGGAACTGATACCTGATTGGGCGAATCAGTAAACATGAGCTGCTGATTGTTCCTATGCAGATTGATGTGATCGGGGAGGTGGTTCGAAAAAAAAAAAAAAGAAAGAAAAAAAAGTGACAATCGAACTTGGAGAAAGGATGAAAAACTGACTAGATGTAATGGGAATGATAACTTTCAGAGTCACACACTCGAATGAACTCACAGCATCATGAAGCAAAAGATCCAAAATGAAACTACAATATTTAGCGTGCCATAACCACCGCGTTGTTTCCAACCAAAACATCCCAGCTTTTTGACTGCTGTGAGATTGAGGTCAGCGCACGGCACACGTTCAAGTCCGATTCATGAATGAGTCATTTTGATCAATTCTGCAATCAGTCAGCGGTTAGAGGTTCGTCTCCCTCATGTTAAAGTATGATTTATAAATGGCTAGAGGTCGTAATGATGCTATGGGCGCTTTATCAGGCTAAATGAGAATGGCCTTTCTACTCATGTTCTCTGTATGACAGGGACAAGCAGGTTGTCAATACAGAAATGACCCTGCTGGAGGGCGAAATACACACACACACACACACACACACACACACACACACACACTTGTGCACTCAAATATACACCGGAAAGCACGGCCACATGCCTGTTTGCTCACATTTGATGACACACACTTTGGACATTTAGCAGCAGGATCACGTGAACACACACACACACACACACACACACACACACACACACACACACACACACACACACACACACACACATTGAAAGGTTGCAAAGAAAAGTTACTGTTCAAACTAAGTGTAAACATGCAAACCGCCTAATTTCTCATGCACAATGTCCCCAACACGCAACCATTTTTGGCTCACAGACACACACACATACAAAATGTATATACATTCACACCCAGGCGATGGATGAGTCAATATGTGCATTGATCATCTTCTGATTTACAGGAGCAGCAAGCATTGTAAACAGCGGCATGGATTTTTCAGTTTCCATAAAATACATATACAATTTATTCACCTTTTAGGGGCAAATCAATGGGATTCTATGGATGTAGAACACTTTTATTCCACATACAGTATAAAAACAGACAGGGTTGTTATTCAAGCATACAATAAAGCTGCAGAAAGCTGCTGTTGGATTGCGAACGATATGCGATTCAGAGTTATTTACACGGCTGGAAACATAACAAAATGTGAGTTGTCATCAGAAGTAAATGTAAGTCCTAAATACGGAGAATAAAAAGCAGGAGCACACTGAGACTCACAAGAGAGTGTTAAGAGAGTTTTTATTCTTAAATTAATTTCTTAATTTAAAAAACAGACCTACATTATCGCTGTGAGCCAACAAACGTGCTAAAAATATTATAACAATATGAAAAAGAGATCAAATAAATAATGTAGCTGGTATAATATCAACAACACCCTCGTGTGTCGGGCAGTGCCGTTTAGTTTCCCGGCCTGCTTTGCGGCTCCACAGATTATTTTAATGTGTTTTGCACTGTACGTGTTACAGTAAGTGCTTTTCTTGGAGACGTTATACAAACGCCGCTGCCGTCTGCGCTCAGTCATTTCATTTTCGTGAACGTGTTTGAACATGTTCTCTTCAGATAGTTAGGGATAAACTGCTGGAAAGTTGGAAGCAGATAAATATCTGAAATATTATTGTATGCATGTAGCATTGAGAGTTACTTGCAGGGGTCAAATGATGAGACACACACAGTGTATGTGTGTGAGGCAATACCACTGCCAGAGTTATCGCTTCAATAGCTCGTGCATCTCTATGGATGTACATGATTATGATGATGATCGATCAGCATTAATTTAAGATTAATGAGCTCTCGTCTTCGTCTAAAATGTTCTCCCAGACATCGAGCCTTTGGGAGTCTTTTTATCAATCATTTTTACCTTTTTGTGATGATTTTGAAAAAGAAATCTTTGATATTTTTTGTATTTATCTTGCTCTCTCAGACTAAGTTTGGAGGCTTGCATCGCACGCACACACACATACACACATACACCTACACACCTAAGGGTGCCTTGTGTAAATAAGCGTGCCTGCACCCCTGTAGGGAGGTCAGAACACCCATCCATCTCGCCCTGCCTCGGGTCATCATACACCCATACGCACACACAGATTCTCTCATTCACACACTCCCCCCCCCCCCCTACCAAATCTTTCTGCTTCTTTTTCTGTTTTCTGCCCATCTCTCCTTTCATAAGAAACACACACACACACACCTCATCCACCCTGCAGCCATCATTTAGTGGTTTGTGTTCAGAAAGTGTTTTGGATGTGTAACACTAGAGATGACACGGAAAGACACAGGAAGACGGAACACTGTCCAGAGGTCAGTGTGTATGTTTGTGTGTGTGTGTGTGTGTGTGTGTGTCTAGCTTTAATGTATTCGAGCTACAGAGGTGGCAAACACCTGCGGAGTGCTGCTCATACTGCTGCCTCTAATGTCTTTGTGCCCTCTACACTATCACACACACCATTCAAATGCTAAATATGTGGGATTCAGGTTGTTTTAGACAAAAGAGCTTTTGGTTGGTTTAATTTCTCTCTCTCTCTCTCTCTCTCTCTCTCTCTCTCCAGAGGGAGGTTGCAGTACTTTAGTCGCTTCCTGTGAGCAGAACTCTCGTCACCCTCCCTGATGATTTCTAATGTTCAGGGAGGGACCAAAGCGCGGAGAAGATGGACGATTGGATGGATGGAGAAATGGCAGGATGGGGGGAACGCAGCAGAGAGGCGCACAGGTTGGAAGAACTGTGCCTTTATTTCATTAAACCTCTCAAACCCCACTGACCTGCTGTCCGGGCAGTCATTATAAACTCATGCTGAATATATTCAAACACACATTTTCTTTCAATTTCTAACTATTTTTGGCCGAATTTGGGGGTAAATGTGTCCTAAATGATGCCTAAGAGATAACAAATCCATTGGTCACAGACCCTCTGGGTGCTTTTGGTTGTCATCTGTTGTGTTTCTCTGTCACTCACCTTCTTGCGTCTTGTCTCAGATGCCCCTCCCTCCTCGTGTGTCCTCCTCCTGTGTTGATTGCAAGCCCCGCCCTGATTGTTTTCACCCGGGCCTCGTTGCCCGCCTTACCCCGTGGATTTAGTCTCTGTCAATTCTTTGTTCTTTGCCAGTTCGTCTCGGTCGGTTTTCAGTGAGCTGACCAGCGATTCCCAGGTGTTTTTTCTCTGTGCCTGGACCAGTTCTTTGTGTGCCAGTGAGTTCTGCCTGCCGACTTGGATACCTTTGCCTGTGTGACAGACCCCCTGCCGACCGAACCCATCTTCAGTAAAGACGTTGTTTTTGCACCCCAGTACTGTGTCCTGAGTCTGCTTTTGAGTCCTGTTCCTTGTGGTTTCCAGTTATAACAGGAAAAATATGTTTGTTTGGTGTTTGTTTTTTAACCTTAAAGCTACATAAAGATTAGATTTAAGCTAGATTTGTAGAGTGCCCAACCAAACAACCAAATCCAGCTTCCGAATGACTGCTCGCATCACCAGCTCCAAAAGTCGCTAAATCGAGCAAGAAAAGTCACCAAGTCAGCAACGCTGACAGCAAAATATGATCAAGATTCACGTTTAAACATCGAACATGTCTACTTTTAAAACTCACAACTGTCAAGCGAGCAGCTCGCAGAAGACTGCGGTGGCGGATGAAGAGCGCACGGAGAGAGTGCACGCAGGTAGGCACTTGGGCCTGACAAAGATGTCGCTCCCTTTTTTGTGATAGCGTTTGATTTAGTGATTGCTGTCGGGATGTAATGATGATTTAAACAACAAAAAACTTTCTAAAAATATATTACCTACCCTAACTTTAAAGACCCCCCCCCCCTCACACACACACACACACACACACAATAGTATTAGTCGGCTAGATTCAACCCACTGATGATCAAGTGCTGATGTATATGATATGTGGGCTAGCCACTCTAAATATAATTAGATTACATTAGAAAGATCATTCAATGCTGAGTACGAGATGAGTGATCAAATATATTCAAAATTATTACTACAAGACAAAAGAGAGGACCTTGCATCTAGAAATACTGTCATTTATCATGTAATAACTGACCAAATAACTTTAATTTTACTTTTCATTTCATGTTTTTGAAAGGTAAAAAAATAGGCAGCTAGCATAATGAAAGGATTTTAATCATTATTGCTTTGTGGTCGTGTGTGTGTGTGTGTGTGTGTGTGTGTGTGTGTGTGTGTGTGTGTGTGTGTGTGTGTGTGTGTGTGTGTGTGTGATGTGTGTGTGTTTCATGTTTCAAGTGTTATTTCCCTTTAATTTGGACACATACACTGAAATACAGCAAACTGACTTGAATGATGAAAAACATCTCTAAGGATTATAAATGTGTTTGCCTCAATAAAATTATTGTATTTGTTATCTTGAATTTTTCCTTATTCTGATATTTTCGGTGACTCTAATGCTAAAGCATGTTGCATGCTCGATATATCCTCAGGGACAAACTTGTGATTTTATCTATATGAGTACATTTTGGATTATGGACAATTAGATAAAGGTGCGCAGACATCAATAAACATTGAGACAAAGGCATCGGTAAATACTTAAACAAAGACATTATGGGAACACAAACAGCAGCACATAAAACATATCAATGTACATACATTTACACTCACAAAGAAGTGTACATACATAAATGCATTAATATAAATTAGTCCGTTACATAAAATAAGTATGTTGTGGTTATGAGGCATTAGCAGTTGTATTTACCATCCTGACCATCACTTAACAGCGCTCACTGTCTGTGTTGCTGTGTGTGTGTGCACATGTTTCCGGGCGTGTTAAAGCTTTTAGTGGAACAGAGACCGAGCAATTCCTCTTCTCTAACTGTCAGAGAGACCTCATCTCGTCTCTGATTGTTGTTCTGTGGTTCTGGCAAACATACATACACACACACACACACACACACACACACACACACACACTAACACTAACACAGAAACACACCTCGTGAGTGCAGGTCCCTCCTGGTTTGCCCTCCCTACACACAACACTCCACCTCTGCCCTCACACTCCTTTTATGTTCTTAAATATTGATAAGTAGCTTTGCAACATTAATATCTTAGATGGCTTACAAGAACACTTAAATAAAATCTCACTCCCCTCTCCTCTCCCTCTTCATCTCCCCCTCCCGGCCTCTCCTTCAGCCTCGCACTTGTTTTTCATTTGTGTAATGCGTTCGTCTGTTTGGGGAGTGGAAGGGGGGAGCAAGAGGATTACATGGAGTGTGTGGATCTGTGTATGTTTGGAGAATACAAGTGGAGAGGCCTTCTTCCTTCATGCTCTTTACAGACATAAAACTGTACAAAAAAAGAGACAATATGTGTTTTACAGGAAAATTAAAACATGCTCAGTATTTCTGATTGGCATGTGATCAAAATGTCATACCCGGACACCCTAAATATGTATTATTCAGAATTTTCACAATTAATTCTTATCGTTTTAAACCCAATCGTTCTGTTAATTCTTTGTTATATTAATTCAAGACATTTTAACACAATTCATGCCAGTACTTTTAATAATTCATTATGCTATAAATCATTGTAAATATACAGCTTTCACTGTAGGCAGCTGTTTTGTCTAATCTACAAAATACCCATGCCGTTAAACACCTTGCTCACTTCTCAGTTGCATTGGAGGACAAAACTCTCCCTTACATTTGTCTCTGTGTCATTTCAGGAGGTCGACAAAGAGAAATGGAGACAAAAGCGAGTGAGAGGGACCTCGAGTGAGTGAACAGACCGAAGACCTGCTGTGAGAAAACATGGACCTAATCTCATTTAACAAGTGAAGAGAAGCTCATTCCACTTACAAGGGATGACAGCGACTTGTTAACACTTAACTGGCAGACAGAGCGTGTGTGTGTGCTTGTGTGTGTGTGTGTGTGTGTGTGTGTTTCTGGTGTTTGACTTGACACGATTTAACCCCGCTGAGGTCCTGCGAGGCTGATGGAGAGTTTTAAAGGGATTAGAACAGGATTAGAGACCAACTGGGAGGGATTAGCTCCCCGACTCTTATAGCTGCTCACATAGCAGATACTAGACACACAATGCCTTTGACACTCACACACACACAGACACACACACACACACACACACACACATGCACAGTAACCTCTGAACACTGTTTTGTCTGCATGTGTCGTCTCCCCAAAAGTGTTACACAACAATGAAAAACGTTTCCTGCGTGAGTGAGAGAGAAAGAGCTGGAGGAAGAATGCATGGGCAGCTAAAAAGTTACAGAGTGGTGATGTGGATGGTGTTACACATCAGAAATAAGAGTGTTATGCATTCATAATAATTTCCAATAGATACTATCAGGCGAGTCACATCTATTGAGCAGCTGGTGTGAAAACAAATGAACATTCTTTGTGACATTTCTTGAGAAATACTATTTATAGTGGAATGGTTTAGGATGGCCGTTACATGTGTATGCCCAGAACTGCTGGTCAACAAGAGCAGTGACTATACTCAAAGTGGTCAGAGTCTATGTACTGTTGCTCATTTTATTTACCTGCAGTCAACTTTTCTTTTAAAAATGCTTCAAGGTCGAATCACTCTCACAGAAGTGCCTTAAAATAATCTCAAAGAACATCCCATATCTTGGGTTTTATGTGAGCACACACACACAAACACACAAAAACTCACACACACACACACACACATGCATGCACACACGGACAAAAAGGGCCTGCTGACCGCGTATTTACCCGAGCGCAGCCTCTTCCTTCAACAAGATAAATATTTGGTCCAGAGCGTTTGCCACTTTTGTCTGTGTGTGCACTCAGTGTGTATGTGTGTGTGTGTGTATGTGTGTGTGTAGCGAGACGTTTTTTTCTGGGGGAAGCCAAATGGAGAAGAGTGATAGGCCGACGTACAGTGAGGTTCATCAAAGTCACGGCGCGCGACGGCAGTCATTTTTCATTGGCTGAGGGGTCCCGCGCACCTGCAACCTGCAGCAGCCAGCCCACCTGAGAGGGATGGAGGGAAGGAGGGAGGGGGAGAGAAATAAGAGAAAAGGAGGAAGAAACAGACGTGAGGGAGAGCTTCTGGAAGAAACCAAGAGCATAAAGGGAGGGAGACACTGGTGGTTGGGACAGTTTGAACGACAGCGTTCTCCCTTTTACATTTCACACCCGGGCGCTCCTCGCACCGCTGGGGGGGAGGAGGTGCTGAGGAGGTGTGATGTTTTGCTCAAGGGAGAAAGATGGGATACATTCTGAAGATGTTATTATTATACGTTTACCTTGTTTTGGGCTCAGAGGAGGACAAAAAAGGACACACACACACACAGACAAGCGTGCGCACGCGACACACTCACAAACATACAAACACGCGTTCAGTCGATCGGTCTCCCTGAAGTTCACATTTTGAAAAGTCTCATTTGTTTTATTGATTCATGTTGTCCACAAACAGAAGATACGTTGCATGTTTCAAATATTAATGTATGACCAATTTGCATACATTAACTCTTCCAGCGCTGTCAGCTCTTTTGTCGTTGTGAGCACCGTTAGCTGTGAGGCTAAATTCTGCATCTTGCACCTTTTGAAGAAGATTACAATGTGTGTCTTAGTTTTAGCCAGTCATCAAGGAAATGTGCTTGACCTCTAGTAACTTTGCTTCAGGAAGACATATAATGAAGAACTCCCAGTCGTGCACAGTTAGGTATCCGGAGTGTCTGGGAAATAAGACAACCTCAGAAAATATGTGATTCAAGACGCCATTCAGAGTTGATGCCTCTTCTTGGGTCAAAAGCCGGCTTAAGAACTCTTCCTTTGCAAAGGTGCACAATATTTTTCTCGCGAGCCAATCAGCGCAGACTCAGGAGGGAGTTTTAGGGTTAAATACAAACTTATTCAGACAGTATGAGAAGCATTTGTATTTTATTTTGATTTCAAAGCATGTAAACATGTGTGCTGGTGGAAACGCAAAATACAAACGTTAACCGAAAAAGGTTAAGGCATATGTTTCCCTCTAAAGTTACATGTATTGTTTTTTTCCTCATGATTGTACAGTATTAATGGAAAAAAAAAAAGTGTTTTGTTTTGTTAGCTTGTTTGCAACCGGGCTGATTGTTTGAGCGCCAAAACTATGACCCAAGTTGTAATGAACTACTTCACTGTTACTCCCTCATGAGTCTAAATATTTCCTGCAAATATCAAATAACTTTTCTTGTCAGGACTATTTCAAGTGATTCAGATGACTGAACCTGTCGCTGTCATAGTCTGTTGGGAAATGTATCGTAAGCATTGTAAGTGTCAGTAATAAGTGTTTTCCTTAATTATACTGTTTGTTCAAAATCTATTTTTTAGTGTCCCAGCTCAGGGTGTAGTATGGTGGAATGTTCCTCGAACGGCCCAAACAAGTTCAAAGTAAGTGTAACACAAATAGTAATTCTGTTTGCATGTATGTGTCTGTCTGCGTGTGTTTTTTTGGAGAAGGTGTGTGTATGTGTGTGTGTCTGTGGGGCGGGGGGTGTCACCTGCAGCAGGTTGAGGTCATCATTACCGCGTGATGTCCATCGCGCCTGTCAACACACGTTTGATTGTACACACACCTCGCCACTGCCCCCGGCGATAGAAACCCAGCGTCTGTCCGCTATACTACACGCTGTACTGGACCCATCACTCAGCCACTGTCACACAGATACACACACACACACACACACACACTAACAGAGACACACAAATGCAGGTAAGGACGAAATGTGACAGAAACACACACTCACACGCAAACACGGTCCAGCAGACACACGTATCACTTACACACTCCCTGCCGCCGCTTGGGTTCAAGCACACACACCCTCACTCGCTCACAATGGACGGCTTACACTGGAAATGAAGCTAATCCATCATTTGGAACACACACACACACACACACACGTAGACACACAGCAGGCCTCGTCACCTTCACAGCTCAGCTACTATCATTGTGGCATCCATGCCTGCTGGACACTGGAGCTGCTGTGATAAATTCATAAATGCACATGTGTGCACACCCCCAGAGATACAAGACCAGAGAAATACAAAAAGGCCTTCATGTTGGAGTTTTGTTGTTTTCTGAAGTTCGTGTGTAGTACACTTTCATTCTTTCTTGTGTCTCTTTTCCGTGATGCGTCTTCATCTGACGGTGAACTTTGAATGTTGGTGCAACTCCTATCCAAAGATTCCTGCCACAACAGATCCACATGAACGGACACTTCCAGAAATGCTATTGAAAGAAATTAAAGCACAAAATACACATAAATCATGGGAGGAAAATGTGTCGTAACTGCTGTCAAACAGCCAGGGAACGTTGTTATCCACGTAAGATAGAACAAAAACATGATTGGGAGAACAAACAAGATTTTGGCATAGAGGCTCTCGGACCCTTTGGTCCCCTGGGTCTGTGTTGGTCGGCCCATTCAGAAACCCATCCATGCCTGTCCCCCTGCATTCATTTAAAAGTCACAAAACAGCCAAAAAAGAAAGAGAGAGACAAAAGCACAGAAATAGACAGAAATCAGTCTTGCACATGTACTCTTTGGCAGACTTATTGGTCGCTGTAATCTTTCATTCTCTTATACTCGCGGTGAAGAAATTCCTTGTGTGACTTAGCAGTCGGAAATAGTGGGAAAAAACCCACAGTGCCCGTCCCACAGAGTGAAACTGGTGTTGCTTTGTTGCCTTGAAGTCCATTACTTGAGCGAATGCACTTTGATACTTTCCATCATCGATGCACATGTGTAATGAATAGTGAATAACATCGTCTGTATTTCATTTAGGTGTCTCCGGGCCGGCTATTGTGCTTGCTTCTTCACAGGTGGGATTTGTAAATAGAACAGAGGCATTGTAAATGTTATTAATTTCCCCAGCACTGTTCCCTCTCTGACAGGTCTAAATATCTTTTGTAAAAAGAAAAAAAGAGGCCTATTATTCATCCAAATGAAAACCCTTTCAAAGCTTCGACCAAAACACAACACGCGGCTGTGAGTGATGCAAACCAGTATTACTCCCCCAGAACAACGAGAACACAAAATTCCTCGGAGAATCACTGGTGTGCATGTTTGACAAATGCTGGCCGGCAGCGCTGCAGTCTCGTCCGGCAGCTCGCTGAAGGCTACAGCGAGCGTCGTTTCAATGCTCTCTTGTTACTGGGCTGTAAATCCAGCGGATGGCTCCTGTCTCTGCGTATTGATCCGCTCCGTCACCTTGAACCTCGGTATTGACACGTGGGGCGCCGCTGAGCGCTGAGGAGGGGGGGGGGGGACGCGGCAATTTACCGACCCTCAATTATGACATTCATAGATGATGTCACAACAGGGGCACAGGAGGAGGGAGGGGGGAGGGGGGGGGCTTCGAGACACACGGCGTTCGCCGAGGGATTGGATCCATTTGTTTGAGCTTGTGCTTCAAAACGCACACTCCAAAACACACACCAAGAAAAGGCTTTCCATCCTAAACAGCACTTAATGGCACCCTGTGTGCTTGTGTGTGAT
The DNA here is from genome assembly GCF_023055335.1 of Clinocottus analis. Lineage (NCBI taxonomy): Eukaryota > Metazoa > Chordata > Actinopteri > Perciformes > Cottidae > Clinocottus > Clinocottus analis. Next base: position 7,029,903 of record NW_027175854.1, read on the forward strand.
TTTATGTGCGTATATGTGCACACTCTATGAGTGTGTGTACCACCTCTGACAGCCGACCTCACGTCTGCTGTCCTCTCATTCCCCAGACAGATGGTTCACTGGACCATGTCATTAGCAGAATACAGTTGGCCATTATAATGTCATATTAAATAGCACATATTAAAACATTCTCTGCTCCCAGCTGAAACCCTCGGCTCTGTAGCTATTGTCCAGTACGGCCATGTGTAACAGTAAAAGCCGTGTAATTACTGTGCAACAAGACACACACACACACACGCACACACACACACACACACACACACACACACACACACATTTTTAATGTCTTGCTTAAATTGTACAGGTTCAATATTGTCCTGTTCTCATACAGCAATAACGAAGCCGCTGAACTGTAGCCTAGAGCTCAATCCGTCAGATTTGTGACCAGGAACATCTCTTTTGGGAAACGTGGAAAGAAAATTATGTTGATTTTTTTCAACAGTGATTATGTACAGGAGCCATTCTTGACCAATGAGATCCACTATTGTTTCAAGGGTGCCAGAGTGTCTTTATCTTTTTCTCAGAGAGTTTAGAGAATTTGGAAAAGGGTAACGCTTCTCCTGCAGTTAGGACATGTCATACTTCATATGGGCTCTCTGTAATGCATTCATTTAATTTCCAATACTGAAAATAAGCCTTTTACTTGCTGCTATTTTTTGTTCAACCAAAAAGTCTTGCAACACATCTTCTTGTATTTATCGGTGTCTGACTTTCTTTCCCTGAGAAAAACAAAGATTGAGTGATATTTGCAATACATATTTTTACAACGCTACATTCCAACTTTGACACTATGGATGATAACATGTACCAACGTAGAGTTCAACAACGAATAACCTGTGTTTCATAGCATGCTAAAACAAGTCAATGTACTGTAGTTACAATTTTGTATTCTTCTTTGTTGGCCTTGATATTAAGAAAATACTATTTATGTGTCCAGCTCACACACCAAGTTTGACTTTCAAGCATGTTGAACAAATAAATCACTTGTCCAGAGCAAATGACCCTGCTTTAAAGGCCTTTTGCTTCCTTTAAAATAATTATGATATTTCAGTGACCCAACATCGGGTGCTGACCTTCACATGCAGTACGCTGCTATATTGCATTACAAATGGATTTCAAATTGAAGCCATATCAGATGTCACATATCTGATTCAGTAAGTAGTGGCCAGGGGCCGCCCAGCCATCGTTAATACTGTATTCACAATCCATTGATGAGATCATGAAAAACTGGGTGTGTGCGTGTTTCTTGTGCGTTTGCCCTCTTAAGACTCACCCCTGCATACACAGACACTCATAAACACACACACAGAAAGAGAGACACGCTCCCGGGGGCCCGGGTGCTCTCAGTGTTGACCGTTGAGGATGTGGGTCAGAGTAAAGAGGGCAAAGAGAGAGAGAGGCTCTCAAAAGCCCACACAGATGGGCCATAGTCAGACACACACACACACACACTTGCACACACTCTGGGAGGTCAGGGTTCACCTGGAGAAGCTCTGGTCAGCGTCTATCCATCAGTTTTATTACTGAGCCATGTCAAAACAGAGTGGACGAGAGATGGAAGACAGAAAGGGATGTTGAATTGGGGAAAAAAACAAACAAGAAGGGACTCTTAAGACAGTAAGAGTCTTATAAAAATATGTTTTAGACTGATAAAGTTCCAGTATGAATAAGTTTCCTACGAGTACTTTGTCAATTTCTGTCCCTGCAAAAAAACTCAGATGGCCTGCGTGTATTTATGTTCGTCTGATTGAGTTCATACATCATATGTACTTTAGAATGAAGTCTCTTTAAGTGTGTGTTTCTGTGTGTGTATATGTCTGTCTCTTCTTATTTCACAGAGTTTTCCCGTGGGAGAGTGACGGCCATTTTGTCCTGTCACTCCCCTGTGCTTTTTCTCCTTCTCCGCCTGTCCAATAATGACAGTTTAATTTGCCAGCCAATTACACCTGAGCGGTATTTAAATGAGCCAATCAGGACATCTGACAGGATGACTAGTCGGTCCAGTTAGCACTCTGGCGCAGAGGTCGATTTACTCTCCCACGCACTTAGTGATACTGATTGTACTGTTTGGAGACTTGAGTGTACCAAGAGTATTTTAGTACTCTATTCTCTTCTATTCACATATTTTTAGCAGACACATCACGACTGACAGTATATATGACACAATGCGGTATTAAAACAAAAACATTGGAAAAAGGAGGTCTTCAAAACATCCCACAAATTTATTTCAAACAAAAACGATTGTGTTGGTTTGGTCAGAAAGTTGGAAAGTTCCGTAATTTGTCACTTTCTCGAATAAGATGATGGAAAAGTAGAACAAAGGCAACGAAACGCAGCAAAATGAAACAAGATGAGGTGAAACGAAATGAAACAAAAGAAAGAGAGATGGACGGGGGCCGATCCTAATCCCCTCTTGCTCTGTGTGTAAATAACGTCTAAGCATCTTATCCTGCTCATTTATGTAATGGGGGACTTTACTGAAACACTGTGTATATAAGCTTCTAGAGGCCTTGGATGTATTTGCACAAGCCTCTGTATTTGTGTGCATGTGTGTGTGTGTGTGTCTACTTTGAGTGTACATTATTTGTACAACATGTGTTCAGGTATTAAATGGTTAAATTGTGCGATGCAATGTGTTTTCTGTATGTACTCTGCATTCAAGTGACTTTTCACGTTAAATTTCATTGAGTGTGTGTGTGTGTGTGTGTGTGTGTGTGTGTGTGTGTGTGTGTGTGTGTGTGTGTGTGTGTGTGTGTGTGTGAGCACTACTTGATTAAACAGCCCCTTTAATCTCAGCTGCCTGCTTTCCCAAGGTCCTTTCCAATAAGAGTAACTACCTCCTGACCGCACAATAACTGTAACTGTGCTTTTTAATACCGAGCGATGGTAAGTAAAAATAACCTGAGTCTAATATCTTCAGATTAAATACATCTTTTACAGTCTAGCTTTGCCTGCTGTGCTCCGTTAAGCTGTTCACACACATGCACACACACATAAACACTATTCATTCACATACACCAAACACATACACTTAAAAACATAGTGGCATAACCTCACTTAAAAATATTAAATGTAGCTAGAAGGCTTTGCAAATTATACTTGTGACCTGATCTGCAAGGCTTTTTGGCACCCTAGAAAAATTACTCTCCTTGATGAGTACAAAACAACATTGCATGCTCTAATTCTGTTTTATGCAGTAATTAGGTAAAAAAGTTAAAGCAGAAAAAAAGGCTTTAATGCTGCAAGAGGCACATATTTAATAAACCGGGATTAGGAGTTTGATTCTCACCCGGGTCTGATAATGTCGCAGGTTAATGTCAGTATTGTCCAGTGTGATGAAACGATAGTGAAAAGAAAAAAGAGGTTAAAAAAAAGCAAATATAAGACAATTAAAAATGGGCAAACAGAAGGAAGAGACAGAGGGGAAATCAGGTGGCTCTGTTTCATCTGCTTGTTAATTATTTCTGTAGTTCATTTCCTTTTGCATAATAATTTTTAAAACTGTTCATCTGAGATTCATGCTAATAACTGATTGGAAGGGATTGAGAGAATGTGCTAAATTAAGAGAAAACTAGCCAGAATAAGAAGGAAAAAGAGAGATTATTGGGAGAGGTAGATGTGAGGATGGGAAGGAGGGAAATCAACGGAGGGATAAGAGAATAAGACTTTGGCAGTGGTCCAATCATCATGCTGAGAACATTGTTTGACTCTTATCAAACTGAGGGTTAAAGACTCAATGTTATACTATGCAACACACACACTCACACACACACACACACACGCACACACACAGTGTTGTTCCGTCGTGACATGTGGACACATCTGAGTCAGGGAGTGTTGCACATACACACAGACACACACACACATATACACAAACACACACACACACACTCACACATACACAAACACACACACACACACACACACACACACACACACCTGGAGCAAAGCATGCTGGTCTTTCCAAGGAGCGAGTGGAACCCTGCTGCGTTACTGAGAGCATCCTCCATTAACTCCATCACACACACACACACACACACACACACACACACACACACACACACACACACACACACACACACACACACACACACACACACATCCACACACATGTCTATCTCTCTTTATGTCATGGTTACAGACACAGGAGAGGAGATGAAATGAAAGGAATAAAGGAGACTATAGTCGAAAGGCTCGAGGAAAGAAGGAAAGGACACAAGAAGAGGAGAATAAAGGAAAGAAGGATGGGAGATCAGACAAGACAAGATACAGAAAACAAAAGACAGAGGAAGAGAGAGGGAACAGTAAAGAAGCAGTGATAAGATGAAAGGAAAGAAACAAGAAAAAGGGACAAAAGAGAAGAGGAGAGTGGAGAAAACATGAAACATCATAAAGTGAAATTGGAGAAAGAAGAAATGGAATGAAACAACTTTAAAGAAAGCTGAAAGTAAGAGGCAAGCTCAGAGGGAGGAAGAAAAGGGGAGAGAAAAGAAAGAAAGAAGTAGAGGAGGAAAGGAGACTCGAGAAAAAATGGAAAAATACTCCTGAGGAGGCAAGAAGAAGGAAGGAGATCAGTAGATGACAAAGGGAAAGGAGAAAAGAAACAAGAAGAGAGGAAAGGAAAAGAAAAAGTAGCGTAGAGAGTGTGAGAAAGAAAGAGAACAAGATAAAGATTAAAAAACAGGTAAAAGTGGATATGGAAGGAAGGGAACCGCATCAAAGACATGAGGTAAAAGATAAGGACAAAAGATGAGAGGAAAGAAAAGAAAACAATGAGAGTTGAGGAGAAGAAAGAAAAGATGTAATGAAGAAATGAGGAGAAAAAAGGAACGAAGCAAAGGAGAAGAGTCAAGATGAGGAGGAGGAGGAAAGAAAAAAAGAGAAGAGAAGCAATGCAAGGGCATTAGACAAGACAGGATGAAAGAAAGGCAGGAGAGGAGATGTGAAAACAACAGGGAAGTAAAAGTGGAGCGAGCGATGAAGAAAAAAGGCGAAGACTATGGCAGAACGAAGAGAAGAGCCAAAGTGCAGGAGTGCATCAAGCGTCTCTTCTTTGTTTGTGCTCCATCTGTGGCGGCGAGATTGCAAACAAAACGAGCATCGGCAGCTCAGTTAGTTAGTTAGTTAGCTGGGGAATCAGTGAGTACTTAGGCTCCAATTATCCACTAAATCTGCCTCTCTCTCTAAATGAGATTATTGCCACACACAGAAGCTGTGGCTCCCATTGGGTTCCATTAACTTTGATTACTCCTCATTATTTACTTACAGCTCTGCCACTGTTATTGCTCTCACTCACACACACACACACACACACACAGGGAGGGAAGAAGGGCGGGGTGCAAACACCGAAACACACACACCTATAGTTATATGCAAACATGCATTAAGACTGGGGAAGATTTGCTTAACAAAAGCACAAAGTGTAAGTAATAAAAGCGAAACGGGAGAAACTGCACATCTGTGTATAGACCATAGCAGGGAGGGAGAGAAAACATACGTTCGGAGAAAAGCAAAAAGGGAATAGGGAGAGAGCAGAGAAAGAAAAGAAGGAGGGGAGAACAGTTCAGAGATTACCTGCGTGTCTCTCAGTGGGTGAAGTACAGAGAAAGTGGCTGTTTAAATAGAGAGACGGAGGGAACCCGTCAAACACCACCGAGAACACTTCATTTCATTGCACACATGCTGGTAATAGTTTTTATTTTTTTGGGGGGGGGGAGAATAGAGTCAACCGAAAGAAGAGAAGAGGGAGCTCAAGAGAAAGGAAGAAACAAAGGAGCACTGGGCTCATCATAGAAATAAATAAGTAGATGACAAAGAAGAGAGGGAGAGAACAGACAATGACAATGAGAAGTGATTATCATCACCAGAAATGAATAACAGCTAAACTTGAAAATAAGTCATAATTAATATGATAATATATTCTCCAGTCAAAGGAGCTTTTCTGCATCTTGCGGTCGTCTTCAGTACATGGACACCGACGACGCCGAATCCCCAAGACGCTCCTGTTAGTTGAGTTGGAAGGCAGTGACGAACAACATATTTCGTCATTCAAGTCGGCGGCTGCTGCTAATGCGAAAGAAATAATTGATCCGATTCCAGGCGAGATGGAACATTTCCGATACCTGTGGGAAAATTGAATGGAACGGGAGAATCGAGCGGAAGCACACATTTGATGGCGTCATAATAATCTCTTCTAATTTGATTGTCTTCCTGAATAAATGGCTTGATTGGACAACTTTTTTTAAACGTCTTCTACGTGAAGCAGAAAATGCAACAAACAAAAAGACAGAGCTGAATTCAACTGTGAGGGAGGCGGAGAGCATCTCAGTCAACCCCTGAGCAAAGTTTGTTTTCTTTTTTTCTCTCCTTTCTTTGATGAGAAAAGTAACACTTGTGTTTTTTAAGGAGGCCCCTCAGTGCATAAGAACCCCCTCCCTCAAACCTTTACTGTAGAGAGCAAACTAGTTTGTTTGGTGACTGGAGAGCCGTTCAGTTGTTGTTTTGGGGCCGTGCCCAGCGCTCACGGCACACACCACTCTAATGCCACACTCTGTGTGCACTGAGCTGCCATTCAGGCCAAATCACCAGGGCACAAGTGTGTGTGTGTATGTGTGTGTGTGTGTGTGTGTTTGTGTGTATGTGTGTGTAAATGCATTTTGGCGCAGTGGATTTGTGCATGTGTTTGAAACCCTGCTACTACATCAGGCATCAAGAGATCACAGCTGTGTCGCCTCCGAACTTTCTGAAGGCAAAAAGAGAGGAAACTATACAGAAAGGAGAGAAAGAGAGCGAGAGGAGAAGAAGGAAAAAAAGCCAAGGGAGAATGAACTCAGCTCTGAGGCCTAATTTCACCGACATTGTCCCTCGCCTAATTGCTAAAATCCCTTTGTCCCTCCTTCCCTCCCTGTCGTGCGGCTCTGTGGCGCTCCAAGGTAAAAAAGAAGCCGGGTTCTAATTTCATTTCGGTTTGTCTTAGGACAACTCTTAGATGTTTAATTCTATCCCAATTTCATGTAATCAGGCAAAAGACTTCCCTAGAGGGAGGGCAATGCAGGCCGGGGCCAGGCGTGTGCTATTTGCAAATGTAATTGGTCCACCTTTATTCTGTTCCCTCTGATGTTCCGGCATGCCGTTTCTCTTTTCTCTCGTTTATCATCCATTATCTTTCTATCCCTCCTTCCCTCTTTTTTTCCCACCAGCTCCACATTCTCCTTTTCTTCCGATCTCCTTCCTTTCCTCTGCCCCTGTCCCTCCTCTGCCCTGTGGGCAAAGCCAGCGTGGTTGTTTTTGTGATTTCATATTTTCTTCTCATCCCTGCCTTCGCAGCCTCTGGACATTGACTACAAAATCCATTATCATTTGTATATTTTAATTATGCAAATGAGGATAGCTCAGCTGGCCTGTTGGAGGCTGCAGGGAAGAAAAGCAGGAACTCCATTGCGGGTGATTACAATTCATCCGCTCGTCTCGCTTTAATTGTAACAAGCTAATTACCTTGTTTCCATTTAGTTTGAACAATGCCAAAAAGAAAAGCGAACAGTGATAGCTTTGGCTAAGTCACATGGCGATGCTAGCTCACAGGCATGGAGAGGAGAGGAGAGGAGAGGAGAAGAGAGGAGAGCAGAGGAGAGGAGAGGAGAGGGATGGTGGGTAAGGAAGGAGTGAGGAATTAAGGTTGGAAGAAAGTCTATGCCAATAGATTGACCTCTTGGATTATGTTGGTGAAGAACTACGTTCACCTGACTGAACTGAACACAATCCAGAATTTCTCGTGATTGGATGCTTCTTTCTCTAACGGCTTTGAGGTGAATCAAACTATTTTTTGCACACCCAAAGTTATTATGCTTTTCTTCATCCCTTATAATTACAGTCTGAAAGGTTGTTGTCTGCTGATAAAAAAAAGTGTGGTTTTTTTTGTATTGCAATACTGTATTTCAATGCGCTCTTTGCAAACATTGTTGCAGTTGCGTCGCAATCTTAGCGTGGCTTAACATTGAAATGCTGCACAGTTTGTTCGTTGGGTCAAGTAGTCGTCTCAAATAATGTAAACCCCATTGAACAAGTTTCCCTTCTTCTCTGTGATGTACAGATCAGGTGAAAAACAAAAGGGCAGCTCAGGAAAAGGCCGTTTCTCTGTCGACAAAGAAAAGCCCTGCTGTGAAGGAAAAAGCTGATTATTGTATTCTTGGAGAGAGAAAAAAAGGAAATTGAGGAATAAAAAAGAGAAGAACAAAGGCTATTATCTCGTACTTATATGGGCTTACATGGCATAACAGGCTCATAGTTCGCTCGGATCCCTCTTTGTGAGTCCAGGTTTGTGTTTCTTGCCAGAGGTGTTCAGTCACTCTGTTCAGAGGTTTCTCGCCAAAATGAGTCCAGGGCTTCTGGGGATCAAGACCAGGCCTCAGCTGAACAAGATCTCATTATCTCTCCCTCACACAGACCCATGCGCGCACACAGCGTGTGTCTATGTGCGTAGACCCGCGCACACAGATATGTGTTCACACATTCACATAACCCGTCATGCCGCAATGAGCGGGGTGTCACAATCAGGGACCCGTTTATGTATGTCACCGTGAACAAGTCACTCCATACGGGAAGTATTTTACAGATTTATTAAAGGAGAGGGTGTGTTTCGCCATACGGGAGCTCGAACGAAACATTTGTTCTTTTCATTGTTCCTCTTATCTTTTGTTTACATTGTGTTGCTTTTTTATTCTCACCTTCAGACTATGTCGTCATTTTATACGGGTGGAAATGGATACCGATGTAGCCATACACTTATACACAGACATGACAACTGATATCCACTAACAAAATACCAGCAGTCACTCCTCCCGGCTCTTGTATACATATAGACAGGCTCCTACACTGGCCCACACCAATACACACACTCACATATTTACCTCCTCGCCTGTCTCTAGTAGCCAGCATGGTACGCTCCTCTTGCCAACTCCCACCTTCTCCATGCCCACCTACTTTGCAATGCCATGAGGGAGAGACTTGAAAGGTATTTGAAACTGTCTTCCTTAATCATTTCCCGGATCCCGCAGGACGCGCTGTGTGACGTGACAGAGGAAAGATTGAGGAGGGGGGAGAGGGAGGAAAAGAGGAGGAACAGAAGCGATGTCACACATCAGTCATGTCCTCTCCGAGGGTTCAAGAGGAACGCCCAGTGACACAGATGGAAGGAGTGAGAGACTACAGACTAAAACATCCCTGAATTGTTTTTGCAGGGTTTTTTTTTGTTGAAAGGTTGCAGTAAAATAAGTATAATTTTAAGTGTTTTCTTTTTTATATCATTGAGCGGCATGGATTAGCAAAAATTCACAAGGCCAGAAATGCATTAGAAAAACATCTTTTTTTGTGTGACACCAGTTATAATCTTGTTGCAATGAGATCTAAACTGGGTCATGGGCCTCTTTCTGCCACCACCTCCATCCCCTCCCCATCGATGGCATAACTTGTTGTATATGGTAATGCCATTACATCCCATCGACAGAGGATGAATTTACTCCTTATGTTGCATTACCATTTAAAGTATATTAATCCAATCTTCGGCATTTTATCCTCTCTCACACTTTATTATTGTACAAGAGTCAATGGTGTCTGTTGTGAAACACTATTTACTGTACTCTTTTGTGGTGGAGGAGTTTGTGTAACCTGGCGATACCTGAACACTGTCGTCAGAGGCAACATCTCCTGTTTTAATCTCCCAATGCAATGGGTCCCAGATAATTGACCCGCCTGAATGATTACCTGTATGGAGCAGGGACTTCAGAAAAAATCAACTTCATCCAAATTAAAATGTCCCACACTTAAGATGTTCGGTGTTGGAGTCTGCTGCACTGCCAACTGGGTGGCATGGCCTCGGAGCGCTTGCTTTACAAATGATTGTTGGCAGGTGGAGTGGTTCCTCCCTGGAAAGAGCAAGAGTTACGGTGAGAAGAAGCAGTTAGGGACTGACGTCCCTAAGTTCCAGAGTAGGTAGTGGGCCAGATTGAGAAAGAACGGCAGTGAAAACTTGTAAATAACTCCTGTGTGTTGTGGGTGGGTGTTGCTAAGGTTGCCACTTGTCACCAATTCTTGTTTGTGATCTCCAAGGACATATAACCTTCAGTTGCAGTTGAGTATTGAATTGCATATTTTGACTGGATATTTGGTTTCACCAGTAAAAATTAGGATCCCTCACATTGCCTTAAAATATAGAGCACCTCCTCAAAGATCAGATAACATGTTTACGTTTTGTGAAGTATAATATTTCACCAAGCTTCAGGGGGAAAGGAGCAATGGTGCTATATTGAGACATCTGCTTAAATCGTGTCTAACTTGATGGTTAATACAATGAGATGCATCAGGACCTTTGTGGATCAGCCTAACTGGGGAGTCATTTGATCAGTTTGATATTAGTATTTTCACAATGTTTTATCGGAGCTGCATCACAAAATGTTCACAAAGAAATTTTGAAAATTGCATAATCAACAGTTGGTGGTTGCATTGACATGGACAATGTCATTCCTGTTTGATGTCTCACAAATACCTCGCTCTCAATACACTTTGCTTTGTCTCTGTCCATGGTGCTGAAATATTAAAACCAGAACAATTTAACTATTCTTGTACTTTCTGAGACAGAAATCCAGTGATCCATTTTGTTGTAGCTGTTAAACTGTAATACTACTTTAAACAACATTTTAAGAAATCATATAATTTGAAAGGACAAATAATGAATTGTTTGTCCTGTCAAGCTGTAGAGCATTTAATCCTAATCCTAAAAACCTATGTCCCACAGCAATAAAACTATAATGGAAACATCTGGGGCCAATAATTCTCATCACTTTCTAGTTACATTTGCAGAGTTAACTTACATTTATAAGCTGTGCACATGCATATAAATGTATACATTTGAGTATGATTGCGTGTGTTTGTAAATAGTACACTACTTCAATACTCCAGCTGTCTGTTTTCCATACTTATTATGCAATAACCTTTTATGATTTCTTATATTTTATTTCATAGAGTTAGTGGAGGAACAAAAAAAATGTATATATTTAGAATATTTTTTTTTTCCAGAAGGTTAAAGGAATACTTAACCATAACCCTTACCCTTTGCATGGCATTCTGCCGCTGACCAGACCTCTGATCCTATTATACATCAATATGCATATGCCACGCTATATGTTAAAGCTGCTGTAAATACCAGGAAGTCTTAATGTGCAGAGACAGAAAGAGAGTGATTTGATATCTGCTGTAAATAAGCTGCGATCACAGATCAACCAGCACTGCAGCTAAGTGACTCGATGCCTATTTGACCTAAATGAACAGCACGACTGTAACACACCATGTGACTTCATCTCCCGCTTGTCTTTTCTTCAAAACCTTAAAACTCCAACAATTAAAGTGTAAAGAAACTACACATGATCCTTTTAAATGTTCAGCAGGAATTTAAGGGCCCATGTAGCACATTTTCTTTCTCACTGATAAGCTGTGTTTACTGTGAGATCCAGTGACGACAACATCCATATGTCATGCAACACACACATATGTCATGCAACACACACATGTTTGCTTCTGTGCTTGCTTGTCTGTGTGTGTGTGTGTGTGTGTGTGTGTGTGTGTGTGTGTGTGTGTGTGTGTTGGTTTGCTGCTGCTGCTGTTTGATTGTACATTATGGATGAATTGGAAATCCTTCTCAGGTGGTGTGATGCTGTTGTTGACAGGAATCATTGATTGAATTGGACAGAATCAAGTTGGTCACTGTTCTCATATCTGTGAGTTATTTCTTTTAAACAATGACATGCATTAGTGCATAGTGGAAGTGCTGTCGGATTCACAAACCTCTGGGGTTGGTTCTCCATAGTCCTTATGAATTGTTCTTCACATCTTTCTTTGACAACATGACGTTTTCGATCAAGATCAAGCAAAAGTGGTTAGGAAAAGACGTAGTACTTCTTAATTTTTAACTTTTTGACTCCTGTCTTGGTGACTCCTGACTGTAGGCATACCTGTCGCTAACATTAGCACACCAGCTGAGAAAACACAACAAACAACTTTGGGATGATACAGAACTCTACTTGTAACTGGAAAAGTAATCACGTTACTGTAATGCATTACTAAATAATGTGTTGCTGCCCAACACTGCATGGATATAACCTAATATGATATTTTCTCTGCTAATAGAATTTGATAAGGTCATGACATATTTACTCAGTATGTGAATAGATGAGCTCTGCGTGTGTGTGTGTGTGTGTGTGTGTGTGTGTGTGTGTGTGTGTGTGTGTGTGTGTGTGTGTGTGTGTGTGTGTGTGTGTGTGTGTGTTTATGTTTATGATCTGGGGTTTGTAATTGGGGGCAAAGCATTTAGGGAAACACACCCATACTTATTAATGAGGCAATATTTCACTCTTAGATTGATATATTAATCAACTAAAAAATAATCAGGAATGAAATCTCTGTCATTTAATTAATAAGGTTTCGATTAATGGAGCGAACAACACATTTACTCGATTCAAGATTTCAAAAGATGTGTGATAATATTACATGTCAGTCTACATTTACAAGCCACACATACCGTACACTGTCTGTGGTGTACAATATGTACACAAACGTGTGTGTAAATGGGAAATAAACCTCTAGACATGTGTTGCCTGCGGCCGTCCATGAACTTTCTGTTTCAAATACATCTCAGAGGCTTGTAAAAGTATGATCTGCATCAGCTAAAGAGACAACATCTATATGTAGCTAATCCCACATCTCTGTAATGTAGGATGCACAGCCTGGCAGTCTGACAGCACACCTAAAGGTTTGTGTCCATTAGGTATGTTTCATTATAAGCACATCCTTGTCTTACTTTTGATTTACACACATTTACTTTACATGATACACATTGTCATCTTCATTTGCGTTTCAGAGCTGAAGTGTGCGAGGCTGTGAAAAGGCTTTTCAGCCATGTTGCTTTCTCAAAAAGTGCTGTTTTGTCTGAAAGTGGTTTGTTTGGAAGAAACAGGTTCCAATTAAACGTCAGTGATAACGCCAGTAACATACGAACAGATGTGTCTGCATGTTTGCCTTTAGATGTGTGTCTGTTTTATTTCCCGTAAAGGCTGTTATTGGATCTCTTGTACTGACGTCTGCTTAACCAGGCCACATCTTTTTTTTGTCCAGGTTCTTATCCAGAACATTACTAGAATAAAAGAATCTATCAACATCCTTTTTAAGGCTCTTAAATTGAAAGTATGCCCTTTGTGTTTCAAATAAAACTCAGAGGTTTATTATGCTTCCACTGTAGCTTACATGCAAGGATGAGACTAAACATAATCCTTCAGAAATACAAGGTTATAGCCTTCTTGGTTCTTTTATCAATGGGCCTGATTTTTCTAAACAACCTGCTGTGCTATTAAAGTAGTAGAGTGCTTATACAGAAAATTATCTTGTATAAGAACATACCGGAGACGGGTATTACAATTTTCTGTATTTGTCTGCCGCTTTGCATTCGCTGTTTCAAATCTGTGAGCATATGTCAAGCAAATGACGAAGAAGACCAGCACATTTAAAGATCTACTCCTGCTTAAATATCTTCTGTGTGGCCTCTGTGTTTCAAATACATCTCAGAGGTTTAACAGCGGGTCGGGATCAGAGAGCGACTCGAAAACGACGACAGAGAGGGAAGGGATTTAAACGTTAGCGTTCATTTAGAGATCAGACACTCAGAGGATCATCTTAAAACTGTGTCTGAAAAAATAACCATTTTAAATCGCCTTTCGTTTTTTTGCACCACATGACCTTGCATTTCTCTCCTGTGCTCGTGTTTGAGTGTACTTGTGTTTGAGTGTGCCATGTTAACAAACATATAACCATAGGGTGCTATAATGGCCTCCTCCATTCTGCAAAGGCTCTTCGCCATATTTTGTAACTTGGCTGCTATGATGTGCCTCAAGAACCTTAAGGAGGTCAAGCAACAATGTTTGAGACGTTTAGAGGACTTGATCAAAAGTTATGTACTTTTGTCACCACTTGTAAGCAATTGAGGGATGTAATTATATGGTAAGTGATCAGTTACCATAGTCTAGATGGGATGAAATAAAACTGTGGGTAGTCATGTCAATGTCAGTTTAAGACACAGGCTCAAACTAGATGTATAAAGGAACACCATCATGAGGCACCTTTAAAGGGATTTAGTATACGCTATGGGATAAACATGTGCAGGTTAAACAGAATAGGACCCAGGACAGAACCTTGAGGAACACCGCAAAATAACATTAAATGAAATGGCACAGTTAACACCAATTAATGAAACGCTTCTATCGAAGAGGAAATTTCGCCAGTGCTTGACTCAGAGATACCCTCAAATTGTCCTGTATCACGATGCATAGAGATGTCTTCGCAGGCTCTGATCAGTTTCAGCAGAGCGCAGCCAATGAAAAACATTACCTTTAAGAGTTCTGCTCTTCAACACAATTTGGAAACAGATTTACAATGTTGGGGCAGAGATGGGTGATTTAGGTTGAACAATAATTTGTTTGAAATGAGCAAGAACATGACAGAGAACACATTAGAACCAATCAGAAAACTGCCCAAGACAAAACATACGTCGCAATCCGTACACGTTTGGTTACAAAGTGTATACTGTGTAACCTGTCAACCTGTAACCCCTTTTTTATGTTAACCTTCATGTTTGTTTTTACGTCTGTATTTGCATGACACCTCTTGTTACCAGCAAAAAAAAAACACTTTCATGGTTTCTAATGCTGTCGTGATTAAAACTTCTGGGCCAATCAGAATTGCAGCAAGCTTGGGATTACCGCCGCAACATCTGGGGACTAAGCTAATGGGTGCATATGTTTTTAATGTTTAGATTTAGAAGTCAACATGTTGCTCTTAATTTCATCACAGAAAGGCGGAGCGGGTGAGTGAGGGTGGCGAGGGGAGGGCAAAGGGTTGATAACACTCTTTTAAAATAAGTAAATCACGACTGATGACAAGAGACCCACCCAAAGTGTTCAATGTCCCTGAGCACTTAAGGAAACCCAAATAGCCCCATCTGTCAATTTTACACTCTGTGATTCTTACTTAGCGCACAGAGCTCTTGTAAGTGAAATATGCTGTGGGGATTTGAGAAAAACCAAATACACACTCCAAAGACACAAACATATTTATGCTCTCAGCAATGATTTTTAATCCACGTTTCAGAGTGAAATGCAGGGCAGCAGAGCCATTTCAGGACAACTGACACAAAAATGACTGCGCCGCAGTTTATTTCTCTCTGTGTTGTGAGTTGGAGCTGGTAATGAGGAAGTTGTCCTGTACTATGAATGGTTTGAACACCAGCACATCAGGGCTGTGGTTCATCCTGGCTGTGGTTTCAAATCAAAAGAGGAGGATATGATTAATTGAATTCAAGTTGTTTATAGATCTCTCCTCACCCCTACTGAACTTCAATTGAGAAAAGAGAGGGATTCGCCATTTCCCAGCCAACTTCTGAAGGGGGCTTTGCTAAATGCCGTGGTGAAATACTACTACTGAGGCACACGTCTCTACAGCGACTCCAGCATTTCCAAGAGGCTGCAACAATGCTGTCAGCTAACAATACTGAGATTCTGATGTTGAGTATTTACCAGTTTCACCATGTTAGTTTAGCCCATTAGCTACACAAAGTTCAACTGAGGCTGATGGGAATTTCATAAGTATGGCAGGTATTGTAAACTACCAAACATATTGGACAATAAAAGTTCTAAGATAATGGTGCTAAATCTGGGAGATCATCAAAGTCGGTAGCATTTAACCTCCAGGAGCCTTTGGTATATGTCCTAAATGGCACTACATAGAGCCATGCCATGATGCTTCGGGCATCTGAGGGGAAAATGTTGAGACATTACGACTCTGAACCAAAAGCAGCAAGCTGCTGGTTGTGCAAGAAGAAACGCCAAGGATTACCTATGTCATTAGGAAACATTGCCAAAGCACCATGAATGTCTTTGCCAATCTAGATCGAATGATGTCAAGCTATTTCATGGAACAACTGGAAACTTTGAGAGAGAGAGAAAACTGAGTATCACCAAAGTCACATCTGCTAGGTAGGAATGTGAGCATAACATTTCACATCAAACCATCCCAGATGTGGATATATTTCAGCCTCTACTGATGTGGGCTGATATTTAGGTTAACTTGACATTAGGCGTCAGTGTGATTTTATGGTTGTTGCCAGTCAATTTTAGTCTGGCAACCATATAGTCAGTTGACAAGATCAACAATACCAATATGCAACAAGTTCACAACCAGATCCATTCTAAAGGTTTTCAGTACAAGCTATTTAACTGCTATGATTATCACTCCCGACTGTAATCAAACTCAAAAATAAGTATCATAATAATTAAGGATAATGTACTATACATGAATGAATCACAGTAGGTGTCCAGTGTTGTATTAAAACATTTCTATGCTCTCCTTTTTTGCAAAACATCTGTCGTTATGTTGTGAAAAATAGATTACTTTGATGTAGATGGAAATGTTAATCCGCCAAAAACAGATATGAAAAACATCTTGTAGCGTCTACTGTTTGTGTATGTATTAAAAAGACGCCGTGTTTTTGTGTGTGTACTTATGTGTTGTGTGTGTGTGTGTTTTACATTTTGACATGAGATCCAAGCTTGTTTGGATCTCATGTCAAAAACAATACAGTCTCCCTCATTAGCGCAGTCAGATCAGTGTCACATGTAGCGGCCCTGTTGTTAATCCTTCAGTTCACACACTGTTGTCGACGGGCATTTCACGTCAGTGGATCAGCAGTAATTCAGCAAGAGATCAGGCAGAATAATACTAACAATAATAGTGATAAAAGCTGTTTTGACGCTGAGTTTTAATGTGGAAGATTAGTGGATCAAAAACAATACAGATCTCCCCATATGTGCTGCAAAGGATCCTGTTTAGAAGAGCAAAGGTTGTTGTGTTAATGAACCATGTTTGTGAAAAGTCATGATACTTCAGTGGAAAACACGGGGTAACGTGAAAAGACATTTTATTGAGGGCAATTTTTCCAACATCCTCAAAATATTCCCATTATCAAACCTTTGCATTTCCCTGAACTGTTAAGTTGTTCCAATATGTGTATGTACTATAATGCCGTACAAACATGGAAAACAAATCCATTAGTAACTGAAAGTCATCAAAACCTACATGACCTATTAAGTTTTAGTGATTCCTCTTTGGTTGTAAAGAAAATACATATTTGGCTAACGTAATAACCTAATAATGTGCTGTATATGTTATTTGCATATTTTCAAAACCTGCTCTGTTTTAGTCTCCAGCTGTGTGTGTGTGTGTGTGTTTGTGTGTGTGTGCGTGTGCGTATGTGCATGTGCGCGTGTGTGTGTTATTGTGTTTCCCTGTGTGTGCCTGCATGATTCAACTTAAGCCACCTCATCCACACACACACACACACACACACACGCACACACACACACACACACACACACACACACGCACACCCAACAAAAAAAGACAAGACTGCTAATATGTGTTGTTATTTAAACACCAGAGCAGATAGGCAGCTGAACAATAATTATTTTCTGGAACAATAATTATTACCATTTAATTCTGTTGTTTACCATTTTGCCCGGTGGCCCCTCTTTAAAAGTCAGCCTCTATCTATAATGGCGAGCCCTTGAGCAGAACTGCATTTAACACAAATATCAAATAATTAAAAATCTAATAATTGGAAAATAAAAGTGCACCCTTTTTGTGATTGAACATGAATTGCCAGGGAAACGTGTGCGCCGGTTCTTCACAGAAAAACTGCTCATCAACGGGTTTGTTGTCAGATTTCCTATTTTTCCTTTTTTATACATAGTTGCATAATGACATGGAGTGAGCATAAGCTTACTTTAAGTTATTTTCTCACAACAGAAACATTTTTGTTTTTATTTTTTTCATGTCAGAAACAGAATGGGCAAACTAAATAGACTCAATTTCAAAACCCTAATACACAACCTACAGATGTTAACTGAACTTAACAAGTGACTGTTGTTGACCACTGAATTAGATTTTTCTTTGGTTATGTTTTTTTAACAACATACAAACAATACAGAGAGATTAACTCTATAATCTGGCAGAGGTCTCTGATATTGCACTGTATGTTTGAAGGGATTACAAGCCGGATCACAGGATTACACAATTAAAGCTTGTTTTATGTGCAGAGGTTCACACTGATGTGACACTGAGGACACAAACACCAGGTACACACACACACACACACTCACACACAGCCACACACAAAGACCTACACACACCAGATGCATAATGGGACTGAAGCATGTATTCTATGACAAAGTGAGAAGAAGAAAAAAGATGCTGTTGCTGGAATACATGTGACAGACACACACACATAATTGACTCACAGTGGACACAGACCTCCAGAATCAACCTCTTAAACTCTTTGCAGATATTCAAGTAATATTTTCTCTCACAAGACAGAGGAGCCATTTGGGATTACCGTTGCATACAACAACAAATGAACAATGGGACAGTTATGGGATGGTTCATGGTTAAATAACCAGACGCTGTTTTAAATGTGTGGAGTTGTTGTAGGGTGAAGACAGGGGAAAAAAATACAAAGATAGACAATTAGATGACGTGTATTTTAAGGGAAGAGTTTCCAGTGTTGATTTTTTACAACACTGGAGAACTCCATTGCTGCATGAACCTGGGCGTGTTTTTTTGTTTTTTTTAAAGGGAGAGCAACAGTGCACTAATGGGATGAGCTCATGTTTTAACTAATCGTCACAGGGACAATTAAAGAGGTTTTTACACGTCCACATTTTGCAGACAAACACATGCTGATTGATATCTTTGTTGATTAGGTCGATGCCACTCTTCTCTCTCTCACTTCCTCTGTTTGATTTCTTTGGAAAATTAAAACTCTCCCTTTCTTTTGATTCACCCGCCCCTCCACCCTGCCTCAGCATCACTCTCTATGTTTCCTGGTGATTAAGCGGTAGATTAACCTCCAGTCCACATTAATAATAGACGAATAGAAAAAGCCCCGGTTGTTCCACTTCCTGTCTGCAGCACTAATAGAGCCCTTAACGTTCACATTAACATAGCTCTTGTTTACTCGGGGCAGATGGACGGACGAGTCAGAAACGTGGAAACGAGGAAAGACGAGACACATAAAAATGCATTGCGCCGAGCATAATGCGCGCAAACCAGCATGCGCGTGAGCTGCATGGCCAAAAGTGTGTGGACACATGGACGTCACACCCATGCGTCATTGCTCTGCGCATGCAAGTGGAATTCTTCCTCACCAAACTCTGAAAAACATCTGCTTTGTGGACTTTGCTTCGTGCGCAGGGGAAAACCGTTGCCACAAAGATGGAGATGAATGATGATAACATTAGATGCTCTAGCAGTGAGAGTTTAACTCATTGCATCCATATAAAATAACTCCAGATCAAAAGTTTAAAAAGAACATTTACAACATCTATACTTTGTGGACATATCTTGCAAGTTGATCAGAATATTGAGTGCCACACTAAACCCTTACAGGTCAGCTCCAGTAAAGTATGTACACAAAGAATAAGACAATAACTCGTGTGCCATTAATCTTGTCTTTTGAAATGTGCACTCGTCATTTTTGGATTGAGCTTCTTGTTTGTGTACAAGGTTAATAACAGTGAAATAACTGAAGTTTTTGTTGAAAAACAGGCTTTCACAAAAAAACAAACATGCATGCGCACACACACTCAAAACACACACACACACACACACACACACACACACACACACACACACACACACGCACACAGCGTGAGGGAATACTGGGTACAGCCCTTATGGGACGACATTTGTGGTAATTCATTCAGAATCCATTTTAACGCATTGTGCAGGCCTAAGTGCCAATCTTCCTTTTTGGTGAGTTTCCATGATTTTATGTCCCATATAAAACGATGCAGTTTGCTCCACAATGGCCTATTTAAGTTACATTACCGCCGAATATTCCCCAGTAAAGAAAATTAAGCCGTGATACTGTGAGATCATCTCGGTTAGTCTTCTCCCCGCCGAGAAGTGTCGCGTTGACACCCCGCGGAGAGCTGAATGGTTCTCTTGGACGAGAGATAATAGTGTAATAGTGTGTCGCTTGACTCTCTGTCCCTCTCCCCTCTCTTTACCGAGCTTGATCCACAAGATGAGTTGTGTGTGTTTAGTGTTGTATGGTGCTGTGAAGCATTATTAGGCGTACAAAGGGTTGACAAAAGATCCAACAGTGTGTGTAGTTGTAATTTCTTTTTTTTCTAAGTGTCACAAACGGCAGTTGATCTATATGGTGTGAACATCTTTCAAGGCTTTTGAGTATAGATTTCCCGGCATGGATTGAAATCAGAGCTTTCCAACCAGCACTTGAACGCGGACACAAGAAAACACTCTTGGCTCTCAAGTCCATTACGGAGAGATGCTAATGAAACTTTGACCATGAAATATAGCCAACATTTACGCACTGGAGCGAGTTCGCCACGTCAAGAACAACTTTTAAAGCTGGTATCTGTAATGCTAAGTTGTTCATCTGCTGGAAATTGTGAAATGTCAAACACACACACACACACACACACACACACACACACACACACACACACACACACACACACACTGCCCATACCCCTGCGACCTTGTCGGCACTCTCCTTGCCTTTAAAGCGCACTGTAGCGCCCAGCAGTCTGTCTGCTATTGGAGCTAATTGGCTTCAGCTCAGTGTTCACTGTTAACGTCTCATTACTCATTCCACTTAGAATAACTTGCACAAGTTTGCTTGTGTTCTGGGGTCATTAAAAGTCAAGCAAGCCTTTAATTACGAAAGCGGATCGTTCAGTAAGTAAAGTTGCATCTCCCAGCAGCTCTGAATGTATACGGGTGTATCCTTAATAAGTCCTGTATGGAATCACGCGCGGAATACAACCACGTGACGCGGGGGAAAGGGGACCAATTGTTCGTGATTGATTGTGTTTTACATAACTATGCAAAACATACACACCTATTTGCATGTAGTGAGGAAAACGGCAACACACACGACCCACACCAAGTACAAACAAATAAATCTGATCTGCTGTCTGTTTTTTTTTTTTTAAAGTCATTAGAGGGATTAAAAAACAAAAAGGGCTTTAATCTTTGGCCTCCCTTTAGTAACATTAATTACGCTATGGTCAGATTTATTATCAAAAACTATCGAGGGTGGGGGAGATGATTTTCTCTTATAATAAAGACAAATAAAAAAAAGATTAAAATAATAAATTAACGAAATCCTATGGGGCCTATGTATTCAATTACAGAGTATTTATGCTTGATAAAGACACTCGGCTTCTCTGAGCATTGCATCATGTGTGTGTGTGTGTGTGTTTATAATTTTTTTTCCCCAATATTTTTGCTCTGACTAATGTTCCAGATCTTCTGTGAAATATGGGGATCTTTAGTGGTGGGTCTGCAGCGCTAATTGGTACAACCGCCTCAGGCGAGCTCACATCCAACAAACTGAGCATCGTTCACCGGGCTGCGTCTCTCTCGGTAGAGAACACTGTAAAAATAGAAGCATGACAAATAAAAGCTTAATTAGAGCGGATGGCTGTACGTGCCCACCCTTACTGGTGACATGGATATCACACGTGCCATGTGTCCTAGTAACGTTTACAATAAACTTAGAAATAAAAAGAAAATTCACCAAAATGTAAAAGAAATATAGACGTCTTGATTTTACAGAGCGGATCATTGCCTGAAGCAATACCATTCTATTATAAATGCGTAAATTTGATAAAGACCAATGCTGTGGATAGACCAACAAGCAGAGAGAGATTGACGCATGCACATTGGCACAGGGGAACGCGCACACGCACTCGCGCACGACCTATATCTGAAAAAAAAAAATCCACAATCCTGTCTTTCCTCATCAAGGGGAATGGACCGATTTAAAAAAATAATTTAAAAAAAACAACGTCAATAATCGTCATTATTATATTCTCCTATTTATTGAGATGTGTGTTAATTGTAATGTACAGTAAATCTTCGCTGCAGATAAACAGAAGACTGCAATTCATGCAAAAGACGTGCGGCATTAAGTAAGGATTAAAACTGGGGCATGCACCATATGTAGCCTACATCTGCCTTTAAATCCACAATAAATTAATAAATGCAATGGTGGGTTGTTACAGGATTGGCTGTAATGTGTAGTTTGGCACATGGTTGCATTTGTGATTACTTATTTTTATTGTCTATTGTTAAATAAAGAATTAATTTGAACAATTAATCTGGGGCCGGAAAGACAATACATTTGGAAAAATCAAAGATTTGGGATTTTTATTTGACCAATAACATTTGATTAAATTCCTACGATTTATATACGTATATATCTTACGTATATATGTATTATAATTGAATGGTAAAAAGGAAATCAGTGCTTTGTGGTGATTCAGGCTGGCTCCAGTGCGTTTTGAGAAAAGAAGGTGATGCATTTCAATATGGTAATCACTCACCCGGGGCATGTTTCATTTATTGACAGATTTGATGTTAAATGTCTCAAGCTCACTTAGTGTTGTAGCTCTTAATTTATTATGTTTTGAGTTCTCTCTCTTTCTCTCTCTCTCTCTCTCCCTCCCTCTCCCTCTTTCTTTCTGCTTTGACCCTTCGAGGTCACACAAGCAATTCTTTTTTTAAACGCATGATTAATTTCTCAGTAGGGCGACGGGCTAAACATTATGAAAAAAAAGAAAGTGAAATGTATTCCGAAGGGGCTAATAGCGCTATTGTACTCCAATAAGCCTTCCTCCTGCTTCACATGGTTTAGACATGCTCTGCTTTGGATGACATGTCAAACATCTTTCTCGGGGAAAGAGAAAGGTATGCATCATTATGCTCTTCATATTTTGTTTAAAATGATTGTCGTTTAAAAACAAAGGGAATTTGCCAGTGGTATTTTATTAGAAACACTTAGATCACGTTTTTATTATGTCAACATTGCGCCGTTCCCAGCACACAAATGTCAATATAAATCAATGTATAAAACATGTTTTATAGCCTATAATGTCAAAGAAGTTTAACCGCGCTAACCTTCACCATCGGACATCAAAATACTTAAAAGTTACTAGAGTAAAAACTTATACACTAGTACATCATAGAAACACTTATAGATACCGATCTTTGCGTATAAGAGAAATTCATGGTTATGATCTTATAAAGATAATCCACCTGTTTTTTTGTACCCTATTATTTCCACCCGTCTCTCTATTGTGACGTCATCCGTTTCTGCCCGTGCCTGGTTCGCGGTCGTGCCCCCCTCCTTCTTGTCCCATAGCAGCCAGTGTTCCCGTGGCGTCCGTCCGCGAGACAAAAGCACGCGCGGTGACAAACTAAATTGGTTTGAAAAGGAGCAGATGGGTCTCGTGCCCTATGCCGTGTCGCTTACGCACACGCATGCACATACACACACTCACGCACGCACGCACGCACGCACACACCCACACACACACACACGCACGCACGCACGCACCCACACACACACGCACGCACGCACACACACGTGAGGCCACACGCGCGCAGATTTAACACTGAGCTAAAGCGACCCTGTCATGTTTATCAAGATGCTATTGAGAGGAAAAAAGATGGGCGAGAATAAATTACAACCTGTCTCAATATCTAGCAGCCTTGTAACCAGACTGAGAATAGTTTAGCAGATGCATTTACACTTTTACATTTCATATATTGGTTTTATAAAGTTTCAGTGTACTAAGTTTCATTAGCTTTAATAATTTACAAAACATTTAAAAAGAGGTTTGCACTAACGTAAAGTGTTTCCCAATCCCTCACAAAAGTGTAAAAAGAAAAGAAACAAAATAGGAAAATCGGCACGTTATGGCAACAATGTACCTCTGTGAATTAAATAATCTTTAGTTATTGTTCATATAAAAAACTTACATTTACATCCATCATGTATTGGCCCTCTCTTTCACATTAAAGTTCAGTAATAAATTGTATACATGTGTTTGTGAATAAGTATCCCATTACATCAGTTAATGCAGGCAGAACGTTTTTTTTTGTTCTCCGTCCCAGACACAAAAAAGTGTCCCAAAAATAACTTCATGAAGTTCATTAAGTTGTTTTAATTAACGAGGACACTCAGTATTTGGGACGACTCTTCCCTGCATCCCCATGCGGAGCTTAAATGAGATCCTGTCTCGCATCCTTCATGCAGCTGATGACTATACGAGGCAGCTGATATCTGGGTTATAGACTTCATATTTAGGTCCGTCCCCTTCGTATCTGTAATTTGCCTGCATATTTTTAGTGGGAGAAGTAATTGAGCAGCATGCCTGATTCGAGAGCTCCGAGCAGAGACGCAGGGATAAATTCCTGGGCCCTCTGTCCGGACTCCCACCCTACTTCGAGGGCCATCTTCGGGTGAATTGTCACTGCCTTTTACAGGACTGGGCGCTAGCTTGGAGCTCCTTTGACCCCCAATTACAACATATGATATTGGCTGCAGTCTGCTTATTTCCAGGGAACAACATGCACAGATAGTCAGCCTTCTCATCTTTCAATGTGAGAACCAGCTGCACCGATCAGACTGTCTGCTGCATGTCTCAGCCTTTACTTTTGCTCTTATGTGATCAGGCTCATGTTTTATGTGTTTAAAAGCCACATTCCCGATGCCAAGCTCCTCTGTGGGTCTGCTGCTCGCAGTTTGTTGGTAATTGATTTGCATCTCAGGGGTTGTGAATTAAAAGTCACCCTCCTTCGTTGTTTAGAGGGGTTCCTAAACTATTAAATGTCGATGACCCCGCCCCCACCACCATGCACCACCAACACGCATGTGCAGTCGACCTGCAGACACCCATCTGATGGCGGTACCTGTCTTTCAATTAATAAGCATTACGTCATCCATTCATTAAGTCAATAATATAGCGAGCAAGTTGGGCTCATGTTGTTTCTGGGTTCGTCTCCTGTGCTGTCATAGGGAACTATATTAAGAGTTGCATCGCGGAGGAGAGGCGGGCATTTCCTGCACGCGCGAACGTAAAGGCTGTCTTGTATATAGTTGAGGTTCGTCTATCTTTTCGTCTGATACTTCGACTGGTTCTCCAGCATATGAGGGCGAGTTATAGTCAGAAGTCATTCGTTGGCCGTTCGGCAGAACGGAGCAGCACGGCGCGTAGAGGAGAGGAGGAACACCGTGTGTGTGAGAGGGTGTGCGCGTGCTGTTGTGGATGGTGGGCTGAGCTCGCGATACACGCCAATCAAACGCTAGAGTAAGAGAGAGAGAGCGAGAGAGAGAGAGAGAAAGAGAGAGAGAGAGAGAGAGAGAGAGAGAGAGAGAGAGAGAGAGAGAGGGAGGAGGGGGGGGGGGGGGGGTGGAGGGAGAGAGGCGGATTAGGACTGCGCGTGGAGTCTCTGGAAAGCGAATAAAACTGGCGCGAGCGTTGCAGTGTACTCACATCTCACGAGCAGCTCACTCGGCAGTCGGTGCCGACTTCTTGCGTTTCTCGGATACAACTCAGTGAAACCTGCTCGTTTGTGTGATACAAAACATGAGTTTGTTAAAGCTGTGTAGGATAAATCGATTCCTCTCGTGACGGGGATATTTTTCTTCATTTTTTGTGTGAAGCGGTGGCCGGTTTGGGAGTATTCTCGGGAGTCAGAGGTGAGGACTGCGCCGCCATTTGTGCTGTAAAGTTGGCTAAAATGTTGTAAAAAAAATAAAAAAGTAAGCGACATGTACTTTCTAAATAGTGCGAGGGACAGAAAGCAAGGTTACACGTGATTTAGAAAAGAAGATGTGTCTGGATGTTTCACATTCCGTTGCAGTAACTATTACTATCAGTAATATTTACGTTGCACGTTTGTTAATAGATAGA
Organism: Clinocottus analis; assembly: GCF_023055335.1. NCBI lineage: Eukaryota > Metazoa > Chordata > Actinopteri > Perciformes > Cottidae > Clinocottus > Clinocottus analis. Next base: position 7,055,822 of record NW_027175854.1, read on the forward strand.
TACCTGTGCCTTTTAATATTGTTCCATCGATAAACACGAAGCTTTTGCAGCACTTTTGCAGCGCTAGCTGACACGCGTGATTAAAGGCCTGTTATTATGGGAGAACTTAAACGTGTCTTGGGCTGAACGGAAACTGTATACGTTTCAATAACTTTGATATTTTGTGTGATTTGAAGCAAAACTCTAAACTCTTGAGTTAAAAATGTCAATGTCCTAATTGTTTTTTTTATTGACTCGTGCGTGCTGCTGCTTATCCGCTGAAACAGTTTGCTCTTCGGTCCACAATGCACCATGCTCCTGAGTTCGCGCTGCAATAAATTGTTCAAATTCAACTGGGAACTTTCTGTTTTACAAAAAAAAAGCTTGTGATCCAGTTTTGGATGTCACTATTATAGTAATGTTTTCCTGAATATAATGTGCAAATGTACACGCATTATCGATGTATTTATTGAAGCAACGCTCTAAACAATTTCACCGTAAAATAACGGTAAATTACGTGAATTGATTGAACACTACATTTTCTCCCTCGTTATTTTCTGAAGTTGTTAATGTGCTTTTTTTAAAAAAATTCATAAAGTACTAATGCGATGCGACACAGTAGTTTAATATATTAGAGTTGTAGGTAACATATACATGTATGCAATATACATTTCAGAAGATGTCATTTTTATAAAAAACTAAAACCCATTTCCAAGTAATATATCGTTTTCAGCACATGGCAAACTAAACGTCTGTGTCAAGTCTATGAAGTGAATAATTGTGAGTTTTGTTCTATATTCAAAATACTACTGTCTGATTTGTTTTCAATAATTCCACAATTGTCGTGTAACCAAGCACATGGAAGTTCACCTAAAGCTTTTACCATTTCTGTGGTAATGCTTCTGAAAATACATCCTAATAAATTGAAATATTTGTATTTAACTGTGTCACCTGAATGTGCCACATAAATGTGCCACAGCCAATTGTTTTAAGGGAATGATGTTGTTTTTTTAACAAAACAGTAGAATACTTGTTGCCACAAAAAAAGCCTCCTAAACTGCATAGCATTGCTTTGTTTGCCTTTTTAAATAACACTGGTGGTCAAGGATAAACTATAGAGTTTTTCTAAATATAAAGAATATTTAAATATGTCAAATTTAAACATTAATTTGTGTCTATATGTTTGGGTTGAAATGTGAATAATATTGTACATTTATTGTAACCGTTATGTTAGAAGAACGCTTATCCTCTTTCACAGTTTGTTTAACGGCTAACTGTTGAAAACACACACACACACACACACAAACACACGTATTACTTCATAGCTGTGACTAGAAAGCTGTAAAATAATACATTATTAAATATAATATGTACATTTAAAATACATATTTTTTTGATATATTTTTTTAATTATTTTTTTAAAGGTAAAATAACTACATTTGAAAAAGAAAAAAGCTCCTATAACCAAACACTACCTCCACTTAATGTTAATGCAGTACCTCAATTTAGTTTATAATTTTTTGTGGCCACAATTATTTTGTAAGAGTAGTTTGGATTCCAAATCTGTACTATAATAAATTGTAGTAATATTTAAGCACTTCCCAAAAAAAAAAGATATTTGTCAATAAATTGGTTAACAGATATATTTTACATTAAATGCAATTGGTTACAATAATATTCAGTATTGTGCACTTTTATGTTTTACAATCTCCACACATGTCATTTCTGGTCACACTTAAGTGGTAGAAATGTGTACATAATATGTAATTATCTACCTCTTTCATATTATCTGTAATAAGAGATACAGGACATAAAAAAAAAATCAACATTTGTGTCTTTCTTTCATTCTTTCCTTTTATGCAGGTCGTTCTACAAACAGTTTCCCTCCAAGTATGGACAAGACCCATCTTAGCACTAATGACATCATAATGACGAGCTCAACAGGCTACCAGCAGGAACCCCTGACACCACCCAGACCTGCCCATCACCACTCCTCTTCGTCCTTATCCTCCCCTTCTCCGTCCTCCTCACCCCTCAAGCCGAACCAGGTCGGCCAGGTCATCCTATACGGCGTTCCCATTGTGTCGCTGGTCATTGATCACAACGAGAGACTTTGCCTGGCACAGATTTCCAACACACTCCTCAAGAACTACAGTTACAATGAGATCCATAACCGCCGCGTGGCCCTGGGCATCACCTGTGTCCAGTGCACTCCGGTTCAGTTGGAGATTCTTCGCCGGGCCGGCGCCATGCCCATCTCGTCACGCCGTTGTGGCATGATCACCAAGCGCGAAGCCGAGCGCCTCTGCAAGTCATTCCTGGGAGAGAACGCGCCGCCCAAACTTCCCGACAACTTTGCCTTCGATGTGACGCACGAGTGCGCCTGGGGTTGCCGTGGTAACTTCATCCCAGCACGTTACAACAGCTCCAGGGCTAAATGCATCAAGTGCTCTTTGTGCAACATGTACTTCTCCCCAAATAAGTTCATTTTCCATTCCCACCGCACACCAGACGCCAAGTACACCCAGCCCGACGCTGCCAACTTCAACTCCTGGCGCCGACACCTCAAACTCTCTGACAAACAACCGGCGGATGAGATGGCCTTCGCATGGGAAGACGTCAAGGCGATGTTCAATGGAGGCAGCCGAAAGAGAGCGCTCCCCTCTTCGTCCCATTGTTCCTCCATGGGTCATATGAAGACTCATTCAGGTTCGGGACTGCCTCACATGATGGGACCTGACCTGGTCGCTCAGAAAAGAGCCCGCTTCGAGGAGGACGATGATTTAGATGGAGGCAGTCTGTCGCCCCGTAAAGCCCCACGTAGCTACCCTGTCATCCCCGTCCCAAGCAAAGGGTTCGGCATGCTGCAGAAGTTTCCTCCCACGTCGCTTTTTCCCTCGCCTTACCCCTTCCCAACATTCGGCCTCTGCCAGCAGAAAAAAGATGACACTGATGTTTCAGGTGGCCAGAAAGCGACAGGGTTGTCAGGTCTTTTATGGCCTGGCCGCAAAGACACCTTTTATCCTCCTTTCTGCATGTTTTGGCCACCAAGGGCAGCAGGAGGAATCCCTGTCCCCACCTACCTCCAGCCTCAGCCCAATGCCCTCTCCTCCCTGGCAGACAACCCCTCTCTCAGACAGGCCTTTTTGGATCTCTCCGACCCCGGCGAGCCCGGAGCTGTAGCTGCCAACGGCAATAGTGTCAGCGCAACCATGGCCCCCGGCAGCGGGACGACAACATCCAGATCCGGGCTGTTTGACCCAGAGTGTACAACAGCAGCCCCTGACCTTCGCCCCGTGACGTCGGAGGGCTGGCTCAAACTCCTTGACAACCCGACCCTCCAAACCAGGAAGCCAAGCTACGGCTCGGCCTTCCGACCTGTCATTAAGGATGCCGAGAGCATTGCCAAGCTCCACAGCAGCGGCACTGGGACAACGGAGGAGGACTTTGGGGCCGTGCTCGCCAGGTCAGATCGCCACCAGCGGCTATCGCCCAGCAGCAGCTGTAGTTACGGAAGTGATAGCGGAGGAGAAGGAGAGGTGGAGGGAGTGGAAAGCGAAGAGGAGGGGGAAGTGGATGTGGAGTCGTCGAAGCAAGAGGACGAGGATGAGGAAGGGATCTTCACAAGCAGGCCCCCACAGACTCAAACCAACCTGTACCTCCCCGCATTAAGCGACAGTCACGGAGAGGAGAGGGGGAAGGAGAGAGGCAGTGGTGTCATGTACACCAGCACCTCCCCTCCCTCCTCCTCGGACCCCACGCAGCAGGAGTCCTCGAGCCCGCCTGCCTCCCCGACTGCTAGCCTGCCTCTCTCCAGCTCCACCCCACCTCACCGAGAGGACCCAGCTTACAAAAACGTAAATATCCCCCCAGGCCACTTTAGCTAATTATTATTTAAATGGTGCTGCAGTCAGGCAGTGATGTGATCTGCATAAGCAGATTGATAGGCTGGTTTCTCCCTGTAGAAATTGAAACAGTCACCCCACTCTGATCTTGGCTAATAGGACCAGGTGTGGGTTGTTTAATGGCCACGGTGTGTTTGTTCTCCCTCTGTCACCCCAGCCTGTTAGGGCAACTCTAATCTTTAACCTGTCGACTCCCACATTAACCAGGCCTCTGAGAGGGAGAAAGGAGGAGGGAGGTAGAATTATGAGGCGCTTTTTAAACTCAGAACAAAGCAAAATCCTTCATTGGGTAACATACTGCAAATACAGCTGAGGTAAAAAATAAATTTAAAAAATGGTGTTTATATTCCAAATTGCATCATTACAAATTAATGATAACGTTCGCTGATTAAAAAAAAAAACAGAGCGCCAAATGAGGAGATTAGATTTGCCAAGTAATGAGTTAGACTCTCTTATTAAGAAAATAAAGCACTAGTTTATAGAATAACAAATAAAAGCCCACATGGTAATAAACAATATCCACATCAAATATTACAAATAAAAAAGCTATTACTATGTCTATTGGACTTGTTTTGCTCTGTTGTAATTGAGCTATAAAGTGCATCACATGTACATGGTATTCTAACCAACTATATGTTGTTTTCAGGCTCACAAAAATAGAGACGAAGGACTACCTGTGTACGCAACCAAAGACAACTCCAGCGTTTCTGGTAAGCACATTTCCATCTTTTGTTTCAGAACCTTTTTATATTTTTTGATGCACGGGTTAAAAAGTCTATTCGATTACACACTAGATAAAGACAAAATAGTTCTTAGAAAATGATTGCTTTACATTTTACTGTTGCTCGCATGGTTTTGTGCAATTCATTATTTTTAAACTCTAAAATGATATCCTCTCAAAAGTTAAAATGAATCATACACTGTAAATCATTTGCAAAACAAAAACACAGTTTATTTTTCACATTATGAAACAAAAACACTTTGCTTGCTCTACTGTTCGCATGGGTTGCTCGACGTTATGTCTTTCACCCAACAGTTGTTTTACAATGTCTTGGTTTCATCAAGTGTTTGAACGAGTTTTACACTGTTTCATCCAATAGCATTACCCAATCTATTCCAGCAAACTGTTACACACTATCTGTTCCATCAGAAGTCTGAGTCAGTTGTATTATAGCGTCTTTGTTTCATTTAGTGTCTGAGTGAGTGGTTTTATAGTGTCCCTGCGAGTCTCATATTCCTGTGACGTTTCATTTGCTCCTCTCATCTCCCACGCTGACCCTTTTTTTTTCCGCCGAAGAAAATGTCTTTGTGTGTTTTGTGGTGGTGTGCTCACGCGGCACCACGTACACAAGCAGAGGACTCACACACCATGCGCACACTTAGTTATCTCCATGTGTCCGGATAACCAGCTCAACCAATGGGCCTTACTGAAACTCTTTTCCTGTCTTTCTCTGTTTCATTTTCTCTCAGATGAAAACAAAGAGCAGAATAGTTTCTTTGTGCCAGAGAGTGAAACGTCAGCGCCCGACTACTGGAGGGAAAGCTCAGGTACAAATGCTCGCTTGAGGTTTTTTTTTTGCGTGTGTGGTTGCGGAGCAGCTGCAGATGGCACAACAATAAAGTAATCAATAAAGAAAATACAGTGAAACAATTAAATTACATGTTAGGTACTCTCAAACGTCTAATTATTAGGAGAGGTTAATTTAATTTCGGCATTTGGTTTTACTTCATTCGAATCTCACAGCGCAGAGCAAATCTGCCGTCTTCATGAAAATGTACACAATTAATTATTGCAAAGGCAGCTTGTGACTGAATTGTTGTGAACAAGTTATAACTACATTTTTTAATAACATATCTAGATGGCAGGAATAGAGAATATTTGCAGTCCGGCATTAAAAAGGTATCAATATTGAGAGGTAAATCAATCAATAAACACATTGTTTAAGAATATTAATATAATGGCATCAATCTCTTTTGTCCCTCAGTACACGCAGTATGGATGAAGATGTATGTGTATAAATGGCCATACATAAAATAAACAATGCGTATTAAAAACATATGACTTCATATACATTAGTGTCAATAGCGTTTCTTGAGATAAATGAGACTCAGAATACTTAAAGCAGTGAGAGAAAGCTCCTCAGTCTTCAGCTTCATCCACCTAGTTCTCCTCCTCCTCCACTTCCTCCTCCTCTTCCTCCTCTCAGACGTGAGTTAAGGGAGTCATATAAATACCCAGAGATGAAACAGCAGTGGAAAGCTGATTCTGCCGCCGCTCTGCCACGGCTGCTCTCTTAAGCGGCGCTGTCGCCGGGGCTGTTACTCTTAGGGGGGCCGTTATAGTTCAACAAGAAAACATCAGCTCAGAGATAAGCAGCCACGCTGGCAATCTCCATCCTAGACCCATATCCCTGCCGACATAATTGCCTTTTTTTTTTTTTACCCCTCCTCAGCGCAAAAAAACCTTTCCCGTTTGAAAAAGATCACAGCTTATTGCCTTTTTATATCTGTCAGGAAGACATTAAAAGTGCTTTATGACATCTGTGCCAACATTTATATCTACCCCCCCCTTCCCTCCCTCAACCCCTACACACACACACCGTAATGATCCCTGCGCATAATGTATAATGTATTTCGAAAAATTACACGAAACAAATTAAATGAGACCACCTTTCCCCTGATTGCCAAACGTCTCCCTGGGCGGTGGGAAGCTCTACGTGATTAGAAGGCCTGATTCCTCTGAGTCCCACCAACCCCGCCGACCCCCCCACTTCCACTGTCTTTAAACTCTCCCTCTGTTTCTAGGGAGAAAAAATAATCTAATTTTCCATTTATGTAATGCAAACCGCCTTGGCTTTGACTATTCACGGTTAATTGACTGTCAAACGAGGTTGTTATCCTCGGGCACTGTCTGCAAATTTGCTTGTCAAATGAGACAGAGAGAGGAGAGGAAAGGAGAGGAGGAGTGAGGAGAGGAGAGCTCTCTCTCGGCTCTAAATGAGAGAGAGAAGCATGGGGAGGCTTAAGGAGCCGGGATGTGAAATGACTGGAGGAGAATATACACGTCGAGTTTGCTGGATCGCTTCATTTAAGGCGCACAATGCCTCATTGTCACGATTCAGACGTTAGCGCAAAGACATACCTGCACATGCAGAACAAAATGGAAACTTTGAGAACAGCTAAATTCTAAAAACAGCATGCAATGAAGATGTTTGTTAAAAGCAAAGCGGATAGAAGATGGTGGAGGTTTTTTTTTTAAAGCAACAAGTGGATTGCCTCCAGCAGTAAAAAAAAAAAAAAAGTACACAGACGTGTAGTGAAACTACATGACTATAATAATACTGTTTTACATTGATTTATAGTTGTTCTATCTTCATGCAGTTTTCATATCTAGTGGTATTTGTCAAAGCAATTCACCAGCCCACAAATGACAGTGTTGACATTTTAATAAACGTTTGAGAGAGCGGCAACCTGCAAGCTTGCAAAACATTTTAAGCAAATTGGTGGCGTGGCCTTTTTAGCGTCTACTTTTCAGCACAGACCTCCACTTCAGTTCGACAGGCTGCAACATCGATTGACTCTAATTTCTGAACACGAGTAGTGTGTTAGTTTGTTTTCCTAATAGAGAGCAATATGGTCTGACAGCATGAAGAGATTGAACCTGTCAGGGAGTGAGTGCAGTAAAGGCCTCCAGCTACAGTGCCGACAAACTGTTACCACGGACTTGCACCGACATCTAGTGGCCAAAGAGTGAATTGCAGTGCTGAGGCAGAGGATGAGCTATCGAGATTACTGTTAATGTAAAAAACTAAGTAATCATCCGCCAGGACCGAAGGGAAATCAGTCCATGACGAGATTAGGATTATGTGACTCACATTTGTGTTGCATATCAAATATACTGTCTGATGTTGTGTAAGAATATGATGGAACGACAACTGCTAGAGGTGCCATGATGTAATGGATACACAGTAACTATGTCTGACTTTAGGATTGGCATATGTGGGACAAAAGAAAATCTAAAAAGATGTCTCTCTATGTTTTCAGGCGATCGAAGCCAAGGTGCTGCTTCTCCTGTGCCGCTAAAGAAGGATGTTGAGAACATGGAGAAAGGTGAATATATAACAATTGCATCACACAGTTTGTAGATGAAAAAAGAAATCCCCATTCCTTATCAGACGGATTGACTATACACTATGTTTCTAACAAACTGCCCCCCTTTTCTTTTTCTCCCTCATATTTTCATTTCTCCTCCTTCCTGCTCCTTCAGAGGAGCTCCAGAAGGTTCTGCTCGAGCAGATCGACTTCAGGAGGAGACTGGAGCAAGAGTTTCACGCTCTGAAGGGCACCTCACCATTTCCTGTCTTCCGTAAGTCACTTTTTTTCACTCTGCTGGCATTTCGTTTTCATTCTCGGAAGGGCACCTTCTGCTTAGCCGTCTTTCTGAAAGTTTTCTTACATTTTCTCCTCTCTTTCCCCCCTCCTCTCCTACCTTGCTTTCTCCTTCATCTTTCACCAGCTATATTATAATAACTGTACTTTATCAGTTACTCAACTACTTACTCTAATTTCAGATAATTTCCAAGACCAGATGAAACGAGAGCTCGCCTACAGAGAAGAGATGGTTCAACAGTTACAGATGGTAAGATTACTAATGATACAATCAGCGCTGAACACTGATGGAAAATAAATATCGTTGTTCCGCCTTTAAACGACAAATGAAAAACCCCTTTTATAGATGCATGAATATAAAAAAGCCTCACTGCTTGCGTCGAAAAACAATCACGGTAATGATTTTCACAAGGAATATAATTAAGACTAATTATAAAGCGCTTTCCAGTAAAATATAGTTACACTATTTGAAGAGGGAAAAAACTTTTAAAAAAACGCATGAGGAAATGTGACAATAGCAAACCAATTAACACTACAACCACTATACACTGTCGGCATGAATACGAAATACAAAGCCATGCCATGAGACTTAAACAGGAATATAACGAAGATTAAATAAAGCCACCAATGTCGGACTGAAGTGGACGGCTCTCCTATTGCTTATTTATCCATCAAACGACAAAGGCAGTCGCAGAGTTTGTCTTTCATGGGTGAGAAGTTCCTCTGCAGTCGTCTGAGAGTTTCCGTCCACATCAATCACCCGAGCAGCTGGCAGACAGGCTGACAGACAGTGTTTGTCTTTGCTTTCTGACACATGCACCAACACACGCTCGTATGCACATGATGTCAAACACACACACACACACACACACTGCATTTGTGCAACCGAACGAGCGTTCAAGCATTATGAGCGTGCACGTACACACAAGTGCACGTGCACGGGAAAAGAACAAAAACTAAATTGACTAATGTGTCTAGAACCAGCAGATGGATCTGTCTGAGAGTAATGATACATTCATTTCTCGCAGACATTCAAATGAACTCCAGCTAAATTTGAGATTTATGTTGCTGCAACACGTTTGAGAATTTGGATTGATTATCGCAGCTAAACATCTCAATAAGAATATTAGATTTTTCTATTTTACATCATTAGTGTGATGGAAACTTTAGTGTATGTTGTTTACAGCAAATTGCTTCTTTTTACTGTACTATATATACAAATATGTATTTATATTTCTATCGAAAAATATTTTTTTAACATTAGTGTCTCTTACTTTTTGTTCCTTTCAGATTCCCTACGCAAACATCATCAGAAAAGAAAAAATCAGCTCCCATCTAAACAAATAGCTAAAAGGTGAGTGTTTTTTAATTTACTTGACAATGCAGCTTTTTTTTTAATGCAGAAATATCAACATGGTAGATGTCAGGTGAGGATAAAAGCGTTTAATTATTTAAAATGCAAAGCATCTAGAGGAAGTTCAGCAAAGATTAATTGCCTCTGAAATAGTTTTTTGGAAGCCGTAACCATATTTAGCCTGGATTTGGGTTGTAGCCGTACCAGGGATAAACATACACTATCTGCAAATTAAACTAGTTTTCTTTGCCGTGAGGTGATAATTAAATTTGTTGACATTCAATTATATGTTGTTTAACTTAGCTTCATAATTACTTATCCTGGTCCAGCAAACTTCTGCCATCTGATCTCTCCAGTGTAAGTCACAACTTAATAGAGCTTAACCCCGTCCTCTGGACCCTTTGTGACAGACTATGTGTTGGGTCTTATAAAAACAATAAACCAGGAAATCACACTCATGTTGTGTTTGCATTCATTTGTTGTCTTCACAGCCTGAACACACAAACTCCCACGTGAGAGCAAGCAGCTGTCTGGATTTGCGTGAACTCACCAAGAAGAAGAAGAAGAAAAAAATAAACACTCACGTGAAAACCGACAGAGAAATATAGGAGAGAGACTCATAACAAAAAGGGAAATGACATTACATAAAACATAAGTACTTTTTAAACATTTCCCTTCAACAGTGTTTTTTCAGCCCCTGCAGTACAACCCCTGTTAACAGCCCTGCACTTAAACTCTGTCCTGTACAAACAGCAGTTTTGACCAGTGGTACAAGTTTCCCTTTTCCCCTGGGTCCAGTTTATTCCCTGGACTGAAATGGGCCAAAACTGTTGACATATGGGGAAACAGAATGACTCCTCTTCTCATCAAAGCTTTAGCCAACCCGGACCAAAGCAACCACGACCTTTCTGGTCTTTTGTGAATTTTTAGGGCCGCTGAAGAGCACGTGGCAGGTCGTCGTAGACTTAGTCATAAAAACTCCTCTTTTCTGAGCTCTAAAGAGACGACGAGCAAGAGGAGAGTGTCGCAGAGACAGTAAGACTGGGCGTTGTTGTCTGTGACTGACTGCTGCTGGCCCAACTGTACATACACCACACTGTGGATGAGGACGGACTTCACGCCGAGATTGTCGCTGTTGTTATTGTTGTTGCCTTTGTTTCACCAAAATGGGGACCCTGAAGAGAAACGAGCATACCAACCTTTAAATACTAGCATCATGGCATCCCAAAGGGACGCTCCTCATCAACTTCCACATGAACACAAATCAGTGGTCAGCGTCAAGTCATTTTACATGAGAGTAGGCGTTGGCGGTGACTTGATGCGAGGGCCATGTTTACTCTGTTAGACGACCCAACTTGAATATATATGCCATGAAGAACAAAATAAAGGAAAACATGAATGAAGTATTGGTGGTTTGGGTTTTAAAGTATGAAAACAGGGTGGTATCACAATAAAGGGAAAAACTAATTTTAAACAGTTCAATAGTTTTAGTATTTGGAAGGGATTTCTGAGTGTAGAAAAAAATAACTGGGATTATGTTCAAAGCATATATTGCTGCAGTGGTTATTTTTCACTATTTATTCCTACAGGCAGAAAATCCTTTGATCAAACCCACCCATACGTTTACCCTACACCCATCTTCATCACACATGCTTCACGTCCGCCCACGCAGGTGATTGTGATATTGCCACCGTCAGCTAAATATGTGGGATGTCTTCAGATGGTGAATTGACTAGTAAAGGCCAATTCTGTGTACTTGTTTGCTCTCCAAGTGCGTCTCTGGTTCCACACGGAGCAAAAGACTGAAGTTTGTTAGTGTTGTATATCTACTTGTAAATGATTTCACCTGACTGTATACAATGTCATAGTGAGAATACTGAACATCACAGGCGGTCTATCTATATGTGTTTGTTTGTTTATTTATTTGAGTATTGAGAACCTGATTGTGAAAATATTATTTAATATATTGTCAAAAGAAATAGAAAGCAACATGTTGTTGAGGATGATAATGGTGATGATGATGATGATGATGCAGTCAAGTGTATGTCAAATATAATTGAAATGAGAACTCGCCCACCTTGTTTATAGAATGCAATGAATGAATGGATAAAGCTGTCATTTACTGAGAGAAATGGTATCATTATAAACGGTTAATGCAGATGTATTTAAATATGTTCTTGTAGTTTCTCTACTATTTATGTGTAAATTAAAAGTCTATACAACAACCAGCATGTGGTTTTGCTGTTTAAGGAAATGAAATCCTGTTTAGCTTCATTCATGCACATACGTCACAGGTTTACAGGGTGGACCTCTTCCCAAATTAAGAGTAGAAATATATAGTCATACATCCTTCTAACAGCTATTAAAACACATGGATTGGTAAAATAAAAATATTTATAGTTCAGACACATAGAATTAATAAAAGAAAGACATCGCAGCAACAGACAGGTGAACATGTAATAATATGGATATATTAATGTGTATTAATATATCTACTTAGACATGACCACGACATAATTACTTTTGGGGTTTTATATTTGTTTATTATGGCTTAATAGTCAATGTTGACACTAAAGTCTTAAGTGAACGCGTACAGTTCACGTTGGTATCCGTCCTTACTTCTGCTGCACGACCTCCGCTGGCCGTTTACGGCAGCTGCATCTGTGGGAGTGGTGGGACGAAGAAGTTGCCAGCATGGCGTTTACGCTTTACTCTCTCATCCAGACCGCGATTCTGTGCCTCAACGCTGTCGCTGTGCTGCACGAGGAGCGGTTCCTCAGCAAATGTAAGTGCTGTACCCTCCTGTGAACCATCTCCACCACGCGTTGTCCTGAAATAACGACGCGTACCGCGTAATTAACAGCAGCTAGCTAGCTGTATAACGGCAAAACTATTAGCAGTGAATGGACTCGTGATGAGATTTCGAGGGAGGGAAATGCGGTTCGTTCGATTAGTAATGAGTTCACGAGTCATGAGTTATAGTTACGGTAGTACAATAACATGATTTATTTAGCTCCCTCCTGTTTCCTTTCTCCTTTCTGTGTTCGTGTCCCCTTTCCTTTTACTCCTCCTCCTCCTCCCTTCTGATCTCCTTCATCTTCGTCTGCAGTCGGCTTTGGTGTGGACCAGGGAGTTGGAGGTTTTGGGGACGATCCAGGAGTCAAAGCCCAGATTCTCACCCTCATCCGCTCGGTCCGAACCGTGATGAGAGGTCGGCAAACTAATCCTTGAGGATTACATCTTCTCCGATTACAGAATTTGCTGAGTGAATGCCATGTTTGGTTCAGTGTTAGGCACTGATTGCAATGGATATCTGACTGTTTGATACATATTCCTTAACCATGTACTGTTTACAATTCTTCACAGTCGGTCAAACGACTATTGGTTTAAATGAGGAAATGTCTACTCGTATAATAATTACATTTACCAAAGTTTTTAATCATTTTTTAAGTATGATAATAGCCAGCACCAGTATTCAGACGTTTAAGGATTTTGCAATGTGCTCACTGTTTTTTTTCTCTCTTTTCTTCTTTTCTCAGTGCCATTGATAATAGTGAATTCGGCCTGCATTGTTCTGCTGTTACTGTTTGGCTGACAGCATTGCACCAATTCCCCAAAAATGAAGCGACCAGACACGTGCCAAGGAACAGTCTAACACACACACACACACACACACACACACACACACACACACACACACACACACACACACACACACACCTAGACATATCCGTCATTCAGAGACCTTTGCCAGTCACCAGCAGAGTGGAAACGTTCAGGGCTTCCTTGGAAAAAGGAAAACTTAAGTCAACCTGCAAGGTGTTTTCATCCAAAGAGAAGAACCAACCCGACCGGTTTGAAATATGTCTGGTGTAGACTTAACAAGATGACTATACCTAACTTAACCTTCTTGTCACAAAAGGACAAAATGGAACAGAGTATTGATCGTTCCACCATCCACACGAGGTTTTGATGATATGTTTTGTGTTTTATCGTGGTATTACAAATCAAAGGGGCGTTGTCAGCAGTAGGGATGGATAATAGGTAAATATTTATTATGTGCTATTGTATTGCTATTCAGGGTTATAGCTGTCTTTTTTTTCTTTTTACAATTTTCTAATTTAGAAATTTAGGGAGAAGGTTTACACAAAGACTGCTAAAATTTGGACTACAGTTGAAAAATGGCCACTGGGCTGACTCTGGCGCCTCTACAGGAATGTGCACCATCCCTGTCAAATACAGCAATAAAATATATTTGTATTTTACACCACAGTGTTATTGTGTGTAGTTTTTGTGTTTTTTTTTTTAAAATAACACTGTGGCCACTAGAGGGAAACTACATTTACAGAGACTGTATTCAAACGGTTGAATTCATAAAATAAAAAATTATTCTAGTTTGACTTCACACAACAATGCAGTTGGACATAATGGCCAATATCTAGTCTTTTGTAACAAAAACAGCTGAACATCTTTGCTCACTTTAGGACGTATATACCTTTAACACCTAAAAGAGTGGACAGACTTCAAGTTTTAGGATTTGTTGACGCTTGATATTCTGTCAAAGAGACTGCTGCTATGAAATGTGTTCTCTCTGTGCCTAAAGAACGTAACAAACATCTAGCTGGAGAAGAGGAAATGGTGACTATTATCTGATCAGTTGCAGTGAGGGAAATCCACAATCCCGATTCTCATCCTCAGTTATCGCTTCCTGTTTATTTATCCATTTGTAAGACACTTGGCTGGATGTGTTTAATCGAGATTTGAAGACATGTAACCAATGATGCACATTTACTGTACACATGACGTTTGTGGTCTTGAAATCAATCAATTTAACGACAGTATTATGTTTAATGTAAAAAAAAAAAAAAGTCACTTAAGCCAAAATACATTACAAATAACTCCCTTCTTACTGATATAGTAATGCATTTTATAGCAGTACTTTTACTCCCACATGAGCAAAACTATACTGTTTTACTAAACCTCTGCTCTGAGTAAATATTGATGTATTTCTCTCAACCTGATGCTTGTCGATCTATCTCTGCTCCACTTCCTAAATAATCTCCATATGTGGTGAATTATCACGATTTCCACCCCTCACTTAACTCCACAAATATTTTCATAAACAGTACTGCAATTGTGAATCTAAATACATGGGAGAGGGAGTGAAAGGGATCTGCTGGAATTAGAAGCATATGCTCATCAGGGAGATTTGCTCTGTAAAGCCACTTTGATCTGTGATTAGTCCGAGTTTAGCTGTGGGCTCACAGTAAAATCTGTAAGCGATCATACATGAATATGTATCTGCACATCACAGGTCAGGATGTCTGAGTTTCTGGCTACACGAGGATACATCATTAGACTGTGTTTTGTGTCTGGATGTGGAGTTTTTAAGTGACTTAAAGAAGTACAAATTCTCTTTTTTTGTCTTTTTTTTAAGTTTAATGAGTTTAATTCAAATACAACAAACTCAACATTTGAAAGTTATACATTGTTCTATTTTAAATAATTGAGTATTATGGAACAAATCTATACTTACAATAAAAAATACTTTACACCCTGATGTCTGTCCATCAGAACAATTCTAGATTCTACTTAACATAAAAGAAAGTATTGAAATTAAAGGTAAATCAAAATGTTCAATGCATTTTAAATGTATGTGGACTGTCACAACACATCATTGTGGAAGGAAGACACAGATAGAAGCATGTCTATTTTAGTTTTCTGTAACAAAGTCACACGTTTGTTCCCAAAAATGAAAAGGCCCTTTGAAAGCACAAAAAGAGAGAAACTAATCAATACCAGTGGTTTGTAAAGGAAAAAGAAAAAAAAAGCAATCATAAAGAAAACAATTCATAAAAGCAAGTATTTTGATGAGGGATTTAAAAAAGGGTACTTATTTAGATATTTTGTCTGAACAAAGACATTCAAAGTGTGAGATTAGTTTTCATGTGTTATGTTTACACAGTTGATCAGCTGAAAAATATGTTTGTGAAAACCCACAACTGAAAAATAAAAAAACAACATTGGAAAACAGTGTTTTTCACTGGAGGTATGTAAAGAGGATTTGATCAGTGCTGTCTGGCATCGGGCAGAGATAAGGTTTTTTATCGTCCTGATAATACTTCCCCCTCATATTAAATCTCTCTGAATGCCCTAAAAGACCCACTAATACGATACATCTGTTGGTTGTTAGCGGGATGGGGCACATATGTTTTTTGTTTTTTATAATGAGTGATTAAGTTGTTATGGGTTTCCCTCTTATCTGATTTTACCATTGACATTGGATATAATAATAATAATAATAATAATAATAATAATAATAATAATAATAATAATAATAGAGAGTAATACAAAAAGATAGATGTATTTCATTTTTTTAAATCAATAAAAACAAAACACTACAAATAGATGCAGGAATAGAGACAGAAGCCGCTGCAGAGCAGCAGCGAGCTCCAAAGAAACCTCCGGGTGTGACACGCTTTACACCAGCGAAGAAGAAAACGTCAACAGGAAGTAGGAGCTGCAGTCGCTAAAGGTTAGCTGTGTAGTTTGCTGACTTTCCAAAACATCGTAAACTCCATTCACTTATTGTGCCTTTTGTGCAACCAAAAACTGCGACGTGTTGCTCAGTATGCGGGCATGAAAACGTGCCCGTCCCCAGCTAAATGAGTGACACTTTAGCTTTGACTAAATGTGCATTTACCAAGGATGTCGACAAGGAAGACTGTTTGTCTAGTATGGTCCAGCAGCTGATTGTCTCAACGTCACGTAGCTAGGAGCACAGTTTGACACGTGTTTGCTATGGTCATCTTTTCTGTAACTAGTTTGAGGAGCTGAGCCGACACACGAGCACAAAACAAAAGAGCTGTATACAAAAACTAGACAATTCCGCAAGATAGCGTGGCTGTTACTGCTGGTAGTATTAATATTAATAATAATACATTTTATTTTTTATAGTTATTTAAAAGGTTGTACTCAACTTTACAAGGGAAAGACAACTAATAGAAGCAACAACAAAACAAGAAAGATGACAGTAGTACCAGCAGTATGTGTGTGTGTGTGTGTGTGTATATATATATATATATATATATATATATATATATATATATATATATATATATATATATATAATGTTGAAGAGACTATGAGACTATACATATAAAATCATTTCAATTATATGGAAATTACCAAATTATTCACTAGAGTAAATAATATGCAGTAAAAAGTAAAAAAGAATATCTGCAACAATGGTTATTTGAATGTAATTTGAATTTAACTTAATTTGACCACTTGAGGCCTTCATTCAACGTTTTTTAAAAGGCTGTGTCGACTACTTCGGTGTTACTGTTGAGAGCAACGTGTGCGTGCATGCGTGTGTGCATGCATGCATATGTGTGTGAGTTTCTGAGTGTGTGTGTGTGTGTGTGTGTGTGTGTGTGTGTGTGTGTGTGTGTGTGTGTTTAAGCTGTTCCGGTTGGGTAATAAGAGCATTAATTGTACCCTTGCATTGATAACTACATGACAGAAATCCAAGCATGTCTAAATAATGGGGGATCACACAGTGCAATAGTAGTAAAACACAATCCTAAAATCTGTCGTCGGGGCAGGAAGCCGTCAATTCTGGGGACAAACTGGTCAATAATCCTCTCATTTTGGCCAATATAGGTTTGAACAACGCAGTAATCTGACTTAGTCTGCCTCTACCTATGTGAATTATGATTATTAATGTATGAGCTCTAAAATAATACATTATTATGAAAGAATAAGCCTTTTTAAACTGAGTAAAGCTCCATTTACAGTGGACCTTGGTCATATTTAGCAGTTCAGACAATCCTGATCGGGGGCTGCACTCCAAGCAGCTCTCATCGTGTGTTGGCGGCGACAGGTTTTCACGTTCATTCAAAGGAAATGAAAGTAAAATTACACTAACCAAATGACAGGGAGGATTATTATTATTCATATTTTCATAGGAGTGGGTTTAAATAAAGAGTGCAGCACTATCTGGAAAAAGCTGCGGATCGTAAGTGTACATTTGTTTTTAAGAGTGTCAGAAGGAATCGGGGTCCGGAGCATGACGCATCACAACCGACAGCATCTCTACAATCTCCAAACCATTTTCTGAAACCTCTAATCAGTTCACCATGACCTCTGCAGATCGCCAACATGGCAGGCAGACGGGCTTTAAAGGCTGTGCTCATCGACCTGAGTGGAACTCTCCATGTAGAAGACACAGCGGTGCCTGGGGCGCAGGACGCCCTCAAGAGGTAGGAAACAGCTCCCAAACCGGAGGGGAAACCAAGGATCTAGAGGCCGCATGAAAAAAAAACAATCTTCTAGGAAGGTTGCATGAGTAAATTTTGTTATTACAGATCAGTCTAACATGTGCTTTCAATCGCAAGATGTTTGCTTTTGCATTTTCGTTGCTGTCAGGTTGCGGCAGGCGTCAGTAGCAGTGAAGTTTGTGACCAACACGACAAAGGAAAGTAAGAGGAACTTACTGGATCGACTACACCGTCTGAACTTTGACCTCAAGGTAAAGCGTCCAAAGCCGTGTTAACTGCGACGTTAAAGAAATTGACACGAGGTGATTCGTGGAGTGATGCGTCTGCTCCTGACTCCAGGAAACAGAGATCTTCACCTCGCTGAGTGCGGCGAGGAGTTTATTAGAGGAGAAGCAACACAGGCCGCTGCTGCTGGTGGAGGACAGCGCACTGGAAGACTTCACTGGTGTGTGTGTGTGTGTGTGTGTGTGTGTGTGTGTGTGTGTGTGTGTGTGTGTGTGTGTGTGTGTGTGTGTGTGTGTGTGTGTGTGTGTGTGTGTGTGTGTGTGTGTGTGTGTGTGTGTGTGGGGGAGTGGGAGGGAGAACATGTGTGTTCAGTTGGAGGTTTTCCTTTTAGATTATGTTTTCTTCCAATTCCAGAATTTTGCTGCCAATATGGTTCATCATTATAGTTACTCTTCATATTGCTGCTGTCAAGCGAAAACCTTTTAATTTTCTCTTTATCTTATTTATCTTGACCACCTTTCTGAAGAGGGCTTGTTAATGTTACTTGAACCCAAACGGTGAATATGTTCTACCTGTAGCACAGCCAACAGTGGTCCACTGCTGTTGGAGCTGACCTTGACCTCCTGACCTCTCCCGTCCTCAACCCTCTCTACCAAGAGGGTTGAATGTAGTAAATCACTTACTAAATTAATCGAGATTATTACTGATTTACTAAATTCTACTGTATATGTGTTCATATACTTTTCCAGGTATTGAAACCTCAGAGCCAAACGCCGTCGTGGTCGGACTCGCTCCAGATCACTTCAACTACCAAACACTCAACAAGGCTTTCAGGTGGTCAACTTATTCAAAAAAGACACGCTTCAGTGAACCGCGTATTTGAGTTCCAGTTATTGAGAGCTTTGCTGGCAGGTTACTTCCGGTCTAGTTTTTCTCCCCGCCATGAAAAAATAAAAAATAAAAAATCTTTCCTTTTCAATTTCTCTTACTGTGCTTTACTTCCTCAGATTGCATCAATTGCATTGTCACTGATAGAACCAAAGCTAGTAACTGAAAATGCCATCTAGACTTTGTAGTTATTTCCTGCTTATCATTCGTATCAGTACATTGAACCTTGCTAATCATGTGTTATTTCTCCCCAGAATGATTCTGGATGGCGCTCCCCTCATTGCCATCCATAAGGCTCGGTACTACAAACAGAAGGATGGTTTGGCCCTTGGTCCCGGGCCCTTTGTGACAGGACTCGAGTACGCCACAGACTGTAAAGCTACTGTGGTGGGGAAGCCGGAAAAAGCTTTTTTCACTCAGGTTAGAAACTAATATTTTCACTCAAGTTCCAAAGAAAAAGATTTTTTTTATCTTTTTATATATTTTTTTGCATTCATCCTAAATTATTTATGTACTAAAATGTTTTTTCAGGTATTGTCTAAATTGATTTCATGGTTATGAAAACAGTATTTAACTATTATTGAGGCCTCTCTTCTCATTTTCGTTTGTGTTCTTGCCTCCTGACAGGCTCTGTCTGATTTGGGATGTAGCCCCAATGAAGCTGTCATGATAGGCGATGTAAGTATAGTGTCAATTTTGATTAATTAACAGCAAATTAATTAGTACATTTTGATTTACATTTAGTGCAGATACTTGTATAGGCTGGAGTGGCACTTTTATATACACAAGAGCACGTAGAGTGTGGGCTGGAGGGAATTAAACTTGAGTGAATTTATTTAGAAATATCACATCATTTTTTAAACATACCTCCATTTCGTACTATTTGATGAAAGTATGAATGTGCCTTTAAAAAAAAAGATCTTTCTTTTTGTCTGACGTCAAATAAAATAAAACTTGCTGAGGTTTCTGTTGTAAACGTATAACAATATCCACAGTAGCCTGTAAACACGAGTGAAGTAACATGCACACTTTATAAAACATTGGTTCATGGTGGTTGCTGATTTTTTTACCACAGGATGCCAGAGATGATGTGGGCGGGGCTCAGAACGCAGGCATGTTGGGAATTCTGGTCAGAACCGGTAAGACAAAAACATCCTGGATTGAGCGACTGACCCATGGAGTTTATCAGTAAGAGTAATATCTAGAGCGAGAAACACAATGTGTTTCCTTAAGACAGACACACACACCTAATTTAACAAATATAAACATCTACAATACGTTTTACTTCATGTTCAGGTCTGTTATTGTTGCTTCATTGATTTATCAAACTTTATTAACCTTGTATTATTATTATTGTTTAGTTTTATTGATGACATTCCACTTCTTCCCATCAGGTAAATACAGAGATGGAGATGAGAATAAAATCAACCCTGCTCCCCACCTGACATGTGACAGTTTCCCAGAAGCTGTTGACCACATCCTGAAGAACATGCTATGAGCTAGAAGGAACGACAGAGTGTCACACTCTCCTTTTCATGTCCAGAGTGTTAAAGTAAAGCATTGAATTACCAACCATCCAACAATAACATGTATTGTCATTATGTCATGATGTATGAATATATGTTTACCAGAACAAGTCAAGAAAGAAATGTCATAGTACCGTATGTTATAACAAATGTGTATATGTCAATACAAATACATAAAATTGATAACATCCATCTTAAAGAATGTTACAGTATGTCATTAAAGATCTCATAGTATATTCTGCCTGAAACGAAGACGTCAAAACTATCATAACAAATATTATACATATGTGTATACATTTATATGTATGTACAGATGTATCTTTGTACTTGTATGTTGTCTGAATGATCAATATGCAAACATTGCAAATAACTTTTTAAGACCCTTATTTCCACCTCATGTATGTCTCCGCAGACTCCTTTATTATGATTATCAATGTTTTTGTTGGTGGTATTCCGACTTCTGTTCTGTTGTTAGGTAAATTCAGAAAATGACATAATAAAATCAACTTCCTGACATGTGACGGTTCCCAAGAAGCTGTTGAAACACATCCGGAAGAACCTGCAATGAGCGAAAAGTAAAATAACGCTACGTTTCATTTCTTTTATAGTCTCTCAATCACTCCAGCCGCCAGTTATTATTTTTATATAACAACGTTTTTTAATTATTCCCCTCATTTTAGACATTCTTAATTATTCCCCTGAACCTGATTAAAAAATTATAACCAGTAATAACCAGTAGTAGTCCGTAATCCTGTGTCTCGATTGAAAAGAAACATTAATATGAAAATGTCTATTTGGGTGCGGGACTACTTTCAAGTCCAGAATGATAACGAGTTCATATAAAGCAAACATTGTCATATCATTAATAAATACATGTTTAAATAGCAAATTGAGTCAGCTGTTAGTGTTTATTACTTCATTGTGTATATGATCATTGTACAGAAACGAGATTGAGAACGACTGCATAGTCAATACACAGATTGCATACTAATTAGTAGCACTGGCTCCTAACTGCAGTTTACAGGTTGTAGTTTTGTTTTTGGTATTTTACTTTAGTCTTTTTTTTTTTCTTTCACCCATGACAAATTCAAGTTAATTCTCCAAATTCTTCCTAATTCAAGGCAAAATATTTCGAGGATTGGGACAAGTTTTACTCAACTGATGTCAAATATTCCACCAGAAGTTATCATGAAACATATCAAGTTCATTCAATTATGTGAAACTTTTCTTTATGTCATGTATGTAAGCTTAAACTAAGTTTTTTAGGAAAGCCCTAATAAAGAGCACAATCTTACCCTCTGTCCCACTAACAACACTTGGTTTATTTGTACAGAAAACAAACCTTTCTCCGTCACTTTTGCGGTAGTGTCAGTATTCAAGTTGTTTCTCAAAAAGTGTGTGCGTGTCAGACCGACTGGTACTCTCTCTCCCAGGCGGCGTATCTGTCCATCAGGTTCCTGGCTGAGGGTTTGGTGTGCGTGATGACTTCCAGGAAGTCGACTGTTGTCACAGTTTCCAGTTGAATGGCAGGCAAGTCGGTGTCTCCTGTAAAGGATAATCTAAGTCAAGCTACGGTGTAAGGGACTCATGGATCATGGACGCTGTTGGGGTCAATCTTGTTGTGTGTGTGTGTGTGTGTGTGTGTGTGTGTGTGTGTGTTTGTGTGTTGTCTTACCGTCCTTATGGGACTCCAGAGCATCAAAGATCTTGCGTACTGGTCTCATTGCGGCCTCCTTGCACACCAGTCTTATATCAGAACCAGAGTAACCTTCCATCTCCTGCAACACACACACACACACACACACACACACACACACACACACACACACACACACACACACAGGCAGGCACGCACGCACACACACAAAATGATTTAAACACTCGACACGTAAACTTTTCTCAAGGATTCTTCTTGTAACACACCTTCGCCAGAGTTTTGTAGTCCAGCTCAGTTCGTAGCTCCACCCATCCTGTGGAGCTGAGAGGAGGCAGCCAATGAGAGATCATTGCTTGGCGAGCTGGAGAGGAAGGGAGGCTTACTAAAATCCTCTTCTCTAACCTCCTCAGCATGGCGTGGTCCAGTTCCCTGAGAGAAGAGCAGGAACAGTTAGAGAACTGTAGACGGCAGTTTATTACTAGTTCACGTTTCGTCCAAATAAAATTTTTATTTAACCTGTTTCTTTTTTTAATTTTTTTTTTCATTTAGGTTTACAAAGACTGCAAAATATTCTATCACTTCCGGAAATCATCTCAATCTTACGATAACCGAGTTTAGCAAGAGAAAGATAGAAAGCAAAAGACAAAGTAAGATTGTACGTGTGTGTCTGCCATTATGCATTTGTAGATGATCTGGCAACATAAAACGCATTGAATTGTCACCTCATCGTTATGTACCGCATTGTTATGTACCTCATTGTTATGTATGTATGTGTGTTTATGTTGATGTATTACCAAGGCAGGTTGGAGGCAGCCAGCACAAACACAAGGTCCTCTGATCTCGCCAGTCCGTCCATCTGAACCAGCAGCTCAGTCTTCATCCTGCGACTTCCCTCATGCTCTCCTCTGAAGACACACATCCCTTTATAGTCACCACCACATCGCTTAGTAAATGCTGTTTGTTGTGGCATGAGTCAATTGTAACTATAGAACAGCCCATGACAGTGTTTGTATCGTGTTCTGTCTATTGTTTTCCGTAAGTTAGTAAAGAGCTTCATAATTATGACAAAAGTGATCATTTACATTATTTTTGCTTGGATGATATACATGATGATTTAGAACTATTTTAGTGTATTTTTGACTCTACATTTCTTTGTCTATTTTTATGAACATACAAAAAAGGTAAATAAAATAAAAAGCATTAATGGGTTAACAAAAACTGACCTCTCAAAATTAAATGTTTTAGTCAAGGACAATTTGACAGGAGAAGTATCGTCAGGTGAATGGACACACGTGATTTTTGTATCGAAGGAATGAACTCCCAGCATTCAGAACTGGGAAAAAAACAAACATTTACTGCACTCCATCTCACCCCATGTTGGTTCCTCTCTGACTCATCACTGACTCCAGCTCATCCAGAAAGATGGTGGATGGGGCGTGGTACCGAGCCAGCTCAAACAGAACCTGCAGACACATGGATACACACAATTCTCAAAATCCAAACAAAATGAAAAAGCAAAATACAGGAGTAGATGAATACAAGCTGAAAACCTGTTGTTTTTTCTTACTTGTTGCATTTGACATATTGTGTGCGTTGAAGAATAACCTACCCTGACTAGCTTCTCAGAATCTCCTCTCCACTTGCTGACGATGCTGGAGGCTGAAATGTTGAAGAAGGTCGTCTTGCACTCTGTAGCCACGGCCTTGGCCAACAGCGTCTTACCAGTGCCTGTGTGTATGCGAGAAAGATGGTCAGAACACAAACATGTTGGGAAAAATTACAAATTGTTGGACTTTTGGAGGAAATTATTATTTTCCAAAGATTAAGAGCAAAACAAACAACCATTTTTATCCCTTTCATCAGCAAACCTGATGAAGGTTTTAGAGCACTGGAGGTCTTACCTGGGGGGCCGTAAAGCAGCAAGCCTTTCCACGGAGACAGGATGCCGGTAAACAGCTGGGGGTACTGTAATGAGAGAGGAGTATAATGTGAAAACTACAGCACAGACAAACCCTTTAGAAAAATCACATAATTCGATGTGAAAATATGTTTCAGCTGCAAACATAACCTTCCAGCAAGAAAACATTAATTTCCATTTGCTGCAGACCAATAAGACGCTGAGCTGTGTGCAAAGAAAACTGATTATCTTGATGTATGGCAGAGTCAGTGCTGCAAATACCACATACTACAAATTAGTCTGAATTTAGGTGGCAAACAGAGTCGGAGTCAAATCACCAGACTGACCTTATACTCCAGGGAATGAATAATAATAGAGATAGAAGTTGGGGATTGTGGGAAGGTGGAGGTGCGGTGTTATTCAATAAAACAGTCCAGCAGAACAGAGGACAGACACATCAGTCCTCATCTCCGTCTGTAAATGTCAAGAGGATGCAGACAACCTGATTTGGTGTCATCCATGAGAGAGGGCTCGGTGATGATGATAGAGGCGTGTGTGTGTGTATGTGTGTGTGTTTGTGTGATGTGTTTTATTTGTGTTTGCAATATCCATATGAAGCGGCAAAATTGTATACATGCGTTTGTGTCTATACATTCTACATTCCATTATAGGCATGCGTGTCTGTTCCTGATTTCCCTGCCTATCTATCCATCTGTGTATGTGTGCGTTACCATATTATCCCAGGTATAGATTTAACGTCAGCCTAACAGACTGGCCTGACCCCGCTGCCCTCCCTCTCTTAAAGCCCTTTAAAGGAGATGTATTCAGAATCGAAGACGGGCGATCGCAGCTGAAATACCAGCATGCCCGGGCAGCGGCTGCACCTTAATGGGATAGACGACGGCCTCTTTGACTAATCGCTTCGCGTCCTCCAGGCCGATGATGTCCTCCCACCGCACGTTGGGGCTGTGCAAATAGATGTCCTATGGGGGTGAACACACACACAAACACACAGAGTGAGGGATGCATGGGGAAGACATCAGGTTGAACTACACACACACACACACACATACACACACACACTCGGGGTGCTATTAGGATTGTATAAATGGTTATCTTGTAGAATGTAACATCAGGTAAGAGAAATAAATAGAACCTGGGCCTTCATTAATACAGCACATCTATTCATACACAACAAAGCTCTCAAGTGCCCTCTATTGGACATATATGGTATTACTTAAAGCATATCTTAATCATAAGTATACGCCACAAGTTGAGATAAAATCAGCCTCTCCACTTTTTAAGTAAATGTTTCTGGTTTTTCAGTGTTTACAATATAGCGTGCCTATGTGTGTGTGTGTGTGTGTGTGTGTGTGTGTGTGTGTGTGTGTGTGTGTGTGTGTGTGTGTGTGTGTGTGTGTGCGCGCGCGCGCGACAATACCCTGCTGATGATTGCGGCAAGTTCTCTCATCTCACCGCTCATTCCAGGAAAGCCACTGAGGGGCTTCAACAGCCGTTCCTGCAACAAATCATAAAAGCATTGTTATTTGTTGTGGTGTAGTTCTATTAGTGTTACTAGTGTTTGATTTGGTTGTCATCATGGCTTTTTTAAAAATGTAATTCATGCAATGGCAAGAAAAGTTGATATTTTTTTAAGTTTAACAGACATAACTACCATGTGGTCTGAGTCACTGCCAGCTCCTTTGTCAGTCATCTGGCCCAAAGAAAGGCAAAACAAGATTTTTTACTCACTTAGGCAAACAAAAATATGGTTAAAAACAAACTCAAGTGGTGTGTTCATGTTTATCAGTTTATGTGTATAAAGTTAACAAGAAAAATACATAAATGCAACTGCTAAATTGTGTTGAATTCATTCATAAGAAACTTGGCATTGTCTGCTTTTCTCATTCTTATTCTCATCAGGTGGTTTATTTTTACATTTACACATTTTAAGTTAAAACACACACATTTCTGTAAAATCATCACGGATGACACTTATTTTCATGTGGATATGAATAAAAAATAAAATTTGTCCTCATAAAAAAATAATTATTTCCTTCATCTGTAAAAAAAAAACAAAACAACAAACACTCCCCAGTACCTTTCTGTTTATGGCTCCCTCACCAACTGGTCCATTTCTAATGGAAGAAACGTTGAGACCAAACTCTGACGACTCTGGAGGAACAGAAGAGACATTCTCCTGGAAACCCAGTAACCGGGATGTCAGAATAATCATCTTGTTAGTTTAATATTCAGATTTTGGTTGCTCTGCATAACTGTACATTTGTATGTGAATATGAAGCATTCCTCTTGGCTCCAAGTCCAGGCTGTGGGGTTGGGGACTGGTTGATTTTGGGAAGAGGCTTCCCAACTGAACAGGGAATCCTGCAGGACAAAAGAGACACGTGGAAGACATTTATCAATAGAAGAAGTTGAAATAAACTATACTGGCTCTACCAAGCACACCACACCTTACTCCCCGCAGTAAAATCAGTCGAAAGGGTTCTTCAAAACTACTATTACAACGATGTTTCTGCAGTGTGTTTGCTCATTTAGTTTATATCATTTGCATGTATAGACAGTGAATAAAGTCAAGTATTAAGTCCTGAACTTAATATAAACAGAAATGTCTGACAGATGGATAGACTCACCTCTTTACTCCACCACTTCTCGTGTTTATTTTTTCACCTTAATGTAAAGACGAAACATTCATTGGCTATAATTGATTTAGATGTAATGAACACATCCCAATTAAACATAATTTAATAGCAAATTTAGTGCACTGAGCATGAGACATAAGCTCAGTGTTGCTCAGTGATTTAGTGGAGGCCACGCACTTGGTTCTGCTGTTCTTCTGATAAGTTTGGGATATCTCTCAAACTTGACATAGTGATAACTCTCGTAGTCCATCAGCACCATCTCCAGATCGATGTTGTCACAGACCTCGAACCTTCTCACACGTCCATTAGTCTCCTGGTCCAAGGCCATTGCTGCAGACACGTAGCTGGTGAATGGACACACAAGATCTCACACATATGCACGGGCCTTGGACAGACCAAAAACTAACAATGCAAAAACGAAAAACAAGGTCAACTATGTCTGCTGTCTTGTACTGTGAGCCTGAGGATTTCAATATGATTTAGTTTGAATAGGTTTTGTTGATGAATTGCATACGATATAGCCAATAAAGTCAGACACTTTCTGCACGCACGGGCGCACACACACACACACACACACACACACACACACACACACACACACACACACACACACACACACACACACACACACTTTGTGCTTCTTTTTTTTTTTTACAATGGACCAAGTATAAATTGACATGGTCTTTATATTTCTGTTACAATGAAGACCAACCTAAATGCTAAAAATGTTTAAAAATAACATAAAATAAAAACGGGTGTTTTGACATGCCACTGCACATCAACAACACTTGTTCGAGCACACAACTTAATGCTGACCCTTGACCCAGCAAGTGGTGGTAAATGAGGATGAGGAGACTCTTCCTCCTCGTCTCAGTCCTCAGCTCATCCTGTTGGACGGAGACACAGGACACACTCAGCACTTCAAACTGCACACACAACACACACCTGCTTTTGCACTAATGTTAAGAGCAATACTTAAAATGTTGGTTCACTCAATGTGCAGCACTGTCTGCGTTTTGATTATTTGTGGCATATAACTAGTTAGTAGTCGAAGTCTTTTTCACGGCAAACTCTTTGGACTTACGACAGTAGGAATATGTTCCTTGTTACGTTATGCTTTTACATTCTAGTGCGGATGCTTAGTACACCCGGAAAGCTCATATGCATCAGAATCACAGGGGAGAAAAACGAATCAGTAGAGGGCGACAAATTGCCAAAAATGGCAACCACCTGACTCGGTAACTAGGCAACCTGCAGACGCCGATTTACTGTGGCACTGAACGCGTGCTAACTTAGCTAGCCTAATTAGCTCAAGATCTAACTAGCTTCACGGCTCGGTTCGCGAACTGTGACAGCTGAGCAGTTGTTTGTAACACATTGTGTATAATACATCGACCTGGCCCTGGACCAGAAGCAAAGCTGACGTTAAACTTCCTATTCCAAGTATAATTGCTATTTAATGTTAGCTCAGAGTGAAATCTTGTCAACGGTTTGTCAGTAAAACCTAAGAGAAAAACATTGAATAAAAACGTTATTCCACTCACCGCTTCCCGGACTTGGTGGGCGACTTTTATTGATTGATATGAAAACTCCATAATGGTTCTGAAAGCTTATTGAAAAGGTGTCTGTACTGCAGTTTCATGACCCTCTGTAGTTTTCATGAAGTCTGCTTCTGTTTGTGTATGTGTGGGGGGCGCGTATGTTTGTCCCTCAGGGACTACCGTACACAGAGGTATAACGTCAAAGGTCAAAGGTGACCGCACATGACTGGGCAGTTTTGCATAAGAAGAGAGCAGGTTAGAGCTAAGCAACAAAAAAATATAGAAGAAAGTGGATCATAAACACAAACAGTTTTAAGATAGATGGACATTGCACTTGTGGAGTTTAATAGAAATTTTACTTGCCTGATATGCAAAGCAAAAGTAGCTGTTTTAAAGGAGTATCATTTCAAACGCCATTACTAGACTAAACAGGGAGAAGTCTAAGAGCTTGCAGATCCAGCAGTTGTCTCAATCTTCTTCTTTTTTTTCTTTTTCTTTTTTTTTTTTTACCTCATACAATTTTATTTATTTGGAGGAAAAAAAGTTGTGCGTCAAATAAAAAAAAAATGCATCTACTGATTATTATCACTTAAACACAAATTATAAATTACGATAACACAGCTCAGTGTATTGTACTTTTCTAGCAAATCCCAAAGATTTTTCATGCAATATATTACATAGAGAACTCTAACATTAATAGATGCATGATTTAATGTTGGATCATTTTACTCATAAACTTTGCCATCAGTTGAGTTGATTTCAGCCTATATGGTGAAATGTTGTTCCCTCTGAGATGGTGCAAGTAATTTCTTCTGCATATGTCCACTAGAGAGCAGGGCAGAGCTTTGCTGTGAGTAAATTAAAGCTACATATTAATGAGGGCCCAGTGGTTCAATCGGTTTCCTTTATCTAATATTTCACTCAACAGGACACCTGCTGTAATCAATCAAGCAAGCCGAGTTTGTTCACGCACATGCACAGAATGGCGTTCTGCTCATGTAACTGAATCTTGTATTATTTGCATCCATTTGTAATATTTTCTACTTGCATCACTCACACTCTGTGTAAAGGATATCTATTTGCACAGCTCTAATGTACTATGAGTGGACATCATCGGCCTGGTTGACACCAAGTGATTAGTCAAAGAAGACCGTCATCCATCCCATCAAAAGGTGCAGCCGCTACCCGGGCATGCTGGTATTTCAGCACCGCTCGCCCAGCTTCGATTCTGAATACATCTCCTTTAAAAGGCTTTAAGAGAGGGAGGGCAGCAGGGTCAGGCCAGTCTGTTAGGCTGACGTTAAATCTATACCTCGGATAATATGGTAACGCACACATACACAGATTAATAGAAATACAGCGGCAGGGTGGATGTATAGCATGATGTCACAGGCCACAAGAAGTATGCATGCGTGCTATGACATGTGGAGCGCGTACACAAGCGTATACAAGTGCACACACACACACCCACAAGAAATGCACACGCTTCTATCATCATCACCTCGCCCTCTCTCATGGATATGAGGACAACAAATCAGGTTGTCTGCATCCTCTTGACATTTACAGACGGAGATGAGGACTGATGTGTCCATCCGTCATTCTGCCGGCCTGTCTTATTGAATAACGTCGTATCCCTCCATCTACCAACCCTCTCCAACCTCATCTCTTTTTCTTATCATCTCTCTGGAGTACATAAGGTCAGTTTTGTGGTTTCACACAGCTTGTGTTGACCATCAACAACTACCCCAGATGTTTTTTTTGGTTTGAATCACAAAGGCACCTGTGATTTATCTTGATTTGATGTGTATGATGTGTATGTATTAATAAGTAATAAACCAGGTTTGAATTATTTTTATTCGAAAACATTTATTTCCTCTGGCAGTCAGTTTTTATCAACACCTCACACAGTAAATTGCACATCCGCTCATCAACATTTAAGCTACAGCGAGAAAGGTTTTCGCCACACTGCTACTGCTGCTGCTGTATATAAAATTAAATAACTTGAATTTGGGTAGTTACTCACACTGAAACCCTATATGGCCCTTGATGGCTTCAGGGATCAGTATGAAAATAAGACTGCTTCATCTGAAAATGTGCAAACGCAGAGGCGGTTGATTTGCTTGTCCAGCACAATTTCCAAATGAAGTACATACATATTTCCAAAAGGATTTGATTTTCTGCAATTTCCCCCCAGTATCATACAACAATGTGGAGTTGTAGAAGATGAGACCTGTGGATACCGTTTTCCCTATTGGGCTAGTGCAAAGATCAGACAATGAACAGAGGCTGAGGGCACTAAGGCCAAGTCGCACAATATCATTCAAGTTTGTTAGTTACATATTCAAAAATGTTTCTGCCAAGTTTATGTAAGCCCATAGAACATTGCAATATTTCAGATACCTTTCACAAATTAAATCCATCTAATCAAATGAATGCATGAAACCTATAGTTCCAGTATAACACAGCAGAGGTCTTTATTACAGAGCAGCAGTTGGGGATTGCTCCCATTTTCTAACCCAAATAGGAACTGTGCAAATAGCTCCCAGATATCCCCAAAGAAGTACCCGTTGGTGTTTAATATTGTGTACAATGTGTATTTGAAAAACATGTCCTTGGACTTAATGGAAAATCCTGAATGTTTTGGGAGGAAAGTTGGGTTGTGAGAAGAAAGAAGAGATGTGAAAATGGCAGACTGATGTCAAGCACATACTCCATGAGAGTGTCTATAATCATTAAAACACTGTGAGCTTGCATGAATCTGACTATGACTCATATGGATTGAGCCATAAAATGGGACATTGCACACGCATCATTCATTTTCTCCACCACATCCTGTCAGGATTTCAATATTTTCCAAAAATATATAGTATAAACAGATCGACTATGAATGAAAAAAATGGGAGACAAAGTTCTAGCACGCTTCTTGACTGAGTTTTCTTTTATGTATTCAACTTGATTTACGAATCCAATGCATATATGTGAAATGGGTATATACTAAGATACTACATAGTTTACTTTGGCTTTGCATTACATATGTATTTTTTACTATCTAAATTAGGAATTGCATATTTGTTGTAAAGGTGATTCCTTGGTCCTTTTTCTTTTTAA
Organism: Clinocottus analis; assembly: GCF_023055335.1. Classification (NCBI taxonomy): domain Eukaryota; kingdom Metazoa; phylum Chordata; class Actinopteri; order Perciformes; family Cottidae; genus Clinocottus; species Clinocottus analis. The sequence goes on from NW_027175854.1 coordinate 7,087,233, forward strand.
TCACTGCTTAGGCATTTAATAATTTATAATTACTGTAAAAAGTGATTGGCTGCACAAAGGCATGTGTACAAATATTGTAGTATTATTCCCAGAATAAGAATATCAGATTTGGCGAACTGCTCCATTCTTTAAAACACCATTTAAAACCTGACTGACTATGGAAGACGCTGAAGCTCTCAGACGAATGCTTACTGTGTCGACTAAGATGCTGCGTATCGTTGAGGGACTCATTGAGTGGTACAGCCTTTATGGAAGTGGAAAATATCACACTGTTTTTGATGCAGTTTGATGTCACAGACTGAAAGAATCGAGGGGCAAAAACGTCAATGTGTCACTTTACTGATGCTAATTTTGATCGTCTACAATCCCATTTAAAAGTATTTAATGTTGACTGATCTGGCCCAGATTCCCCCCCCCCCCCCCGCGCAGGTGTTAGTGTTCAGGCATAAAATTATGCGATGACTCGGCGAACCTTTGACAGAATTGTTCTTGTGCAGGTGTCCAAGTTTCGATAGTGCCTCAAAAAACTCCAGCCTCTGTAAGAAGTGTACCAGCTTCAAGCAGCATACCCTTGACATAGACTTGTACGGTGTAGAACATTGTGAGGAAGTCCTGGGTGCTGAACAAGGTGTCAGCCAGAGCAAATCCTAGCGTGGACGGGATGAAACCTCTGCCGTACTCCACCATCCATGTCCCGGTGCTCCACTGGACCGACGTGGCCTCGCCTACACTGTGTACGATGGTGTCACCTATGGAGAAAGAGATTCGGGATTAAGGGAAGAGAAATGCACAAATAAAAACATCTACTGCTCTTCAGTTATGTATAGCAGCATTAATTTAAGATGGAAAAAAACAGTAACACAAAAACATAAAAGGCGTGGATTAAGGTGCGTTCTGGCATTACCGGGGTAGTATATTTCACTCTTGGTTGTCCCCTCCTTCCACTGTCTGAAGGTGCCGGATATGATGGTGTCAGATATCTCGGCCCAGTAACGACCTGACCGATATGAGAGCAGAGATGGGAGTCAAACTTCTATTATTTCCTATACTGGTTGAAAACACAGACTGGCGAAACAAACAAAGATCAGTGTACATGACAAGTACCAACAAGTTTTTGAAACTGGACTTAATTGACCATTTGAACTTTTCTCCATTGCATGACAAACAGACAGACTTTCAGTCCTCTTGTTTCCTCACCCGAGTGTCCTCCTGTGTCTACTGCAGTACCAAAGAGCAGCACGTACTCTGTGAGCGAGGCGTGGAGTAGACACATTGAGCCCATCCAACCACCGGCGTTCACAAACACCCACTGCAGGTCCTCATCTGGCAGGATGTGGCCGGGATATCTAGTTTGGATAGACTTTATTTGCCGTTTTTTCTTTTCTTTCAACCCACAACACAACACTTAAAACTCTTATCTACACCAGGGAGGTTACTGGAAAAAGCAGCCAAAGGAAGAGAGATGAGTGATCATTAAACACATCATTCTTAGATGCATTAGATGTAGTCCTACATGGAGGGCAGAGCAGGTAACCAAGTTTTATTGATTTATTTATTAATTATTGAAACATCATGTCACACAGTGTAATGCTAAAATTATGTAAGTTCAGTGACTGAATATGGGTCAATCGCAATTGTGATAACTTCTTCTGCGCTTGAAATGTGTATGACACAGCAGCTCTTAACCCTTACCTCTTCCTGAGCTCCACCACCACTTTGGAGAAGGCCTGTTCATGGTCCTGCCCTGCATAACGACAGTTAACAGTATGGAGGCAGTGAGGAGGACTTCTTGGGGAACTCACAGCCAATGCAGTTATACTTTTAACTGCATTTCAGTGAACACACGATTGGTATTCTGATTTGTGTCATCAAACTCCTCGTCACTCAACTCGCTCACCTGCGTACTGTTTGGCCAATTTGGCGACGTCTTCTTTATTGAAAACGTACTGCTTGGTGGCCATCCAGTGTCGCAGCAGCAGCACGGCCAGGACGGTGAGTGCGGTGAAGAGGAAGAGCTTCAAGCTCGTTCTAACGACAGACATGATTGAAACAAGACGGACAGAGATATGCAGCAGCAGGGTTTGCCTACACGTGTATACAGAGATGGACAGGTTGCTCCAGACACGCCATCTGGGGACGACAAGGAGCGAGGCAGTCCAAACCCACTTCTTTCTGGTCACGTGGACGTGAGAGGTGCTGCTCAGCCAATCAGAAGACGAGCCAGTCGCGCGGGGGAAACGGCACACTTCTGGGTTGCCAGCATGCTATAAAACCCCCTTAAGCAAGTTGTATTTTTATTTTACATATTTGTATTAAAAAAGGCATCAACGAATAGACATTTTAAAAGTTTGTATTGCATGCAAACATTTTATTTCCATTTTTTTTTATTTAATAATTTCCCCCCTTAATTTTTTGGGACTTTTAGAGATTTGTGATATCATGTCCATGTTTCCCAAACAGCATGTTTCTTTCCGCTACTCAACCAGGAAAACAAAACAGGAAGTAGGAGTTTCGTGAATAGGAGACAGTTCGGTGGTTCACATAACTGCCAGTTTCAGCTCAGAAGGAGTTGATGGCTGAGTGATTCAGATCCCGGAGAGGTTCCCAGTTATCACACAGCACCGACCGACATGAGCGGCCCAACACAAGTCAGCTTTGATCCAAAAGGTAGGGAGCTTTGTGAAGTCACGAGAGGTAAACACGAATGCCATTTATCAGGACATCGACACCTGCAGAGTTTTTAATTTCGTCCGTGCAGATCATTTATTTTCAAGTCCGTTCAAAATGTTGTTTTACGTTACTTTGCCTTACGAAAGCATAACATTAACGCACAATTTCCATTGGTGTACGAATTGCTATTCGTATTGAATTTCCATGTAACATAAAACAGATAGCTTCTCAGGAATAAATGCATGTTGATGCCAAACCACTAATTTCGTCGAGCCTGACTTCCTGCATTGGTGAGTGTTGCTTATTACAGTACACACAGCCAGCTGTGTGGTCTCGTGACTGAAGTTCCTGCAGCAAGTTGCACCAGCAGCAGACAGTCATCCATAATAATCTGAACAGCTATCATGTGAACACACGTTTATTTTTAGACAAAATAAAAGTACAGAATGAATACATTAATCCAATAAATGAGCAATTCGTTGATAGTGAAAATTATAAATTGGCAGGATTTAACAAGAGACACACACACACACACACACACACACACACACACACACACACACACACACACACACACACACACACACAGAATGAAGAGGTTACAATGAGCTCTGAGTGACTTATCGATCAGGTTGAATTCACATGCTCATGATTACATCACACTGCTGGTCATTTTATTTGTCAAAGAAGTTGTCTTTTGAGTGTCTCATGTCACCCTCAGAGCACCAACACCTGCGTTACAACCCTCTTCGTGACACCTGGGTCCTCGTGTCGGCCCACCGCATGAAGAGACCCTGGGCAGGTCAGGTAGAGAAACCTCCTGAGGAACACATACCGAGACACGACCCCCACAACCCACTCTGTCCTGGCAACACGCGCGCTAATGGAGAGGTGAGAACGGGGCAATACGTCGATTCAAATCGATGAATACATTTCAGTAACGCACAAGAACATCAGCAACTCCAGCCTTCAGAAACAATGTAGATGATGTCATAGATTGTCCATGCTCTCCCGCAGTCTGGGGGAGGATGCGGTCAGTCACTATTGATTCTGTAATAAACCATTTCACGAAAGGCACAATGTATCAATAATATTCATGTATTAATACATATCTGGACTCCTTTATGCCAATTATGAATGGCATTTGTTTTGGACAACACTTTTTTTTTTCTTCTTCCCTACAGGTCAATCCAGACTATGACACCACTTTTCTTTTTGAAAATGACTTCCCCGCTCTTCAGCCAGACGCACCAGATCCTGGTGAGGAGTATTTCTGATGCTGTAATAACATGACAACAAGTATATGCACAACATCATATATAAACTGCTTGTTGAAATAGTGTGGAGTCATTTTCAAGGTGTTTCAATAAACTGTTCAATTAGGCCTAATGGGTGAAAATTAATTGTTAAAAGTGTAATACAACATTACCTGTTGAAACAACTTCCATTTGCTGTGTTCTTCAGGTTCAGATCAACATCCACTGTTCCAGTCTAAAGCTGCCAGGGGTGTCTGGTAAGAACAAAGCATCCTGTCGCCAGAATAATCAATGTTTCAAAGCTGTCTTACTGTGTGTAGCTTTTTGAATTGTGTGCAGAGGATGTAATGTTAATGTTGAACTCAAACTGTGCCTGAAAACAACAACATTTATCTTTTCATATCGTACGAGGTCCTTTACCATTAAACTGCAGCATTACAATGAGATGAATATTAAAATCTAAATTAGCGTGTGGCTATAATTTAGTCAAGGATGCATCTTAATCAATGTTCCTTTTGTACAAAATGATTATACATTCAGATCTATGACTAATTAAGTCTGAACTGATGAGTGCAATCAGAGCAGTCATGCCGAGGCAACGTTCACACGTTGTTGTGATTATAATCAGCATAATCAGCTATTAGCAGAAGGTAATTTTGTTAATCAACACACTGCATGTCACTTGTTTTCAGGACATCTTGAACTATGCAAAAAAAAAAAAAAAGAGGACAAATCCTCACTCTCAATACATATATTATATGTGTGTAATCCTCCGTGGCACCACCTGATGGGGATGTTTTCTCACTCCCACTGTTTGACGACCTAGATGCCGGAGTGTTCTGATGACATTTCAGTCCAGTGATATTTATCTCAGACCCTTTTGGAGTGGAGGAAAATAAGAGGTCTTCCTGGAGTCTCAAATCATCTTATTCCTGAGAATGTTGTATTCCGTGAAATAGTTTGCACCAGCTTTCTGATCCACCAGCATTGACTGTTGGATTTGATTCCTGTCGAAGTCGATACGCGGTCTGGGAACCCGAACAGATGAGTTAATACTTAATGCGGGTGATCACTTGAATGCAGAATACACGATAGTGTATAAATAGATCCACAGATAGCAACGGTGTTGTGTAATTTGGCTTATATAGATTCCCCTCGTATCGATCGGAAAGTGTAGCTTCAAACACGTAAGCAGAGAAACAGCTCTGATTGTCTTTTTCTGATTGATTGTTACCTTGCTAGGTATTTTTCTTCCAACCTTGCGGTGTGTGTGTGTCTCTGTGTCTGTGTCTGTCTGTGTCTGTGTGGCCTTTTCCTGATGCAGGGGTTGCATACATGTTTGTTTGTTTGTTTGGTAAAGTGTGTCTCGTTTGTCGTATACACTCATTCCACACAGACCAGTGTGACCATGTGGAAGTGAGGGCAGCTTGGAAGCTGGACGAGTGCGTTCTGCCCTTCAGCAACATTCAGAGAGCCAATTAGAGGGAACACAAAATGGGATTTGGGTCATAAGAGACAAAAGGAGAGACGGGGCGAGGAAAGACATCCTTCTAATGACTTATTGCATCACCCGCTACTCACTTCTCCCTCTGCAGAATGAGCCTAAATCCTATTGCAAATGGTTTGGTAATTTCTTGGGAAGTTTCCATTAATTACAATTGTTTTCTAGCACATAATTGTATAAGCCTTTGGGACATTAGTCAACCCACACTGATGGAACTAATACAACAAGGCTCACAAAAAAAAAGGCATTCCAACTTCAGTGGTAACCAGGAAACTGGTTTCCTTTCTGGCTCACAGCTGTTCAGACTCCTGTTCAGTCCAGTACACACACATACACACGCACACACACACGCACACGCAGTGCACAGAGTTCTTGCAGCATCTATGATACTCCTGAACAATTCATAAATACGGTCATTCAGTTTTGCTCAGAGCATAAACACCAAAGTATCGTTCAATTATTGATCATGCACTCGCTGCTCGGGCCCTGAGAGGAGCCCGTCTGTTGATAAAAAATGTAATTTTTTTTTCTGTCTGACAGTCAAGCTGGTTTCCACTGGGAACATAGGTGAGGTTGAAAGCAAATATGAAAATTTGGATTAAACATATAAATAAAACATATAATCACCCTCTGTTAGTTAAATTTGTATTTTATTTTTGTAAGACATGCTCAGTGTTCATGTATCACAGTGGATATTTACAGTCTGCAGTCTAAGTTCAAGCTCTGACTGTATAGACAGGATGCTTTGGCTTTATTCTGACTCTGTGTCTCTTTATTCTGACTCTGTGTCTCTTTAATCTGACTCTGTGTCTCTTCTCAAAGTCAAGTCAAGTCTCAAGTCAACATTTACAATCTATCTAAAAAAAAAAAAGCTATATTGGTTGTGATTGAAATTCAGAGCAAACTAAATGAATTGCCAGACTTCACATGTTCCAAGTATAACCATGATTTGATACGCAGAACACCACAAACAAGAGCTTCACCAGAATGTCCAAAGTAAAATGTGTCAAAGAAGATTTGTAGCTGCTGTGGTCTCTGGGCAGTACTTTCACAGTACTTTCACAGTACTCAGCACTGGGCACTATAAACAATGACGTGTACTGTCACTTTTTTTACTCTATTTTCAGTAAGGTCATGTGTTTCCATCCCTGGTCTGACGTCACCCTCCCTCTCATGAAAAGACATGAGGTCGTCAAGGTGATTGACAAGTGGGCGGAGCTTGTTGAAGAACTAGGAAACACGTACCCCTGGGTTCAGGTATGAGACACACATACACACCTATTAACGTTTACAAATTATTGATTTAGTTTCTCTCAGGGCTAGGACATCTGTACAATGTAAGAGCAGGCAAAACTTTCGTCACTGTCTTCTTGGATCAGTGGATAAAACTTTAATGATGCCTCTGGGCTACTTGCAAATTCAAACATCGGCAGCAGAGAGAGAAGGATGTGGATAACAGAAAAGGACGTTGTTTATATAGCTAGTAATTCCTTTTTTTTCCAATAAAGATGCTGTGTTCTTGTTTTTATATTTAGAGGTCAGAAACTGATGTCCAACTTTACTGGTTATGACACCGTATTAGGTAAACGGAGTGAGCCAGAGCTGTATAAGTAAAGTCTGAGATAGTTGCTAAAGTGATCCAAAATCCGAAACTCAATTGATTCATATTGCTCTTGTGCTTAAGCGTTACAGGTCAGCTTTGAACTTCTGTAGCGCAGCAAGCGATTAGTGATTCCCAACTAATGCTGTTTTGGAAAAAGTTAAACCAAACTCTGGATTCAATTTCCCTCTCATTTTCTGTTATTAGATCTTTGAGAATAAAGGATCTATGATGGGCTGTTCAAATCCGCATCCTCACTGTCAGGTAGGAAAATGCACCGACGCATAAACACACAGGGTAACGGTTAGACTCGCATGTATGCTCTAATACGAGCTACACAAGCGATTTCAACAACATGACATGAGTAACTCACTTGTCCTTGAAGAGAGAACATGAAGTTCAGGGATACCGGCATGCATTCACACAAACAACAGCTACCTCTTTCAATGAGGGCACTTTGAAGCTGCAGCTATCGACATGAAAAGAAATGTTTTATCACAAGCTCAAACTCTTCTTGAGCACAACACGATTGTGTGTCACCGGTCCAATTTGCACATCAAAGATGCCGTCGTATCAGATTCACCACTGCAAATGAAGTTTGTGTGTGTGTTAAAAAGGGCTCGCTGGTTTGGAGCCAGACGCGTCTCAACATAGAAGCTGTTGATTGACTCGTTATTCACAAATCACCAATGACTCGTGCGCCGTTGTCACCTCATAGCTTTTTTAAACGCACAATCACATCTATGATGCTGTGTGGGTGTTTTCTTGTCTTTCAATGTCTGCCTACTTAAAGCAGCAGCTTTTGTGTAAAAGAAGTTCAGCTATTGTAAGAAACAGAAGAAAAGAAACAGTTGTAGTTGCTTGATGTGAGGAGCTCTTAAAAGAGTCAATGTAACTTAACAGCCCTGCAGATGTTTTTATTGATGGGTTCATACTCTCTGGTTGACAAATACCATTTCAAATCATCAGGTTTATGGAGTACCGATAAAATACATTTCTGCCAAAGGCCTGCTGAATCTGTGCTGTAATATACACATGTCCAGCAGAGGGCAGTGTGTGACCTCAGATAATAACATGTTTTTTACACACTGCATCATGAAGTACTGTTCCACTGTGATGGGAGAACTTCTTTTATAAAGATGGTCAAACTCTTGTTGGTACTTTCATTACAATTACAATCTAAAAAGATGTGCTTTTTAAATTTTTTAATAATTTTATAATATTTTTATTATAATTACGAAAGAGTTTCAGTGAGAAACTCTAACCTGGATCCTGTCTTTGATGACTCTATTTAAAAGTTGAATCAGTTTTGTTTCATTTTTTCCTGCTGTCCGGATTCACTTTTTTTTTTCTTTTTCCGAAGACATCAAAGTCGAGGGAAAGAGAGTAAATGTGTGCGTGTACAGCCAGGCAACCCCTGCAGGCCAGAACGCGAGAAGAGTACATCTAAAACTTTGAAGAATAACGAACAGAAAATGTTAATCGTGTTCTGCAGGCATCGTTGCTTCTGATAGCGTTGGTCTCAGAGGGACAGAGCTCTATGTATTTTCATCGGAGTGGTGGAAGGAAAAACGTATGCCCCTGGAATAGTAATAGTCTTTTTTCACGTGAGGGATCAAAACTGTATTAATTCTGCAAGGTGATCATTCCTCTCACAGGCGAACAGTCATGGAGTTACTATTTACTCCTGAAGTATCGTCGGTCTTTTAATCTTCAGGCTTCTGTCTTGTGGGAACAGATTATATGCTTTGCTTTTCTTTCGTGCCGTTAGCTTCACTTTTTTTTTTTCTTTCTTTTCGCTCACATTACTCTGAGAATCAACAGTCGGCCGCCGGATGGATGAGGGATCCATCTCTACAAAAACACAGGTGTACAAATAGAGCCACACGTGCATTGATGTTGGCAGGCGTGCACACTATCACACATGTCCCGAGGCATGCACGTGTACAGTATTTACACATGTAGTTGACACGTTAACCGTGTCGTCTCTCTCTCTCTCTGTCATTCTCGGGTTGCAATCATAAACACGGCGCAGCCTTTAGCCAATATTCAAAAGTCATTGGCGTAAACATCACGCTCGGCTGGTTTCTGCTCCCCTTACTGTAATTGTGTTCTTACCAAAGGGCAAAACAAAAAGAAAAACCTAACGAACATGAATAATTCTCAGTTTTCTTTCGGATTATTTTGTATTGCATTTGCTTTTAGTATTTGTCATGAATCTGGACCCACGACAATCCAGTCATTTAGAGGCAAGGCCAGCAGGACACTCATACATTACCACAAAATTAAAATCAAAAGACAAAGCTCCTTGATCATCAAGAGGACCTCGTTTCCCCCGATGAAGTTAATCCATTTTTTTTTTCTTCTTTTTTTTCCCAATCTGTTGTAATGAAGGAAGCCAATTACAGTGTGTTTTCTCCACTGCATTCTGGTTAAAAACGTGAAGGAGTGTTTAATCAGAAAATAATTTGCCATGCAGCCTGAAGCAGGTCTCGAAAAGCAGCACAGAATGCCTCTGATCATTACTCTATTCGTGCGATGGAATATTATAATTGGAAAAATCTACTCCTGGTGACACAAATGTTACTTTAATTAAAAAAAAACCTACTTTCATAGGCCTAAAAGCTCGATAAAAATGAAGGTCAAAGGGTCCAGAAATACCCTCTGTAAAGCAGTTGATTAATACCTTCCCCGTACAATATGTACAAATAATGAAAAAGAACCAAAGTAGAGGCCAAAAGACTCAGTGCAGCAATACATTAATCAATATCTTGGTGACGGTCTCACTCATCAGAGCAAGAATATGTATTCAGTTTGGCATTCCTGCATGTAATTGTGTCTATTAGTTTAGATGTTGATTACAACAAACCGATATGTAAAATACATCCTTTCAAAACCCCGCCGACTGTTATCGCAGGTACCGATTCATCATGCAGCAGAGAGCGAGTTAGTTATGCGTAAGAGTCATTTGGCCCTCCTCAGCTGCTTTTACAGCCATTAAAATACCATCGAGTGCAGACATAAATAATTTGAATGTCTGTCACGACGCTCACTGTTCTCCATAAAGAGCTTTCTGAAATGCTGTTGAAGTACATTATGAAGCTAATTCAAGAAGCCAAGAAGCGTTTTCTCCGAAGCGTTGATTGAAAATGAACTTTAGTGCCGCAACGCAGATGAATGTTTTCCTCGGAAATGAAATGACCTGCAGCATCTCATCTGTTTCAGAGCATCAGACTGTCGGTTTTCTCCCGGGATGTTTACCGGTTCAATCAAAGCGAATAGCAAGCAGCTCGTTGAGGGTGAATACCGCCTGACACAGAGAGCCAGTTGGTGGCTGATAAGAGGCAAGCCTCAACATCAAAACAGCTGCTTTGAACTTGTAACTCTTTTTATTATTATTTTTTTCAAATCAGGAGGCTAATTTCATCATTGAGTGTGTTTCTGTCTCTATGGGCTCGATGTTCAGCCATTGTGCTGGTTAGCTGTTTGACACCGTAACATTATGCACGGCAGTATTTGTAAAATTCTTTCAATGCACGGTAAATCCCCCGTAATCTACCTTTTTACATGTATCAATGGAAATACATGATCACGCCAAGGTTTTTGCATACTTTAGCCCATTCACAACATACTCTTAAAATAACTCGCCACTATTTCTATATCAGAACATTGTATTATCGATCCACACTTTCAACTGCATTACCGTGAAATGGTGCCGTGGCTCACTTTAGAAACAGACAGTAACAATTCAGGTATTTGGCAACAGTTGTGAGGCCCTAAGTGCAAAACGAGGCCATGACACCCAGTTCAACGACAATGAGCGGACAAGCGGTCAGAATAGGCCAACGTGTCCGAAAGAGGGATTATTGAGGTGGTGCGAAAAAAATGGGGATTATTGAGGTGCAGCTGTAGAGGGAGGAACAGGATGAGGTTTTTGGCGGGGTGTGACAAATCCCACCCCCCAAAAAATGGAGTGAGGCTACAGAGGAAGAGATCGTGACTGGACACGGTTCACTGTGGAAGTCACGGGTCAAAAAAGAGCATTATGGCAAGACATGCACAGAAATGCATGACATCACCTTTTTCCCATCGCCCCTGCCCGCTTCAGACCAGTGACACAAGTACAGAAAATACAGAAAGTGTCCTAAAATACCAGCGGCTCTTCCAATTTCTGGAGGAACATTGTGGGTTCGTGCACGACGATCCAACGCTCTCAGTAAGATGCTGATTTAAGAAAATGTGTTCCCAGAGCCCGAGCATGGAACCTTGCTGTTCATGTTGATAAAGGACCCATCTCAATTACGCTTTAGTGTCTGCAAGTTGATTTGCACACTGTAGTGAAATAAATGAAAGCCAGTGGCTGCTGGGGAGAACAGGTTCATCAATCTAAAAAGCCTGAATGGGAGAAAAACTCACTTTTGAAAACCAAGAAATCGGTGCACCTGTGAAACATTCATTATTTTGGATAGTATTGATGCATTACTCTATTTAAAATGAATGAGTTCATTTGGAATTACAGACGGGGGGGGTGAAGATTTCTTATTTCACCTTTTTATTTTCCAATCAGCGGGTAGTACACAGACATAGATAACTCGCAGGTTTTGGATTTCTGTTCTGTCTCATCGCCATCTTCTGTTTGACTGCTGTTGTATTGTAGGTGTGGGCCAGCAGCTTCCTTCCTAATGAGCCGGCTCTGTCAGACCGCTGTCAGAGAGCCTACCATCAGAAACACGGAGAACCGCTGCTGCTGCAATACGCCAAACGAGAGGCTGAGAAGAAGGTACACCGGTACAAATATGAACACACATGCAAATAATGTCTCAAGAAAACAACATTTTGCCCTCAGAGGCGTGTTATGTGCTGACCCTTGGTTGTTGTACAGTCGTACAGATAAGTCAGTTGTTGTTTTTTTCTTTCATTTATTTATTTTGAAGTTTTACAAAAAGAAAACACACACCCAATGAGAGGCGTGAGGTCTGTAGTTCATCAGTTCATTTAAATGCTAAATTAAACTTTGTTGAGTAAAATAAAGTGTAGCTGACATAATGAGTTAGCAGAAAAACTAATATGAAAGAAGTATTAAACATTTGGTTTTAAAATTCTTATTTGAATAGTCTGGGAAATATCTTCTTGAATATATGTGTCATGGAAAGACATGCATCGAATCTGATGTCCCGGACTATATAGAGCTCAGTCACATTAAATTAAACAATAATACATGGCATAAAAGCAAGTTTTTGATGAAATTAAGTGCTTATTTTGAATGGCACAGTTCACTTTACTGAATTTTGAATTTTTGAAGACCATCACAAATATTGTGAATGGTGACAGAAGTAATTTTAGCTGACTGTGTGATAATGGTGACTAATAGACATCAGAGGAATGCTTTAAAAAAAACAAAAAAACTCTAAACATGAGATTTATGCAAAGGGTGACATCATATTTTGTTCACCGTGACTCATTGCCTCTCCACCTTTCCCCAACATGCTTCCCTTTTTTTAAAATCTTACTTTATTTTTCCCCCACATTCGGCACACTCTGCCTGTCTTTCAGTCAGCAAAACGTGTCATTGGACAACAGAGCTGCTCATTAGCATAATGCTGCATCAGCCATCTTTAACCTGCCCAAAGATTAACCGGTAAAAAAAAATAAAAAAATCACGACTTTTCGTACTTGAGTGATTTCCCGTGTGTGTGTGTGTGTGTGTGGAGCATCACAGCAGTAACCACAGATGAAAGGGTCTAACGCAACCCTGAGCGCATTTAGCGTGTTGGTAAATGTCTGATTAGTGAGCAGAGATTTTGGTGGAATCCGTGAAGGAACGCTCAACAGTAGAATTAAACTTAACAGTCGCTTCGCTACCCGGAGCCGTAGAAAGAGATGGCTCACTTATGCCGCTTTGTTATCGCACTACACGTCCAACTCTTCTTGAAGCAGGGTTCCTCTTGTGTCAGTAAAGCCAACCCAATGTGCTCCTGGTTCATGTTATCCAAATGGGATTAACGTGTAGCACTTTTATCATTTTACCTTTCTAGACTTCCACCTCGAAGTCGTCCTTTGAGTTGAAGGTGGAACAGAGAGCGTGTTTTTTGTTCTTTAGGTTTAGGAGGATGATTTGACGTTAATTCATCGCCTCTCTTCCCATGTTGATTGTGCTGTGTGTTCAGTGTTATCCGAGGGTTTCCTTAGCATTATGATTATTCAGTGTTTGTTCATACTGCCGACTAGGATTATTCTGGAATAGTACTTTTGCATAAGCATATGATCTGAGAACTTTGTTATATTACTTGTGATATTTCTAATAATGAATTATCATTTTGAATGTTTCTTTTACTTTCCTTCTTCTTCTTCTTCTTCTGGAAGAGATTGTGTGTTGTTTTTCTTAAAGTGTGTGTGTGTATGTATGTGTGTGTGTGTGTGTGTGTGTGTGTGTGTGTGTGTGTGTGTGTGTGTGTGTGTGTGTGTGTGTGTGTGTGTGTGTGCGCGCAAGCAAAAGAGAGAAGAGATAGCATTAAGGTTTCGAGAAGAGCAGAGTAGACACTTGAATCTCCTAGACAGCTGCTCATGGGGACTGACCTTTTATGAAATCAGAGTGGATGTGTGTGTGTGTGTGTGTGTGTGTGTGTGTGTGTGTGTGTGTGTGTGTGTGTGTGTTTGTGTGTGTGTGTGTGTTTGTGCGCATGTGAAGGTGTCTCTTTCGCCGTCTCTCTCCTTTTGCTCCTGTCGCCCTGACCTGAGGTTTGGACCGTAAATTGGCACACTGCAGGGTTTGGAGCAGTTTGAATTGAGGTTCGGTTCCCTGGTGACACTTGACTTTGAAACCAAAACTTTCGAAGCTAATTGAATAAACCTCTTTGGGATTTGCGGTCGGTGAGGTGTCTGTTTCAGGACGTCCTCCACTTCCTCAATCTCTCTTTCTCTTCACTCCACGTCCTCTCCTTCAATCCTCCCCCTCCATCCTGGTTCTCTTTCATTCTTTCCATCTCAATTCGGCTGCTTTATAATCTTGTTAAGGGCAGCAGAGCACGGATATGCTGGAAAAAGTGGGAAGAAGTTTGAGATTGAAGGGAAGAAGGCTGTGTAACATTGCGATAAGGGAGTTTACTATGTTAAGTCAATATTTTGAATATTATAAAATGCTGTTCATAATGGCATTGCTAAAAACTTTAAAGACAAACATACCATTAATAGAATTTCCTCTTTTTCGTCCTTTCCTCATTTTCAAAATATTCGTTGAAAAGGAAGCTTTAGTCAAAGTGTTGTTACAGCAGGCGTTAAGCAGAATCCTGTACTGCAAGTGAAGTTCATTAAGATTCAGATGGACTACTCTTAGTTGTAAACACCACAGTATTCCCAAAAGATGGCTTAATTATGCACTAATGCCTGAACAAGTTTGTTCAAACCTCCAGGAGATGCATTGCCAAGGATGCCCAAACATTCTCTCTTTGCTTTTATCTAACAATTATTATTTTTTATTATTTACATTTTAATTAGTTTACAGAGCCACCATTCTGCCCAACACATGTTCAGCCTATAAACGTCTGGCCCGACTCATATTCCGTCTGATCGTTCCTCTGCTCAGGTTGAGTCTGGGAAAGTTTTGCGTCCATTTACGGGAAGCCTCTGGACTCAATGTACCAGGCGGATTATATGCGGATTCATACAGGTGGGATTTATCTTGACAGTGAAAATGATAAACTGCACAGATATTATTATCTGAATTTATGGACACGACGGTCATACAGTCTATCAAAGATCAACACGTTATGTAGCACCACGGCTACGTAGCTAGCTTGATTGATTAGGAGTCAACTCTAAACGTGTCGGCAACACATGGATGTGAATTTACAAAATGAATGTGAAGGGGCGGAGCTACACGTCGGGTATGTCTCTAATGAACTGGCAATGCTACAAACCGTGGCAAATTGCCAAGTTTAGCTCACTGCTTTTGGTGTCATGGCACATTTACTGTACAGTTCAGTTTCACCACTCTGTCACCAGCAGCAACAGGAAGCTCTTTTCAGCAAATTAATGAATAAATCCACAGTATGCTACGTGCACAGCACTAAACAGAAAACACACAAAATCATCAGCTAGCCGGTGGACATAGCTGAGCATGTAGCAGCTAAAGAACCGTCAGGACTCTTCTGTCAGGACGTCATTTCCCAGCTTGTTGTGATGTTCGTCTGCCCCCAAATGGCCCCAAAAAAACCCCTACAAAATAAATCCAGCTTCAGGAACTACACTACGATCGATGCAAATAGTTTTTTCTGCTCCGGGGCCTCGACACAGCAGACTTTTCCATTTCACTACATACAGGGAGTTGTGTTGTGAATGTAGGTTAACATGGGGATACTGGAAATCTAAAAACAACGGAGAGAGAGACATTGTACACGGTGATTTTGGGATTAGTAAGAAGCTGACTTTCACAGGGTTCCTACTGCCGCTTTTCGGCATACACACACACACACATGCACACACACAACCAATCTATTTCGGATGAATTGTAATACCAAGGTCGGGTCGTGTTTGTGCCCACTCATCAGCTTGTTAAATCTCAGCTTCTGACACATTCTGCATTTAAACAGTTTATGGTAATAAAGTGCTCGTGCTGCGAACAGCTCCTGACCCGTTTTATAACCATTTTGAACTCAGTTTGTTGCAAAGTAAGAGCGTGCTCCGTCAACCTTCACACAGTTTTCCTTGTCTTTATTCGTGTCATTCTGGTCTCACCACATGTTGTGAGGTGACTTCTTAAGCCTACGTGGTCTGAACATGTTTGTGTGCTTACTGGCTCTGTTTATGTGTGTGTGTGTGTTCATTATAACTAATTGGGGTGAATGTTCGTAAAGTATGGTCGTTCCGTCAACATTTGAAATCGGTTTACAGTAATTACCCGGAAGACTGTCAGGAATGAAAAACAGACATGAAAAGAGAAAGATTCAAGGAAGAACAGGAGACGTTGCCGGTCAAGTGGAGCAGATGGTTCCAGACCAGCTGTCCTCTCTCATGTGGAACATTAGGTTTTATAAATTGACTGCTTAGATGGCTTTAACTGTTTCTTTAAGAACTTTGATCACTAAAAGAGACGGTTTAAAGAGCTGGCCAACGTTCGTTACAGTTGCTCATTGTATACAGATGTTCCAGGTCCACTGGCTCCAATACGTTTCACAAATTCCAAATAAGTTCAGAAACAGAAGTTCACATCACTTATTTGAAGTAGAAGTATTTGAGAAAATACATGTAAGTAATTCATTCTCGAGGAGCCATGAATGTCTGTACAAATGTTTTTGGCAATCCATGCAGTGGTTGTTGAGGTATTTCAGTCTGCATCGCCATCCCCCTTTGCCATAAACCAGCAATATTACTTTCCTGCATATTCAAAAACGTTTAAATTCCTCTCCTGTAGGAGCGCGTGGTGGTGGAGACTTCTGATTGGCTGGCGGTGGTTCCGTATTGGGCAACGTGGCCCTACCAAACGCTGTTGTTACCACGAAGACATGTCCTCAGGATCAATGACCTGACCACAGAGGAGAGGGAGGGTGAGTTTAGAGGAACACAGACAGTGAGTGACTGAGAGAGCGCTGAGCTAATAAAGATTAAAGGGGACTCGGAGGGGAACCTGCAGGTTTGGCTCCTGACCAAGGGTGTGTGTGTGTGTGTGTGTGTGTGTGTGTGTGCGCGTGTGCGTGTTGATCTCCCATGTCCCTTCACGGTTCAAATCATCTCAATAAAATATAAAAACTTCAAATGAACTACATCCAAACCTTCTTACGATGTGGACCAACGTTTAAATAATTGAATGCTAGTTATGAATGGATGATTTCTGCGTTCAAGCACATCTCCGCAGCTAACATTATGCGGATACAAGCTGCTCCCGAGTAGATTATGGTGGTTTGCATGTATTTGTGGGCCGTCATCCCGTTTGCTGATTGTTAAATAAATGAGTTATTGACTGTCGTCTAGATGACTCAAGCAGATGTTGTTGTTGCTGCTGCTGCTTGAGAAGTCATTATCTTAAGGTCGAGGAGATCTTGTGAGACATCCCATTCCCTCTCAAGGACAAACACCACTGTGTCTGTGAATCAGCGACTGGCTCATTTGGAAGACTTCTGTTGACAGCCGAGAGTCCGTTTAGCTTCTGTGCGGTGACGGAGTGAAGCTGAATGTCTCACGACAAGACGGATGGGTGGGACAGGCGTCCTCTGAGGCTCACTGCATTACTGCTGCTTCACACGAGAATCAACCCAGACGGACAGTCAGCTGGGCCTGAGGACATTTTAAACAACAGGTGGATTTGTTGAGGCGAGCGACTGATGCGAGGACGTTGATGATTATTTTATCGACTAATCAACAATAACAAGTAGTTCAATGAAGAGTGGATCAACCAAATATCGTCAAAGTTTTAGAAGCAATATATGTGTATTACAAGGACATGTTTGGATTATTTTCAGCTTGTTTTCTAACGTCAAAGGTGTCTTGTTGGAAGTTTAATTACAGCTTCACATCAAACCTCAATACTGCTTTTGACATTTTAGATAAACAGATTTTCTTGCCGTCTTGAATATGATACAGATCAGTTCTTAAAGAATGGGTTGAAGTTTGTTCTAAGTGTTTTGCAGAAACATTATGTTTTATAGAGTGAATTCTGAATTTTGTTTGGCCATTTATTGAAAAATGAGACTGTCGATGAATTGTTTCGAACAGTGTGTCTATTTCATTGATAATTTAAATAATTGAAATGCATTTGGTGTTGTAATTCAGAATTAAAAATGTATTTGGGTTGAGCTGTAAATGCCACGTGTCAGTTAGCAAAGATTTTGTGGAGTAAAATGTTTGTTTTTTTTATCTATAAACTTAGATTAAATCAATTGATACATTTTCAGTTGTTGCAGGTGATCAATTAAGGAACACATTTCAATCCCTAATTTGATGCCTGCCCTCCTCACTGTCCTCCTGCTTTCTGTCCATCTGTTCATCAGGTCTGGCTGACGTCTTGAAGCGACTGCTGACCAAGTATGACAATCTGTTTGAGATCTCTTTCCCCTACTCCATGGGCTGGCACGGTAAGACAAAGGAGTCGGGGGGGTTGAAAAGAAAAAGTTTCAATAACAATGATATTATTTAAAGTTGCTTCCGTAAAGTGGCAGAAGGAGAGCGGCACAGATGGCGGCAAAGATTAAAGATGATTTTGATCTAAATACATAACAATCTGTGGATGGATTGGAACACAAATACTGCTACAAACTGGAGCCTGTTCACATATCAGGCCAGCCGGTAACAAATTGACTTTGTCACTTTGATATATGGATGAGCTCCATTTCCATTGTCTGCAAAAGTCATGAAATATGGGAAGCTGAGTCACAGTCGGGATTTTAAACAGACTTAGCGAGTAGTACCACGTGTTTTTCCTCTCGCGTCTAACTTTACATTAGGTCGCATCATCCACCAAAATGGCATTGATATTACGGGAATGTTGATTAGCTCGTCCAATGTCATTAGAAAGACGTGTGTCGATTAGGATGCAGAGTGCGTTCCTCACAGATTAGATCACTCTTGTTTTCAATCATCTCTGCAGTAATACATTGACAAATGAGAAATCCTCAGCTTAGATGTCACACACTTTGCACCACTTCAATGCACACTCAAGACATATATACTCAAGAAGAAAAGCCTGAATTCACGTAGATTCGGAGCCCCCGTGGTGTGATTCAGTTTTTGTTTTTTTTACCATCAGCTAACGACGGCAGGGTCAACTAGTTGTTATGAGCATATAATGGCTTATTTAACATCTGCATTCATTTGGGGTTGTGTATCTTTTCAGTTGATTATTTTAATCTATATGCACTTTCCTTTTAGCTATTTTTTGGTCTCGTGAGGAAATACCGGCCTCTTCAGCTAAATGCAGTTCAATAGCGGCTTGTTATGGTACCATATGCTGGGAGGGGATTGTACGCTGGGTTTTTAGAGCTTGTTTAAATGTTTTATCCCTGTTGCTGCTGGACTACATGCTAATCAAGTGTTGGGATCCAAAACACTAAAGTGGTGAGCCATAAAACTAAAAACAATGAGTTAAATAAAGGCTAAAACGCCATGTAGGAGGAACTGCAGTTAATGGAGATAATCTGTCTAAACGAATATTACACATATTACACATCGTCTTTTCATCCATTGCTTATGTAGAAATATTGATTAGAGCATTTTTTATGTTCATTTGCCCAAACCAGTGTTTTTTTTATCTCTATATTTACTGGATTTATTAGACTCTGGGGGGAAAAGTTTCCCACTTGTATGCGAGTAATGCGAGTTAGATGTATTTGTTGTTCCCTGCTGGCTTTCCAGCTGGTGTTTTTATTTTCCTTTCAGGAGATGACTCACAATTAAATTTCCCCAGAGGAACATTGAATAATAATTTCAAACCAAAAGTGAGAAGGTAATAACCAATGCGTCGGATGTGTGCATTTTAAAATCTCTGGCTTTGTATTAATCTGAAATAAATTTGGGATTTGGGATATTTTTGAGGAGCTTTTGATTTTAGATGATATTGCTTCATGCATTGTATATGAAAATACTTTCTACACCACACCACATTACCCTTTTCAATGTTTGCTACAGTTTCTCATCTTCAGCGTGCAGCTTATCCATTTTTTTACCCTTGCTCGTCTGGATCTTGGGCCCACTCTCCTGTGGTTACCGTCACTTTTGCATCACAGCAAAACAACCCAGTCAGAGGAAATGAAAGAGCCGGTAACAAGACGGAGAGCGAATAAGTGAATAAGAAAGCCAATTACCGTTTTTCATTCTGACAGAATATGACGAAACACATTTGCAAGTATTTCAGATAGTGAAATCCAAAATACATTTATTTCAAAATACCTCCCGCCACAACAGTGGAGTACTTTGTGTTTACCTGTAGTGTTTAATTGGCTGTGAGGAGGAAGCAGCTTGCACAAAGCACACACACAGACTGTACGCTTTCTACTAAATAGAGGTGGTTGCCACCGAGACAGCTGTGCCTCTTGTGAATCTCAGCCATTGGCTGAGATTCTCCTGGACTGCGACGGTGAGGGAAATGAGAGAACGCCAACGTGAGCATCGGCAGACAAACTCTTTGCAGCGGGTTCAAAACTGGAACCGAAAGGGCAGCAGAGTGCGATGACGCGATGAGGGATGTGTGACGGGACGGAGAGCCGTGTCATCACGGCCGAGCGGTCAGAGGGATCCTCGTAGAAGCAAAAGGTTGCAGGTTCAACCCCTGCAGCCGGAAGCTTCACTGCTCCCTGACTGAGGCACTCTCATTCAGAGTGATGTCCAGTCTGGGAAGATAGACGCCGCAGCATGGATTTAGATGCACCACCAAGACAACGTGCACACATGCTGTATAAGGAGGGTGTATACCTGTTTCTTGCTAAGTGCCCATCACATTGCGGTGAAGACGTGTTCTCTTACGTTCCCTAATGGTGGGTTTTTTTCATCTTCCATAAACAGCCTCAAGCCAGTGATGTGCGCACATCATGACTAATTCGAAGTAACAACAAGGTTGAAGTTAATCTTGTTTAATTTAGTCCACAGCTCCGTAGTCAGGAAGAGACTAATCCAAATTTAAAGTTTGTTCAAGAGTGACAATTTGTATCGATTGTCTCGTCTCAGATGTTGTGGAGAGATCACCTGGGTCCCTCACATGCCGCTTTTGTTATTTGTTTTTGCGAGGCAGCCCACATTAAAGATTTTCAAAAGAGAGGCGATGCTCTCAAACTGTAGTGTGGAGAAAAGGACAGAGGGCATGAGAGGACCAGTCATTCACCGGCTTCCTTCATGTTATTTTATCAGACATCAAATCTTTGAAGTAAAATCTCGGTCTAAAGTTGCCTGTGGTGAAGGCTGCTCCAGAGCTCGTCTTTAAGTTTTTTGCTTTAATCTTGTGTGTGTTTCATTTTTTTAGATGGCTACAAAGTCAAAGGCCGGGTTACAGCAATGTCTTGAAGGTTATACGCAGGTAGTCGGTTATTTTCTGTGCCAAAGCAAATTATTATTTCTTTTTTACAAGGCTGTAGGAGAAATGGGGGATAACATCTGCCAAAGAGTGCAAGTACCTCTTTGGAACACAATTTAAATGACTAACAATACAATCAAATTCGGCCGTTATAGTACCTCCATCAGGATAATGTCACTGAACCGATGCATGATGTTGTTGTAACAGCAGAATGTGGCATAGATGTTCCACAGTGCTTGATAAAATGTAAATCGTGTTGCTTGTTGAGTATCCTGTGGGGTATGAATCTTTTAGTTTAATATACCAACTGTAATCCAAGAGCTTAAATATTTACTTCATTAATTTATTACATACAACTGTTGTAACAAATAGCCGGACCAACGCACTGCCAAAAGCAGTTTCATAATCCTCTGACAATGTGAAATGTAACACATCATCTGCTCCTACTTCCTGGTATTTTCTATTCTAGCAAATGATGGAATATGGTCATTTTTTTGTTCTTTTTTTTAAAGTTGGTAAAGGGACCTTAAACTCTCCAAACAACAGTGTTATTTTAACCTCATCAAGGGGGATTAAGAGAAAAGAGACTGCTGGGATTATAGCTGATGTGCTTTGGTGCACTTACACACAATGAGTCAAACACACATAAAAATGCTGCTCACACTGACCATCTAATTTAGAAACACACGCATATTCATAGACACACACACACACACACAGCCCTGGCTTACATAATGAGTTGCCTTGTCTCCCCATCTGTGTTGGCGCGTTATTCGGGTTCATTTCGGAGCAGCCAGCTTTTATTTCGGGCCGGGCTTATTAGTGTCAGTGTGGGGATAGACGTGGTTGGATGGTGTTTGAGTCACCTGGGAAATCATGGATTAGATAAAGCTACCTGCTTACTCCTTCGGGAGGTAAACCATACTACGATACTGGCAAGATGAAAGATGTGTGCACACACAGAGAAAGAGAGACAGAGACATTGCAACAATCTGAATACAGGAAGAAGAAAATGTTGTGATTTGTGCCATCGGTAACCGTTAAAACTTGTCCAGCAATATTTGTAAGTTTAAATGAATTCTAAAACACTTGTATGTGCTTTTCAGCAGAACAAACACACCCAAACATATTTAAAAGTGGGTAATCTGTCTCGCTTCATTGCTTATGTGGTGTGCGATTAGCCGCCATTGTAAGGAAACGGCCGCTGTTATTGTGGATTCATTGTCTCTGATTCTGTTCTGGAATGGCTTTTTTAAAAGAGCAATTTCTAATTCTACTCCTAATCCCCCATCAGATGAGAAAGCATCACAGGCAACAAAGAAGGTATTTAAATGTCGCAAATCACTTTGGTAATGCCCCTCTTAAACAGTAGTGATCAAGTTGTGCGATAATGCATTTTTTTTATGCATTAATCTCCAGGTTTTGTCAAGTTAGACAAAGAAATGACAAATTTGGGGGAAAAAAACGCTTCCACAGAGGCAACGAGAGATGAACGTTACGCTGTGGCTTTCATCCGATCTCAACCCAACGTTAAGCTCATCTTATCCTTCATGTCCTTGAGTTTGACAAATAAAAACTTTTAAAATCCTTATATGTGGGGAAATTAAGAAACATTTCTCACTTGGCTAATTATCGCATGTTGTATTGGTCACACAAACTAAACACCACCAACTCCAAGCCCTTTAGCCAAACCACTGAAGCCTAAACCATTGCTTTCATTACAGAGAGTTTAATATGGATGCTTTCATTGAGAATACGAACACCTGTGCCAGTGGTGCCTGGTAATAATGTCCAGTTACCAGAATTTAGTAGACCCTGCACCAGCTAATCAGAGCGGGGAAGTCTCAGTGGCCGTGATATAAAACAATCTCTAAAAGAATGGATCACCGGTTCCTCCTCACAGAAAGTACTTTATCACTTTTAAAATCTTTATTTATTCTTTATTGCACTGGTGAAATTATTGTTCTGTTGCCCACAGAGTCAACACTGCTTCTTTAATGTGTCCTGCTAGCTACCTGCTAGCGGGGCTGTCCGCTCCGCAGCTTAAAGGCGCTAATGAGCGGAGGGGCTCGTTCATGGGGTGTGTATGGCGGGGAGATAAATGAGCGTGTTGTGTCCCGGCCATGCACATCCTTAATTAGCCTTCAGCGTCTGATTGTGCCGTCGTTCTGTTTGCATCCGTGTGTTTACCTATCCAGTTTTGCAGAAACATCGAGAACGTTTGAATATCGAGTGCACATTCGCAAATTTGACTTCCATCAGGGAGACATTTTGTCACTGTGGTTACCCACACTTTAATACAACGGTTCAACAGTTGACGGTAAATATGCACGGTGTCTTTTCCCGTCTCCCCGGTTTCACTAGACAATCACAAATATGGAATATTTAAAGACCGTGAAACCCTCAACCCGTCTGCTGGATAATCTTTGCAGACTCGGCGTGAACACACACAATAGCAGAGCTCGGGAAGCTAAACCTGAATCGTTATGGAGTTGAAATTATGGAGGGAAAAGCTTCTTGCATCTCTGCTGGTGCCACGGAGTGGAATAAACTGCCTCTTGCAATTACGGAGGTGCAGAACCCACAAGCCCTTTAAGGAAAAAAGGTCAATTAGAGGCTGCTGGATAACATCTCCAAAGAAGGACATGGGCATGTTTATACATTGAAATCAAAAGGAAGTCAAATACAATATGGCATGTTTGTCTGCAAGTGGGATGTGCGGTTTGTGGTCACGTGAGCCCCGCGTCGGATGATGTTCGGCTGACACAGACCGCGATGGAAATAAGTCCTGGACTTTGTCCTTGAAAATGTCCGACACGCTTTTACAGTTGTATTGGAAATTCTGCCCAATACACTAAACTGAAAACGGCCTCTGACACGGCTGAGTAACGCTGGCTCTGTGTCTCAAGTCTAATGTCTCTCCTCTCCTCATTCAGGAGCCCCGACTGGCCCTCATTTAACGGAAGACAACTCTCACTGGCAGCTTCATGCGCACTACTACCCTCCTCTGCTGCGGTCGGCTACAGTGAAGAAGTTCATGGTGGGGTATGAGCTGCTCGCCCAGGAGCAGAGGGACCTCACCCCTGAACAGGTGAATATTGTAAAATGCACATGTGCAAACCCATCTTTTGGGCAGAACAGAGTTACTCATCCATTCTACTGATTTTTAGGTGGCAAAGAGTACAAATAGTGAGGTTTGAGATGTGACGCGAGGGGATTTGTTTTCACCCCAGGCCATTAAAAGCTGACCCTGCACAGCGGGTTAATTATATTGCTCAACCAGGATTGCAGCAGATTTGCTCTCTGTCCCTGTATGTATCTTCTAAAACTGTATACAAGCTTGCCACTGCTGTGTTTTTGTATTTGTAGGCTGCTGAGAAGCTAAGGAACCTCCCAGAAGAACACTACAGAACCAGAGAGAACCTGGAAAAAAGAACAGAGAAAGAAGAAGGAAAGTGAAGTAAAAGTGAAATGTGTGATGTTTAGTAAAAAAAAAAAGGGGGGAAACAGCTTTAAACATTTCTTTTTTTGAATATAGGACAGATTTTAATGCTTTTGTTTTGGAATTACTGTGAAAATGACATTTTAATGTAATGCCATGTAACGTGCCTGAAGTCATGCACCGTGTTGATTCTTACTTGCAGAATATACATGTCAGTATTTTCATGTGTACACAAATTACTATACTCATATGGACCTGGAAGTAAATCTGCAATCAAACTCCTCATCCATGTTTTAAGGAGACAATGGGAGAACATTGTTTTGTTCTCCCCGCTGTCCCGTCTGTCGAAATTAAACAAACTGTGTTTGTTGTTTTGATGGAAGCCTTTCGACCACACAGCTTTTTCTTTCCAACAACACAAGGAGTTGTTTGTGATCAAAATGAACGCCTTTGTTTCTTGCGAATGTTCTTACATGGAAAATAAATCAGTCTTGAGGTAATTAACTGTTTCACCACTTTCTGCCTCAAACGGTTTGACAGTTTAATGCTTTATTTAATGTAGAATGAATTTACGGACGCAATGTCGTCAGAAAACAGGAGATCAAGAGTATTGTTATTGGATATGAAAACACCATGATGATAATACTTAAAACATTGATATTACAGATGGGGCATATGTAAAACTAAAGGCGTAATGTCCGGTGTGAGCACTACACCGCTGCACTGACAAATGTGATAAATACACACATTTGACACTATGGCTGCCAACGGGCGGCACAAAGGAGTGATTTGGGGATCTCGTGAGTTTGAATATTTCAGCACCACGGAGAGAGACACTGCCTTTGATGCAAGAGTAATGATCTGATCTAGACGTACAGTCTCAGAATGGATCTGTCCAAAACACTGACATGGGAGGCCATGCTGTGGTGTACAAAACAGAGCAGTTTAGACTTCACATGTCGTTTTAAACTCATACGTGTGTGTGTACTTGGATGGTTCATTCTAATTATATTATTGGAATGAAATACTTCTAAAATTAGATTCTCAACGAGCCGTTTCTATAAAGATCCATGCAGGGAAATCAAAAACTCCTTAACTAATAAACATACCTAAAGGATTCCTAGGGGGGTGTAAGGGTGGGCCAAGACCCAGTGAGCGAGAGGAGTCATGTGGATTGAGATACTTGCGTCATTCAGTATTTTAGCAATACGCTTTGAAAGCAAAATAGGTCAAAACAAGTTGATTTGTGTCCAGCAGGGGATCGTAAACGTGCAAATAAAAATGCCAAGTCAATTCTTGACACGCGAAATGAGGTGTGCCATCAACATGACGACAGCAGATGGCGATGTTGCTTAAAAAGTGGAGGCAGAGTGCGCCGCATTTGAGATGAGAATCTGACTCTGCTTTACTTTAAAATCAATCATTTTAAATGCAATCTCCCCTTTTTAATCAGTTGAACTAAAAGCATGCATGCTTGTAAATATCTTTGCACCTTCCGCAGGGAGGTCAGGGTCAGCTACAGAGTGTATGGGTATGTCCCAAGAGTGGGTCCAGACATTTGCATATATATATATATATATATATATATATATATATATATATATATATATATATATATATATCATCAAACAGATACAAAATGTTTTATTTATATCCTGGTACCATGGATTCGGTTCAGGCAAGGTCAAAACAGGGAGATCCGTCTCTCGGGTAAACAAATCCAGGGAGAGAATCCAAGATTCAAGGATGCTGAGCAGGACTAGAACCGGTACTATAACATGGGCGAGGAAGCGCTGGAGAGCTTGGCAGAAAGACAGGGACCATGTGGAAGGGTAACAAGTATAAATACTGAAGGACTAATGAGAGCTGCAGGTGAGCTGCAGGTGAGCTGCAGGTGAGCAGATGGACAGGGAAGACGAGGTGAGGGGGAAGGAGTTGATCGCATGGCCTGAGAAAGTGTCGGGACCCGACACCGGCAGCTAACGAGAGGCAGCGAAAGATCCGAACGAGAACAAAACAAAAGGAGGTGGAATTCATGACATGGTTCACTCGGCCATCTTAAAAACGAACATTTTCCCACGTTGCCCTGTTTTTCAAATGTTTAACCCCAAAGTCTGTTTTTTTATGTTCAGACTGTAGTCATCACCAATATCTCGGGCAAAGCAGCAGGCGTCAAAGACGATAGGGGCATTTGAGGTGACTTCCTTAATAGCAAATACAAAGTAGCTTGCAAACAATATAACAGTCAACCAAATACAAAGAGGTAAAGGAAGCAGCGATGGACCGCCGCAAAGTTATTTTTTTTAACTTCAAATTGAAATACATCTACCCTCTAAACTCCACCAAAAAAAAAACAGTATTGTGTTTTTCAATTAAAGAGCAGAGCGACTAAAAAAGTAAGGCAAACCACACAATAGCCCAGTATCCAATGCATTATTGGATTTCTAAATGTCATTTCAAATGTCTACGCAATGCAATCCCCAGACAGAAAACTTTATTACCAGTGCCACAGAAACATCTTTCTGGAGTTGCATGCCAGTGCAATCAGGGCTCACTGTGGAGTAAACAAGACGCCGCATGCAGTCCTTCAACAATACAACTGGCCTGCTATGAAAGCCGACATCACATAAAGAGTGAAAGCATCATTGCCCCTTATTTGTGGGACGCTTTTGGGAAAATGTACATATTTATAATGAGTGTTCTCGAGAGAATCGTGTTTCATCCTGTATTACGATTGTTTTGGCTGCTTCACAAATGTCTTTCTAATCACAGTGTGCTGAAGTCCATAGGGAGGACAAACACAGGACTTTGACCCAGGAGACCGTTATTCCTTTCTAGTGTGAAACAAAAAGTCAACATTAACTTATACTAATGTTAAGTTCAATGTTTAACAAACATACTTTGTAGAAAACAGGGTTCAATCATAGTGTGGTGTCATTCAAGGGACTTTTCCTCAAATTATGTTTGTTTGTTTTCAGCTTGAATCATTGGCTTAGCATGTTCTCTTAGTCTGTGATAAATTGCACATGGTTCTGTGATATGCTCGATGGTAGTGTATGTAAAGGACGATGGTAAGAGTGTCTATTGCACAGCATCCATCCACAAAGGCTGGATCCTCTATTTTGTGCAGCCTTTTCTAAGATTTCTACCACTTTCTACCACTCTAGTTTTAAGGTGTTAGGGAGTTTTCCCTTTGCCCTTGTAGAGGTTGAAAGTGTAATATGTTACATTTACCTGTTGCTCAACGAGAGAGAGAGCGAGAGCGAGAGCGAGAGCGAGAGAGAGAGAGAGAGAGAGAGAGAGAGAGAGAGCAGCGATGTCGGCTCTGTGTGCGGCTCAGCGCTGCTCTCGGTCAAACAGACACACCGATGGCAGCACTCACACACAGCTGAGGAGAGAGAGAGAGAGAGAGAGAGAGAGAGAGAGAGAGAGAGAGAGAGAGAGAGGGAGAGGGAGGAGCAGAGGAAACACTGGACCACATGAAGATATACAGTACGTTTGACAGCCTGCACACCCAGCATGCTGTTATAGGGTGGGAGGTCCGACGCCTCTCTGCTGACGCCCAGAAACGTCCCCAAAACAGCAAATTAGGAATGAGCAGAAGGCAAACTCTGCAGATACAGATACCAACACACACTTCTGCTGGGTTATAAGTGATGATTGGGAGAGAGTATTTCTACATGAATATATAAATTGCTATTTTTCTTTTAAATTCCTGTAATCCTCTAAGGCAATAAAGGCCTTGACAATTTAGCTTTTTTTTACTATGCATGAATGTTTGGCTAAGATTGTAGTTTTTGACATGGCCTGTTAGCTATGGCTTATAAAGCATGTGATGTTTCTTATGTGTGATAGTATCATATTTTGCCATCCTGGTTGGTTGGTGTCGTTAAATCTGCAGAAACAAAATGAGCTCAGTGATGGCTGTGGTAGCCGAGAGAGAAATGTGCATTACTGGACTTTAATAAGCTCACTAAATATTTTAAATACTACCTTGCTGTGTTGGAGTATTGATTTCGCACCTTTACATCACTTTGGAGAGAATTATTCATGCTCAGTTACTGTAATTTGAAAATGTTCATCATCACTGTATTTAATGTGTGGTATCGTAGCCTAGGGGGGCTATAATGTGGTCAATATAGCTACATCCTTGAGAAAATTACCTTGAGAAATATGTCTGTATATTTTCTAAGATAAGCCCAAGGTGACCAGTTGTTTTTAGATCAACTCAAAAAGAAATCTTACCTAAATGCTGACATCCATCAACAATACGTAACTGGAAGCAAAATAAATGTTAAAGCTTTGAGTGGCTCGCAGTGCAAAGCAGCAAACATGAAAATGTAGATTTTTGTTCTAGTGAGCTTGATGCCAGCTGACTGTAATGTAGCGCTCACTTATACAATCATATTTGCCCCAGTAGATACGGGAGCATGAGAAAATAACCCAAGTTCTCACTTGATTTCTTACCTCAGTAAGCACGAGTTGATGCTCTCGCTAGTTTCAAGTCTTCTTAAAAAAAAGCATGTTTTTCATTTCGTAACTTACAACCACATTTAAAGTAAGTTAGACCAAAAAACAGGGTTTTCCACTTTCTATTGAACTTGCACAATCCTGCAAGACGATAAAGCACAAAGACTCCGGGGAAGAAGCTACGTTTAGCATAAATGGGACATGAACGCATACAGATGAGAGAGAGAAAAGGAGAGAGGAGCTCAGTGTATCCTCAAATGTCCGCCCAGCAGTATATCTAGAGGGGCTGGACCAGGGGAAACCTGCGTCAGCCCTAACTCTAGGAGTTATCAACAAGTAAAGTCTTACACCTACTCTTAAAATGTGGTGAGTGTGGAAACTGGTAGCTGGTTACACAGGAGAAAAGCTTGATAGCTGAAGGCTTTGGCTCCCATCCCACTTTTTGAGACTCTAGCAACCACAAGTAGCCCTTCATTCTGGGAGCGCATCTCTCCAGTGGGGTAATATGGTACTATAAGCTCCTTAAGATATTATGCTACCTGGCCAATTAAGGCTTTGCAAGTGAAGTAAAGGATTTTACAGGGAGCCAGTGCAGAGAATACGAGAGTAATATGAATTTGTCAGAACATGTGCAGCAGCATTCTCAATCAACTGAAGAGTCTTCAGAGACTTATTAGAACAGCATGATAATAAGGAATTGCAGTAATCTCGTAACACATGCATGAATACATCACTCTCCACCGTTTGAAAAACGGGATGTGACTGATTTTTGCAATGTCGTGAACATTTAAATAAAGGCTGTCCTTTGAAGTTTGTTTCATGGGGGAGTTAAAGGACATATCCTGATCAAAGATAACTCAAAGAGGATTTAGGGTGGTGCAGGATGCCAGGACAATGCCATGTAGACTGTCTATCTCATTAGTCAGCACATATTTCCCTTTATCATCTGTTAACAGCATGTCAGATATGACTTCTCTGCTGATTTGAATTCCTTATTGAAGGACCCATGTGCACAAACGCATAAGGCTAAACATGTTGGGAGCAGTGTCTGACATGTATTTGATTCAGTTGTAGCCTGCGTGCTGCATTTGCCAGTAATTATACTATTCATTGCCGATCAATCAAATGTGAGCAAATGTTATGTAGTTTCTGTGGCAACATCTATCTTCTTATCCTGAAAAGGTTATAACATGATTACATAATGACAAGAGCAACATTACATCTTTTTCAACCCAAACATGGCAATTATTTCATACACACAGTGTGCAGTCTTCTGTTCAGCAATATATCACAGTTGTAGGTATGCCAATATCATTGATTATTTGAAGAAAAAAATGTAATTCCATTAGTGTTCATGGCATCTTTGTATTCATACACCAGCTATTCTCCTTAGGCCAATTTTTGAAAATTATTTTTTAGAGTATTTTCATTTCTTTAATTATTAATTTCTTTGCACATAAAAAAAGATGGATCGAGGTGCTCTTGCAATGACATATGGGTAAGGACACATATCACACATTCCCCTCTTTCATTATTCATAGTACCTCCAGTGAAGCGATCTCCGTTTCTCCATAAATATTAATATTGATTCCAGGTTTTGTTAAAATATACGGCTGAACAGCGAATATGTCGAAGTATAGTTACCAGGCCGAGAGGTTCTTCCAGGGGATGGATTTTGGTGAGTCAGTGTGTGTGCGCATGAGTGTGAGAGTGTATATCCCTTTTTATGTACTGTGACACACCTCATTCATTCAGGTCAATATTTATCTAGTCTTCCAGGCTCCTCGTGGATCTTCTCCTCATCTATTTCATCACTCCTTTGAGACTCTGAGTAAGCGTGTGTGTATTCAGGATGTATATTTATACTTCCACACAGTTAGCAAGGCATGTGTGTTTGTGACTGTGCATGTGTGTAGCCCTCTCCTTGCTTGCAAAGGGACGACGATAGTTTGGCTCCTTTGCCAAAATTCTTGTTGCTCATCTTTTCCAGCACTGTTCTGGTGGAGAATTGTTCTCCCAATGCTGCTAATGATGCCAAATGTGCTTTGGGAAATCTGAAAGTATAATATGTTGTAGAAATATGTTGTGCTGTGAACTTAAAAAAAAAGTTAGTTCAACATTCAAACCAATTATCTGAGGACGAATACTTCACAGTAATACAAAACACCATGGAGCTCATTATGTTCCATTTTCTGTTGACTACGTATCAGCAGAGGCATCGTTTCAATGGTGATTCTTGAGGCAGTAGTTTGTGGTAATGCCGCATTGGATTGTGCATATTATTTGGTGCTCAGTGTTCTTTGTTGCTGATAAAAGATACAATAAACTTGTGGAATATGAAGCACAGCAGAAGTCCAGTAACGAAGATTCTCTTCACAATCCTTGTCATTCATAAGCGCTCAGTCTCTATTTCTCCCTGTGACTTTCGTTGCTGTCAAACTTTAAAACATGTTCTCCTCTCTGCTGCCATCAGTTGTCATTGTAGCACAATCAAATGTGACCCTCCTCCACCCGAGTCACCTCCAGTCAGCATCACAGTCGTGCTCCTTATTCATCATCAGATTGCAGCAACTCCCTTCATCATCATCACCACCACCACCAGCGTCTGGGCTCCAGGGGGATTATGTCTTCTCTGACCTCAGCACCCCTCTATTATACTACTTCACAATGGTTTCCACTCGCCAAAGACTTTTCACTATTCCTTTGTGTAATAAATTATGAAATTATGTATGAAAAGAGCACATACACACAACAGGCACAGTCAATCGCTTAACCTCTGTTGTCCATGCATCTTTCAAGCTGCTGAACCAAATACCAGCTTATCACACAGGCATAATAATGTCAATAATCCTGGCCACATTTTAACCTCTGCTATGCTGACCTTCTCGGTTCACTGAGGTAATGGCTGTCAAACTGATATCAGTGAAAAGGATTCCTTCGAAAATTTTGAAGCTCCATTTTTCTCTCCTTTCCTGTCTGACCACAGAGAGTGAGATGGATGCAGACAGAACAGCTCAGTAGACTCCAATTAAGAGGCGTGAGCGAGCCACTCACCTACTAATCTGTCAGTGCTATAGATCCTTAGATGATAAAGGGGGAAGAGAGAGCTTGAGAGGCGAGACAGCAGGAGATACGGGGAGAAACAGAACATGGCGAACTGCTGTAAGGACAACAAAGAGTGCCTCAACTTCAAAGAAATTCATAATACAGCCTCAAAAATGATCATAGTACAGCCTCCATGGCATGATCTAAGTAACACTTGAGGCTCCACACTCAATATCACTTTCTGTTTTGAAACGCACATCTTTGCAACATTACCAATCCAGCCACACTAATCCAAAGTATTAGAGCACATAAACCCACATCTTTGGGGTTAACTCATAGTGTGGACACTCCTTTTAAAAGGATGACGTAAACAGCCCCACTTGACCCCCATGTTGTTCTGAATAGACATTATTTCTAAAAGAATGCTGTGGACGTAGGCTGTGACACAGTACCCTTTTACTCCATGTGTGCACCCTGGCTGGATTCCCAATGCTGCCTTTGCACTTAACTAAACACTTCAACTCAATCCACAGTGCCTACCACCTCATAAAGTGACTGTAGCTATTGTGTGAGCAAACAATTGCCTATATCCAGGGAACAAGGAGAAGCATTCGCATTCATTTGGAGTCGTGTTCCTGAAAGTCTAATGGTCACTACTCTCTGGGTTTCTCACCACTAGATCCCAAAACACCTTGTTTTTCCATTGTACAGTGTATTTTTTTCTGTGTATTCCTTCGTTTGCTGCCAAGCGGTCCTCGATTCTGCGGGAACTTAAGATTGACAAAAGCAAATGTGCTAAAAAAATATCCGTCGCTGCAGAGTTGGGGGGAACGTTGTCACGATAGTGACAACTATGAAATGACGTGTTCCATTGCTCCTTTACAAATATGCAATAGTAGATTAGTGACTTCTCCGGCTAACAAATTCAAATAAAGTCTGTTCAAAACAGAAAGCAAATGTGTTTTCTGTCATTTAGTTTGATGCATTAGAAATCAACAAAATGGAAGTGTTTTGTTCCCCAAAAAGCTCAGCAGAGCCACAATCGAAATAAACCCAGGGAAAAGAAGCAAGGTAGTGTCTAATCAGACATAATTTATTAACAGTTAAACTAAATGTTTACAATGAAGCACCAAAATAAACTAATTTAAACAAGGCAGTCAGGTCAGGCTTCTTTTCGCACCACTTACACTACGGCTCGAGCGGCTAACGGCCGCTTTCATCGCTCTTCTTTTGGCCACCAGGTCCTAATTAGTGATTGACAACAGCTGTGCAAATCCACTTGATGCAGCTTGAAGGCAGCACCTGGAGGGACACAGGAAAGAGCAGAAAGAGAACACACAACCCCACGACGCGTAACAAGACAGTGGACAAAGTGATTCCCTTTTGCAACATCTGATAAGATAAACGACTTTGGTACAATCTTCTACATTATGTGTCAGGCAGAATATTTTACGAATCAAAATTATGAGAGAAAAAAAACTACAGAGGTGCATTTCGTAGAGCGTGCAGGTGGGTTATTCATAACCACTGTATTATTATTATTATTATTATTATTATTATTATTATTATTATTATTATTATTATGATCAGTAGTAGTAGTAGTAGTATGAATAACACACAATTTGCTAACCCCATTCATAGACACATAAGGCGTCCTAAAACACACTTAGCCCTAAAACACACTTCATTCAAACTCTAAAACAAGCGGCATCGTAAGCAGGCAATAAACTCAAAGTCATCGTACAAGACACGGCATGCAATCGAGACGGAAAGCTAAATTATATTCACCAGTCTTGGCAGCAGCTGAGCTGCGGCGGTGCACAGCAGTGTGTGTACTGGTAGTTCTATTAGCTGTTCGCCAGACGGTGTGTCCATTGCGATAGCTGTGGGGATAGAGTAGCAGAGTCAGCAGGCAGTATAAAGGTGATAAAGGCTGTTTTGAGAAAGTGTGAATCACCACAACCTCAAAAAGACCTTGAGTATGCTCCATAACACGGTATCCCACATATGATGTAGTTTTGCTGCTGTGGAACGCAAGATTAGCACTGGACAGACACAGAGGCGCACAACAGAGAACTGGGGTGGGAGGGGGGGGGGGGTGAAGTGATCAAAGGAGCAGAAATGTGAGCAGCAGAGTTTGGGATGTACTGGAGTTTATTTAGGATGAAGAATGTTGTTTGCGGTTGTCAATTCTGGATGTGACGAAAGCATGGATCAGAGATGCGGCGGCACAGGAGAATGTTGGGACGAGACAAGCTATGCTCTTTGCCGTGTTGATTCAATCGATGGGGTGTTTGGAAGGAGAGGTTGCTGTCAAAAATGACTCAGGGGCTTCAGGTGTGTGAGGAGGAAGAAAGAGGGGCATTTTCAATAATGAGGCAGAATTTGTGAGTGGCTTTTGTTAGGCATTCGGGACAAATGATGAGCATGTCTGATTTATCACAGTTTAGTTTGAGGAAGTTGGTTTGCATCCATGATTTAATTTCAGTAAAGCAGATGGCCAAAGTTGGGTGAGCTGCGTTAGCGATGGATTCTTTGGAAATGGAGAGCTGGATGTGGAGTGGAGGTCATGGCGGCGTATGATAACACCAAGGTAGAGGCAGGTGGGGGCATATTGGCTGAGAATCATTCCCATAGTGAAAACATGGAGATTCAGAGATTTTGTTTTGGAGCAATGTTTGGAATTTGTTCAAAAGTGGGCAGAACTGGACATGGATGTGTTTCAATTCTAATTTGTTTTTGACTGCGTAAGCCAACCTAAAATAATGTTGTAATGTTGTAGAAGGTGCTTCCACTAATAGGCCTCCGACATGTGTTAGACTTTTCAGTCAAGAGATAAATAAGACCAAGTAAGGTGTAGCTCTGCAACAAGCAGGCCTTTGCACCATATATCCATGTGGACCAACTTCTGAGAAAAAGTTTGCATATATCTGAGGTGTCAACTTAACAGCTGTGAACTTTAACCCAAACTTTCCTTTGTTCATCTTATTTAATTCCCAGACCAACCACAAGTTATCTCTGCCTTGGAGCACCATTTTCATGATGAGCATCCGAGTTCCAATGAACTTAAAACTTTTCACAGTTGGCACCTGCAACCATGCAGTGCTAGTATAATGAAAGTAAACAGAATTGTTTTCTCTTCACATGGGGCGCTAACATGGAACTAAAATATGATTAAAACACCATGATGGCACTGCCACTATCACAGTAACTTGAGAAAAAAAGTCAGAGAGAACCCAGTCTGTGCAATATCTATCTAAATGAGCTTTGTCACATTGAACTTTCTTGCAACTATCATTCTCTTCTGTCAAAAGTTTTTCAAGACAACTATGACTCCACTCTGCCTCACAGATCTATTTTATATCCGACCAGCAGCAGACTTGAAACGAGGCTGAAAACTTTCACAGTTGGGTTTCAGAGACGTGCATGGCACGTGTTTCCAAAATGAACAAAGAACAACGATTTTCATGATATCAAAGGGGGGAGGGGCTCTCTAGAAAAACTAAATACATACCATAGGCAGTTGCATTACTTAAATTGTGGAAAATCGATGGTGTGGGCCTACTTCATGCTAAATATATATATACTATAATGAAGCAGGACTTTCTGATTAACTTTCTGACCAACTGCCAGATGTCTCGAGGGTGCGAGACGAAAGATACCTGAGCTGGGTCAGCCGGGCGTTAAAAGCCATGGCGGGGATCGCTCACCGGCCTGGGTGGATGTGGGTGATGCAGCTCGTAGCCCATCACTGCTCTGCCGTGGTGATCATCACTAGCAGGAAGTCCCTGATGTTGCTTGTGGACTCCTGGAAGATGCTGATTTACCGGTTGTTTTACCATTGAGATGTTGTTGTGATCTTCATCTGCAGACAAAGACAGCATCTCAACGGGGATTACCGGAGGCAGCGGCAGAGCAATGTCAAGCTACAGCTTGCTCTTATCGAAGCATTGCAAGATCGCAAGGCTACTGCCAGGGAATCTTGGGGATCACGGTTTGCATTTTCTGCACTGAGGCACTGAAGCAGGCATGGTGAAGATTTTGACAGGACATGACGGGCACTGACAAAGTTCTTGAAGCTGCGACTCCATCTGTGGAGATGGCAGACAACTGCCTTACTAAAGGTCTGATTGGCCGGCTACGATGATACACATTTTAACCGATGAAATGCAAGCTCCGGATAGGAGAAGAGATTTATCTATTATTAGTACCTCAACTTTATGGAAGTTGAATTTGTTTTACACTTTTCAGACTGGATACTTTAAATGTTACATTTCATATATTCTGTATATAATTATATTACACTATGTCATCCTTCTTAATATTTTCTACAAGGATCAAACAACAAAGTACATATCCCCCTCTTCCTGCACCTATGTACTTCTTCTCCCTCCGTCTTCATTCTCTCTCCATCTTCAAACCTCTATTCATCATCCTCTTTAACACTTTCTCGTATCTTCTTTATCGTCATCTTTCGTCAACACCAACCTAGTTTATTTCCCACTGTTTCCCTCTTTTATCTCCTCCTTCTTATCTTTTCCTCTTCCTCCAACCCCATGATAATATATCAGTATAAGAGCTTACTAAGCAGCTGTTGGTGTTATCGTGTTTTTTTGTAATACATTGACAAGAGGAACAGATACAATCAATAGCCTCACAAGGCCACGTAGGAGTTTCAGAGCTACCTAAGAGAATTAGCAAGCAGATGGATTTCAGAGGATGAGTATTAGCTGCTGTAGCTCAGTACAGACCCAACATCCCTGAACTCTAATACATACAACCGTATAGAGAGCTATAATGTGTATTAGTTTCCGCAAGATAAACATGCAACTATACCCCCAAAATCGCCACATTGTCACTGAAGAGGGAGCGAAATGGTTCGATTTGGAAAAGAGGCAATATATAGTCGACTGCCACCATCAGATTTAAAAAAAAAAGTATTTGACACAAATGCTACTTCAGTAGATGAATGAAACACACACACTGGGAGGCTACTCGTGATAACCTCAGTGCTGGTCAAATCAAGATAAGAGAGATTGAGCGCTGTAGGACTTCGGGAATCAGCCTGCAGGTCTCAAAAGCAATAGAAGAAGAAAAAACACCAATAAACTGTCTTTTATCCTGTTTCCCATAGTGTGGTTAAACAAACACTTGTTAACCTGTGTTGTCCATTGTTGTTAAGCGGATGTTATCTCTCTTATCGGGCCATTTATGGTCTCGTAGAATTTGTTTTATCGTAGCTGTTCTCCAAAGCAAGCAGATTAAACACAATTTTACCCCATGGGGATGATTACATTTTAATTTCCAAAATGTAAGTCTCTCTCACTATCTGGTGTGGAAAGTTTGAGAAAAAGCTTTGAGCTTTTTGTCTCATATAAATAATGGATATCCACTCGCTGTGAGCTGCTCCCGGATTTATTTATCACCAATGACGCATGGGTTTCAACCCACCATGTGGTCTTCATTGTGTGTGATGAATAAAATCATACCAAGAATACACTTTGCAAACGTTCTCCTCATCTGACTTTTTTGTGTTTAACCCCCTCTTTTATTCTCTTGCACCCTGGAGGGAAAATAAAAACAAACAAACAAAACCAATCGGTAAACACTGTTGGTGGATTATTCCTTTCATGTAAATGGAAATTGTTTCCCACTTTTTCACAGAAATAACGCAACTGATCATTTTAATGCATTCAATGTGTGTCACTCAAAAAAACATGAATTAAAGGTTGAAATAATACGCATTCATCTGTTAAAACAAAACAAATATGCAAAATGAGTGATAAGACAGACAGAAAATGTGTGGCATCATTGGGAAAACATTCCATAATACCCTTTCAGTATTTGTTATTTTAATTAAGAGAAAACCACACTTCCTCTTCCTCTTTGCTCTGTATACAACCTTCAGGGAATCTAGCCTTTAATAAGACTTTAATCATTGAAAGGGCATTTTTTATTGACTGTTCCACTAATGCTGATGCCCATGCACGTGCCTTCAGTGAAAAGCCTGATTCAACAGCAGAACATCCTGCAGGAAAAGTTGCCAGCGACGACTATCTACACTGCGAAGCAGCCCCAAAAAGGAAGACAAAGTTATAAAAAAAAGGGGAGCCTGACACAATATCGCCGAGGCGCTTCAGAGATTGAGAGTAAATGTTAGGGGGCAGAAAGGTCTTCGCCTGAAAACATTTCGACACAGTTGTTTATTGGTATTTATTTTTTTTGTATCTCTGCGGATGAAAAGGAAATGCCGTCTGTATGACATTATGTCTCCAGTGAAGCTGCGATTGATTTTGATAGCGGTTCATCTTCCTGCTCCCCGCCACAGAGGCTGTAAATGTCAGTTTCTGGTGTGAGTTTGTCACAATTGAATTAGAGCTGCCTCTTTCCAGACTGAACATTTTGCACCAACGTTCAACATTCATACAGAGATAGACCTCTCATAGATGAGACATTAATACTCTTATCACAAAGATT
This sequence comes from Clinocottus analis, assembly GCF_023055335.1. Classification (NCBI taxonomy): domain Eukaryota; kingdom Metazoa; phylum Chordata; class Actinopteri; order Perciformes; family Cottidae; genus Clinocottus; species Clinocottus analis. Next base: position 7,125,690 of record NW_027175854.1, read on the forward strand.
ATTTCATGATATTTTACTTGTTTTATGAATGCCAATAGAGAGAGTGATGAGAGTTCATACAGCCCAATCCCCAAATAAAAGCCTTCTGCATTGTTTCCACTCATATCTGTCATCTTAATTATATACTCAGGGTAAGGCAGTAATTAAACTTTACGGTAGTTAATCTTTAAATAGATATTTGCCTTTGTCATAGCAGCTTTTCCACCAGAGTGCAGACATGGCAACCAAACAAGCAATGTCTAATAACACGTCTGATGGGCATGAAATGATAAAAGAAAAGACTGTAATTCTGAACAAAAGAATACAAGGAGGTTGGGGAAAATTATTTTGATTTGTATTCCAAAATAATAATAAAAAAATACTGCAGTTTGTATTGATATAATTTACATAAAGGGCAACAATAATAATAATCAAACAATTCTAAATGAAAAAAATAAATATGTTTTTCACGAAAATAAATACACTGCTAATAAAATAACATTTCAATTATCTCCGTATTGAGTGTGCTGGAAGAGGTCACTTGACATGACGATGTCGTCGCTCCATGTGTCAGTCTTTCCACATTACAGAGACGAGAGGGCAAAAAGAGGAAGCGAGTGAAGGCAGGAAAATGGTAGCATGCTTTGTCAAGAAAACGAAAGCTTTATTTATAATGTATGCTTCAGAGAGGAGGAGACACAGACCGAGGAACAAAAGGGATAAAAACAAAACAAAAACAAGGAAAGAGAAAGAGAGCGGAAAGAAAAGTCGACCACGAAGAGACTGGCTGGATGAAACCAACACAAGAGAGACCGACAGAACAAAACCAGTGACTGGACATGAGTGATTAGTGCAGGGCAAAGAGCCGCGGGCTCCCGAGACTTACGCGTGCACGTTGGTGCGCACGTTTGCGCGCACAGCTGCTGAACGAGATCCTGCATTCACTCCAGTGTTGCCTTGTGAACAAAACTTGAAGCATTAGAAACATTCAACTTGTCTAAATTGTTGCAGCAACTTTAATAAAGTACCATTTGTTCACATTGGCCTCATTCTGTCTACCTTCATCTAGCTCCCAATTCAATAATAGCTCCAACTTCAAAGTGCCTCTAAAGATAGTGATTACTGCGCTCTAATACACAATTTCACAGCATCATGAATATATATATATATATATATATATATATATATATATATATATATATATATATACATATATATATATATATATATATATATATATATATATATATATATATATATATATATATATATAGATAGATAGATAGATAGATAGATAGAGATATCTATCTATAACGAAAGAGTGCCACGTTTGTTGTGCCACAGCTCCGAGAATTTGAAACAACTCTTTATCATTGTGAGTACTCAGGCTCGTTTAGTTTATTTTACACAAAGAGATAACACCAGGCCTATAGATTTGCCTCAGGGGGTAACACAATAAACACGGTATTGATGCAGGGCCACAGGTTTATCACCAACAAACAAAAAACAAATGAAAACAATAGAAACAAACCTATATTGAAATGACATGCAAATTAACTCGGATGATGAGTTTACACCTTCCCATAAGCGTCAAATTCATGTTCTTTCACAATTTGAATTTTTGTTTCTTTTTCTTGTTAATACGCAGTGGTAACAATACCAATGTCTTGCACCAAATAATCCAAAATAACCCAAACCCATGTTGGTATCAAACCAATGCAAACCTGCAATGCAGACTCAGTAACACTGCCTGCAAAAGGGCTGTTTAAGATATTCAGCTGATCTGATGGATGTAATGAACCACACTGAGGTCTAATTAAGTGGCTCTATCCTTCAAAGTCAGCCTTTCAGGATTTACCTTCCTATGTTCTCATCTCACCGCCCTGATGACTCAGACATTTTGCCAAATGAATTACAATTACAAACACTGCTACAATACTGCTGATGCCGCATTATGACGAAGGCCAGGGTTCACTGGTTCATTTATCAGCGATAGAAAAGAGAGTCCGAGATTTGACATTTGGATTTTTCAGACCTCTATATCTAAATAAAGCATTAGATAAGCTGCTGTCAGAAACCAGATGTTTCCCGGCCTGCACGCTTCATATCACTGACTGCTGGCGGTCTTCACGAGTGACAAGAGAGTTGAGCGTGCAGTTTATCCTTAGTCACACAGTGTTTTCACGTCGCAGGAAACAAGGTTAGTCGCCTGGCAGCCTGAGGCCCTCATCTTCCAGAGATTCAGCCGGGCGCTGCTCTAGCTGCTGTGGATGCTGGCACTGGTTTAGCTGGCTCAAGTCCCATCTCTCTGCCTTATCAAACTCTTGTTTTGCTTTTCTCGTTGTCAACGCCCTTGTCATTGTTGTGTGTTGAACTCAGAACGAGTTGTGTTTAGGGGGACACTGGTTCAGCTAACAGCAGTGGGTCATACAACACAGTTTTGAGTGACGGCATGTCAATTCATGCTGTTTCCATGCACAGTGTCTTTTCAAAATAAACATCAAAATCCTTTAGTGAGGAGGAAACGCTCGGAGAAGAGGGAGGTTGGCGTGAACTTTACTGACAAACAACTCTCGTGACTACCGGATGACTATTGAGTGACGAGTGAGTGACAAACGACTAACGAGACTAATGGAGTTATAGCGTACAGGTTCAGTCGGAAGACCTTACTCTTGCAAGCCCGTCATTTATTTCTCATACATCTTCCAAACACTTCTCACGCATTATTCACTTGCTGTCAGTGTTTGGGGGCTGTCAATCATGACACCAGCTGTTTATATCAGCTGGTCTCCTCTATCCAATAAGCACAATGAAACAATTGCATTGTTAGCCAATCATCTTGCTCCTGTCTCTGCTGACTGTCTCTCTACCTTCAGTTCATTCATGTTGCTGTCACGCACCCATCCACCTCTCCATCTCCGCCCAGTCTTTGTTGTCAATCAGCTTCATCAACTCATCATTCTATCAGCCTCATCAGCACTATCATCATCATCATCACCATTGCCATCGTCATCACTATCATCATCGCCAGGTCTCGACTCCACGGGGTTGGGGGATTGATCTTGTTGCTGATCGGGGCAGACGGCCCCTCCCTGTAGAGTCCAAGCACCAAAGACTCTAAACCATTATCATCACATATCATCTGTTAACAATGTATTCTTTCTTTATTTGACTGGTCTCTCCTGATTGAACTGACCAACATGCCAAAAAGTTAACATTTTGCATGCGACCCAAACCGAGGTCTCCTGGACCAAAATCCTGTTTCCGCATACACACACCAAATGAGCAGTCAGGCGGTGAAGAGGCCGACCGTGCCGGATTAACTGACGCATTTGGGAGTGAGAATGGGTTGCTATTGACAGCCTCTTTGCTGTTCTTTTATGTCTTGAGGCATACTCGTCTGCATGACTTTGTTTTGCGATTGACTTTTGGATTAGATACCAAAGTAGGCTTGTCTAACCTGCCAATACTGGTTGCATGCGAATACATCTGTTTTTAACACTGCATACTCCCTCACAAGTCTAATAACGGTAGTTTACACAGACACATATATATATATATATATATATATATATATATATATATATATATATATATATATATATATATATATATATATATATATATATATATATACATATATATATATAGTTAGTAACCTTTTTAATGTGTCTTTGACCAGTATGATTCTGTATAGACTATCACTGACTAAGCACTGTTTGACAAAAGTGACAAAAGAAGAGCAATTTGAGGATGTGTACAGCAACCACACCCTGCAACACATACTGTGGTCTGCGAGGACTCATTGCATCATGTTATTACATAATAAAGCAACGATTTAACAATGTTTTCCTCCATATCTAGTCCAGTACGCGTATAATACACTCTTGTGATTCACTTGTATGAGGGTAAAGTTGAATCTTAAGTGAGGATGGGAGACACAGATAGAAACAATGGAAACCACCACACAGTGAGGCAATTACAGAGTGCAAATACATTAAATTGAAATAGCAGAAAAACTTCAGAACTCCATCCCTATGCAGCCAGAATTGCTCATAAAGGGGGCTGATTTCTGTTTTTACTATCATTCTGACTCAAACAAGTATTCGTATGCAAACCTTTAAGTAAGCATTTAATTAGGATGGCTGTGCTGCTTGGTCCTTTAGTATGAATACATTTAAGCACAGATTCAAATTGCCATGTGTGGTTTCACTTGAAGTTTGTCTCCTGTTTAAAAACAAGTGGTAGTCATAACATGCACGCCGCCATGAAACTTTCTGGTTGTCTCTCGGCATCACAAGCTCTAATTTTATTTTATGCAGTCATCCAGTCGCTCAATGTGAGAACAAGCCAATTAGTGAACCAGCAGCCAGTCTTCCTCCCACAGCCTGGCAGCCGCAGGTAACCGACCACACAGCCAGCAGCTGTTAGCTATTGACACCGCTAGCCAACAGCCAGTTAGCATCCACCTGGCCAGCCAGCAGCTGGTGACCAGCCACTGAACCAGCCAGGCACCATCAGGCATCTACCGATCTGTCAGCCAGGAAGCCAACAGCTCCCTGTTGGAGCCAGCAATATCACAGAGGGGTCGCAAAGACAACCTCACAAAAGCTGGGGAGGAAAAGTGAGTCACGACGGCAAGTCGAGTGCTCGTAGTCACGGTGTGTTTGTCCAGGCGGAAGACAGTGGAAATATTATCCACCTCTTTTTATAAGTACATGTAGGACTCTTAAAGGTCAAATGAGCAGGTTAACAAGCACAAATAAAAACATATGTTGCCAGTTAAAGAGTTACAGTTTTACTTAGCTTTACTTTATGTTTAAAACAGAACAGATGATGAGCTAAAAATGTCCGTTTTACAAATAATACAACAAACATTGTGATAAAATAAGAGTCAGAATCACAGGGACAGAGACAAACAACAGCTTGTAGCCTTATTCTTTTGTCTAAAAAATATCTATTCATCAATGCGTTGCTTTATTTTTCACATTTATGTGGATGTCACTGTGGCACCTCACACTATTGACTTTGCTGACAGGCTAATTTGATTGATCATCTTGTGCCGATGTGTGATGACTTTTTCAAGTAAAAATTGTCTTAATGCATTCCCCTCAGCATTCTGTTTTAATACATTAGTATTATTGCCATTAGTATGTCACAAAAACCCTGCAAATGACAAAAAAATGATGTCAAAACATGGTAACTAAATCATCCCTCAAATAGAGAATATAATCTATAAAGGCTTCAAAGCGCCTCTGTGGAATGAGCTTTCCTTCGTATAAATAAATAAATAGATACAAAACAAGGATGGGGCAGGAGATTGTTACTGTCGTTGATTGATTCATTGTATCCTAAAACAGCGGTTCCTTTTTTATTTCCTAATAAATGATGAATGACCATCATGTTGGAACAGTTCCCTCCTGATGTCCAAGCTCCTCTCTAAGGCTGAGCGCGGCCTCGGAGGAAACTCATTTCGGCCGCTTGTAGCCGTGACATCGTTCTTTCAGTCACGACCCAGAGTTCAGGCCTATGAGTACAGTATCATACTGTCCATACATGTATTAAATAGGACAAACAATAGATAATTTGTTTCACATCTTTGGCTCACTGCTACAGTAGAAATGATATTAAAATGTTACAAGTGACAACATGATATCATGTTCACTGTAAGATAAACAAAGGTCGGCTGCCGACCTTTCTGACACCACTCCCTAACCAGCTATTACAATTACTTCACCAAGACAGCCTAAGATCATTGTTCTCAAAGAATGCGTTCATCCACGCATGCACCATAACTGTCTCACAGAGTTTCGAACACAGCGAAAGATTCGAAAAACTCCCCCCATTTTTCTCTTCACATTGATTACTTTCAATTGTAGTGATCGCTTTCCTATAGCAACATACCTATTTGGATGTCTGGGGTAAAACAAAATCCATGTGAAATGCATTTATAGTGACCTGCTCGAGTTTCGAAAATGCAGCTATCCATCACTGAAAACTGAATAGAAAACTTTCACAGTGCATCATTGTGAACCGTATAAAACAGAGCCAGCACGCTACGTCTTTTTCACATGTTGCTAGCCGACAGCGCTCAGATCCCTTATGGTGATGTTTTATTGGGCAGATACGATAACAAGACGGCTCCACAGTGGAAGACGTCCACAGATCAGAGACACCCGCTACAATCTTGTTGGCAATATTCTCTCACAATGTACTGATACATGACAAGTGAGAGCAGAGTAAGATGGGAAAATAAAGCACTGAAGTAGCTCTGAACCTCTCGTCATGTACTGCAATCCAAGGGTCTGACTTCTCTCTTTGACAACAGCATCCAATCATATACCAGCCATCTGTCGACATCTCCAATAAAGTGGGCACTTAACAAAGTTTAAATTAAATTTCACCTCTGCGGTAAGCCTGAACATCTCAGCAATAATAGGAGTACAGGTCAACTTGTCTGTCTGGTTAACGTCAGAGAAACAGATGCCTTTTAGTGGAACAAGAAGAAATCCCCTCTGTGAAGTAGCTGTGTGTATATATATATATTTGTCTGCGGGTGTAATATGGATCTTTCATATCAATTTACCTTCATCTATTACAAAATGTGTTAGCAGACAAACAAAAAAAACCTCTCGCATCCCAGCAATTGTCAAGTGATGACTGTGAAGCAGGACTGCAAACCACTTACTCTCCATATTATGGTTTTCTTGAATTACAAGAACACCAAGATAAATGGCGTTTTTTAGCGGTTCGGGGTTTTCTTCATCTGTTACTTCCCTTGCAAGCCTTTAAATCTCTACAGCAGCTGTTTGCGCGGCTCCGAAATGAAACGCTACCACCTACCTGTCCAGGTTAATCAACCAATAACTGCAGTTAACCACAACCTCTGCCAGAATACTGACGAAAGGGGGGATTGGGTACAGTTAATCAATGGCACACAGTCGAAGTTACACATGGAGATAGTCAATTTACTGTTCCCCATTTATGTCCTCACAGAGTGCGAGTATTGTCGTTAACAACTGTCTGAAATTGTACCTTCACTAAATCATTTAAGCAACAGGCAGGTGTTTAAAGGATTAACCAGGGTGGACCGAATCTTTGTTGATAAATGAAATTAAGGTGTGCTCTACAGGAGTGTCCTTTAAATTGTAATACAAGGAGGACTTGTTTTTGTGTCTATTTTCTAAGATAATATGAAGCTTTGCGGAAGTTTAGTCAGATAGACTCTCATTGCTAATGATATAATCAAAATACTGGATTGGAACAACTCGTTCAGCCTTAAGTAATGACAAAAATCTAAGTATTAAGAATTTAAGTGTAGCTTAATTTAAACCTTTTTAAATATCTTAAAATATCTATTAACAAAATGGTGGGCATAACACAAGGCTGAAGTCAAATTAAAGGATGAACAAACTTTATATGACATAAAGAAATAAAAAAAGAAGGAACGAAAGAAAGGAAACAAGAATTGTGGTCTTCTGCGTATGGATAAAAGGACACATGTGTTTTTCACCTCCTTGGCAACTTTTTGACTGTAAAACTTCTCGACTCTCACCTAAAAAAAAAGTCACACTACCTCCCCTTAGCAAAATACCATAAAATAAAAACAAATAAATCTCCCCCTCATAATGGATACAGTCCCTTAGGCACAGCGACTGAGAGTTTATATTAGATGGGATTAGATTAGATGTTGTACTTGTGGTGCTCTGGACAATAAATCACAAACCCGGAGAAAGCACCTGGAAAACAAGCAATTGCAGCCATCGACAGGATCCCTGGAAAACAAGCACACAGTTACTTTTAATAAGCAGACAAGGGAAATATTAAGAGAGGGAAGCAGTGTGAAAAAAGACACGATGGAGAAGAATGGAGGGGGTGAGATAACTTGACAGAGAGCAGAAGAGTGGCGAGAAAAGAATTATAAGCGCTGTATGTAATTACAGCAATAACAAGCTATTCACCCTGTGTGACCGATTTATATCGGTCGATGTGACAAGAGGGAAGGACGGTCCTAAGAACAACGCAGATTAAAACATTGATGAGCCCATCAACGCGGATAACTGCAAAAGTGTGTGTTTACTTGGTGTCGGGAAGTTAAACGTCGCGTGTGTTTTAAAGCGAAAGCATTTGTGTGTGTTGAGTGCTCGTTTGCTAGATGACTGTAAATGACAGCTGCGGGGCCTGTACGGGGTCTCAGAGCTTGTTTAAGACTGACCGGGGATAATGGAGTGGCTCTGCTGACTGTTCACTCTGCGTGTACTGTGTGAGTGTGTGTTTGTGTGGACAGCCAGTGGGTCAATTTCTGTCAGGAACTTGTAATGACTCCTACTCGAGTTTTTGTCAGACTTCCTTCCAAAGGTGTTTTATTGTGTTAGGTTGAAGCCTTCTTGGTGTGTGTGTGTGTGTGTGTGTGTGTCAGTGGCGGGCCGTGAAAATGGTCACTACGCAAGCTGTATAGTGCAACAGCTCTGTTTCATGGTTAAGTGTTGTTTTAGGTTAGAAGGGAATCATTTAGGTTAAGTTCGGGGTTATACGTCTGGTTAGCCGTATAGCTGCATACTCCTTTGAGTATAAATATGTATTGAGATGTACATTATGTATGGGTGGGCATATTAGGTGTATGTGTGTGTGCAAAAGATGTTTGGTAAATGATGTTGTTGAATAAACTGTGTGTGTGTGTGTGTGTGTGTGTGTGTGTGTGTGTGTGTGTGTGTGTGTGTGTGTGTGTGTGTGTGTGTGTGTGTGTGTGTGTGTGTGTGTGTGTGTATTCCATTTGCTGGCTCATTTACCACAGATGTGTTCAGGTGGCCTGTAAATGTAGTAGGTGTGTGTGTGTGTGTGTGTGTGTGTGTGTGTGTGTGTGTGTGTGTGTGTGTGTGTGTGTGTGTGTGTGTGTTTGTGTGTGTGTTCAGTTTCACTGCTCTACTTATCAGAATTATTCACATTATTATTTACACTTTACATTATTTATGCACTTATTCGCAGCGTATCTCAATAAATAGTTTGATAGCAGGTTTCAGAGGTTACGAGAGGAGGTTGGCCACATTATGCCAGCGTGCCCCCATCATGTCAGTAACAGTTTAAAATGCTTTTATTGGGCTGCACATTATACATATAGGCTACAATCTATTTTTATTTTCCAGCGGTCTCAAACCAGGGTGGCTTCTCTAAAGACCATTAGCTTTTCAAAATGTTTTTTGAGGTGATAGTATCTGTTTTACAACAATGTAAAAACCAAGCCAGCTAGCACCGGTGACTGTAAAGCATCTGAAAGACGTTTCTTAAGTCTCAGAACTTTCTGAACAACTATACATGACAGAATCACAATACACCCGTATCTCACAAACTTGACCTTGGCTTTTGCTTTCTCTCTGGCTTGACTCTCTACCTGTCTGTCTGCCCTCTAACCCTCTTCCTTTTGGCAGCGTGCTTCTCTGGTATCTGCCGTGGTTATCCTCTGCCAACTTCCTGTCCTGGATTTGACAGATTGTCTCATGGCAGATGATATCGCTCGACTAGACCCTGTGACAGAGGGATAGGTGTGTGTTTGTGTGTTTGTGTGTGTGTGTGTGTGTGTGTGTGTGTGTGTGCAAAGATGAAAGTAGAATTAGCAAAATGTCTGTTTTAAAAGAGGGAAAGACAGGCACAAGGAGAGAATCAAAGCTGTTTTGTTTTTTGTTTTTTTTGCGAGGCAGTACACAGTACACAAAAATATGAAATATGACTGTCAACCCTTCATCATTTCAATATCAATTTCCTGCAGCAAATCTATCCCAGATAATCCAGCTCCACATCTCTCTGACTAATAATAGCTAATTATGCATACTTATGTGGCAGTGCTATCCATGGTGCTGAACTACAAGCTACTCTGGAAGTGAGCATCCAGACGCTTTATTTCAGCCAACTGTAGCATTCAAATGACTATTTTTAACAAAAATTAAACAATAGCATCATTGCAAGATTGTATGGTATTACATACATTAGTGTAACGAATAAATAAGTTAATAATACATGACTAAAGGGACCAAAAACAATCCAGATGAGCCCACATGACGCTCTCACAATATTGATATGACAATGATGTGATGTATTGGTTATATTATATGCAGTCAAAATTCACAAATGCACATTAATCCACTTATATTCCTCTTCCCTGCTAGTTTTTATTTGGGTTCAGCACTGATATTAAATTAGCATAGAAGACCACAAACTTCAAGGCACAGCAAGGGAGTAATGGCTCCCAACCAAATGACATCATTGGTCATCAAGTAGTTGTTTATTTCCATAGTTCTGAAATATAGAAGCAATTTTGTCATAAGATCTAAACATTTGTCAACCGCAATCGATAAAGTATATTTTACAGATCAACTATGTACTAGCATATGATAAATGTACTAAGGCTTGCATATGAGAAATCACAAAATAATAACTATACTATGCTGCAACCAAAGAGTCACGCTATCCAAATACTGTCTTGTCAGTATCCTACCTCACACAAAAACAACTTGTGTATGTATTTCATTCAAATATCATCATACCATGCACAGTTCCGATGAAGTTATATCCAGTTAATTGATTTGTTCTTGGCAACGACAATGTTCAGTTGCAGGATATCAGAGGTGAATGTTAACAGCTTCACTCACATAAGACCTTCACTGGACGAGGGCCAAGAGCCAAAATACTCTATGCATGCAAATGTCATTCCCAAATGATGTAAACAAGTTCATCCCATGAATAGTGATATACGGGGGGGTGGACAAAATGACAGTGAAACATTGCCATACAACGCAAGCTAATGTGGTGTCCATCCTCTTTTCACCCCTTATGATGAGAAAGAATATTTGTAACACATTTCAATGGTAATGCTTGGTTTTATGATGCCAATAAAACAACCTACACAGCAAACACATGTCCAAGTAGTCACAAAAAAACAACAGCATGAAACCTATATAAACAGTGTGAACATCAAATGAAAAACATTGTCTTTGTATTTTGTTCGGAGTGGCATGCATGAAATTAAAGCATGACACAAGATAAACCAATTAAGGTTGGAAACACATTTTATTGGTTGAAGCCCAAAAACCACATCAATGACCGCTATGCTACATTAAAGCATCTATCCTCTTTTACTTTCACTCGGAGTTTGTACTGTGATTTCGATGATCTCACTTAATTTGGTAATTACAAATATGATCCCAGACATTGGAAGGATTAGGAGTCAGAAAGTGTCACTATTTGACGACCTAGATGAATTGACCCCGAAGAACATCGATGCATTCAAGATGTGTATAGGACATTGAAAACATATCATCATGTTAATTTCATGTTTACCCACTTGTCCCCATTAAATCAGGAAAAGTCATGAACTATGAAACAAAATGCATGATGCCAATCATTTATTTAGAGACGTTAAACATTGAATGGGGTCAAATTGACCCCAAAGGTAATAGGAATGTTAAAATGTCTTCCACTTAAATGTGTTTTTCCGTTATAATCAAGTATTATCTCATGTTGTTCTTCACCAAAGCTGTTTATAGAAAGTACATGCCTCAATACATATGCATACATATGTATACACAGTTATTGACGACATACGAGGCATTGTGTATTTGTTTAAACAGTGACATTCGGTGTGGCTTAACCAGTCTACTATTACCTTGCACATCAGCTGGATTCTGACCAGACTGACAGCCACCATCGCTTTAGACGAACAAAGAGTTTAGTTCATATGCTGCAATAGCATCAGTCATATCAGAAGGAGTTTTCTTCTTTGCAAGAGGATGAAAGAAGGCTTCCTTGTCAGAAGAGATGTTTTTGATCCTCTCCCGACTGGCCTGTCAGATTAACATTACTGTACATATCAATACATGAGATGATAAAACCAACTGATGCACTCATAGCTGCAGTACACACGTACAAATTATTTTACACCAAAGCAATTGAAACACGCAAACGTGAAGACATTGCATGAACACATTGTAGAAGACTGCTTCTCTTCTTTTCTGCCATTCAGATACCAACCACTGTTACTTTTTTACCATCACACAATAACACCAAATCCCATCAGCCTTGTCAAATGTTGATCTAAAAAAAAAAAAAAATCACTTTCACACAGCGATAAACAAGTTATTGTTCCGGTTACTCAAATGACAATTTCATGGCAAAATAACAAAACAGTAATCTAAGAAAATATTTTGTTTGGGAGCCACCTGACAAGAAGCAACTGCTAGAATGCTTCGTCACCGTCTGCTTCATTTCAACCACCCAACGTGTCACAGATATTGAAAATCCATTACTAAGCAGCAGCCCTGAGGAATCGGCACACACAGACAAACACAGGCAAGCACGCATGCCGTGCATTGTCCTGCTGGCAGAGACAGAGAGGAGGCCGCGAGGAGAAAACAAGGCTCCATCGACCAGCAGTCAAACTTTTAATAAACACATTAAATCCTTATGGATCCTCCCGCTGAGCTGCCACTAAATGGCACACATGAGGAATTAGCATGAGGCAAGATTAATTGGCTGCCTAGAGAGAAGAGCTGAGGATGTGCTGGATAAGAGAAGGAATAAGGGAAATGACAAAGAAAAGGAAACTAGAGGCAAAGAAGGGAAGTGACAAAACAAAAGTAAAGAATGCGAGCTTACAAGAGAGTTATTGATTGAAACGTTATTAAGGAAGGATGGAGGATGAGAGCAGAGGATGGCGGGGAGTGAGAATAAAATAGAGTGAGGAAAACGAGTAAAGGAAGAGCGAATACAAGTTGTAAGTGGAAGTAAATGAGACTAACTGGTTGGGGAAATATGGCTAGGCAAAAACTGCCACAAAAAGACGCACAACTTTTCTAGGAAGACAGCGCAATGGACTAGGCAGCTCACAAGCCTGACTTTGAATGCTGACTATAAAAGTGAAACATGTTTAGTTTGTCTTAGTTCATCATGTATTGTATTTATTTATGTATGAGAGAGAAAAACCAGTAATATTTACTGATGAAAGCGTTAAATGCAGCTCACAATGCAAATTGTTCCTCTCACCAGACTCCATATTTTTGCTCTGACATCTCTATTGATCTTTAATAAAGCCCTATTAAGAAGCACAGCAACACATGCAGGGGGCGTCATTCAGTTACAGTCCTTGTTGTCACTGTTCGTCAGATGGCTTGGTCACAGGTGAGAGAACTGCTCCGTCGATTCAAGATCATCTTTATTAAAACATGTCGTGCCCTAAAGGTGGGAGAACAGATGGCACTACTTGAGACACACACACACACTCACACACACACACACACGCGCACACACACAAACACACACACACACACACACACACACACACACACACACACACTCTAACACATGCTTATGAATTGCTGGGTCAACAATGAAACACATGGTGAAGCCTCATTTTGAGGTGTAAATGAACATGCACGGACACACACACACACACACACACACACACACACACACACACACACACAGACACAAACACACACACACACTTTAAGTATGAAATAATCCTTGTGTTTCAGTGACAGCTGCAAGTGTGCATCCTCTGATCTTTGTCAGTGGGTGTGTGGATTACACCAGTCAGCATGCATGTGGAGATCCGCTTCATCAACAGATGGCTAATTGCTTTATCAATTAACCATGGGAAAGTGAAAGGAGTCTCATTATCAATTATTATTATTAATTTACTGTATGGCTTATGAATCAAACTGAGTGTGAATTACCACTGAGAAGAGTGTGAGTGTTTGAAAGTGTATGAAGCAGTGTGAATGATAGTCTAAATGTATGATTTTAAAAGCTATGATCACACTAAATAACTGGAATCCAAGTAATCTTTACTATTGCATTAATTTGCTGTGTTTATTTGGACATTTATTTTTTATAAATTCATCCACTTTTTGTTACATCCACCTGAAGTTCAGTCAGACATTTATATTTGTATCTTTACCCTTTAAACTTCAAAAGATCTGAACATTGGATGTTATGCTGCAGTACGTTTTTTTTAAAATATTTATTTATTTATTTACAAATTCAATTTCCATCTTTTAAGTCAAACACGTGAACCACTGTTTGATGACCTTAAAAAACAACTAATTGATTCATTTTTTGACGTTTTGGCTCTTCATCGCTCTAAATCATTGTGTTTAATACCGTCATGGCCACACTCCTGGAGTATTACGTTTAATTAATTCTTTTGATAAGGCATAACACAATGGATGCAGTCGTCACTTCAATACCAGGCAGCTTTGCAGAAGCCTGAGTTCAGCTGGTGGGGACTTTGTGTCTTGCTCAAGGACACTTAAGCAGAGCAGAGGCTTTTAAACACGTGCTTCAGTTTTCTTCCAACGAGTTTGAGTCATCCGCCACACAAAACATTCAAAAGAAATGACACTGATTTGAATCTCAAATAAGACATTGTGTTGCTGAGGAGAAGCTGGGTGTTTGTTTAGCAAAGTAAAATAAACATTTGTTCATATTTGAGATGGCGGTGAGGGAACAATTTGTTTTCGAGCATTATCCCTTCCAAAATATGAGAGATTTATAAGATCATGTAATTCAAAAGGTCCATAATTCTCATAGGGAGGCCATTACTGGCTTTGCGTCCACTGTGATTCATCCCCATCTCCCCAAAATGACACAGGACATGTAGATGAGGGTGATGTCCCACAATATCACAAGGCCTAGCATATACATACCACTATCTGTGTGTCCTTGGGATAACAATAACATAATGAATTGAACGGATGCAGTAGGTTTTTAAAAACAGTAGGGCTGAAAATTAAATAGATCAAAAATAAATTAGCGGTCAAGTGTAGATGAAATATCAGGCATTTGTATTTTGGTGGATTGGCTCGGCATTAATACATTTCTATTTCTGGATTTGGTAACAGACCTCTGGAGGCATTCACAGTAAATAAAAAACTCAATCAATTTAATTTCACTCCAAAATAGCTTACAGCCTTTTCATTCAATGCATTTTCAGTTTTGTTTTGTCTTGTTCACAAAATGAAGTGACACTGGTAGACCATTGAAACATGAGGATTTGGGAGTTTGATTCACCATAAGTTGCAGACAATTGAGCAATTTATAATTTTCTGCTTACAAGCATGTCGATCATCCAAAGACACTTTGCCCTCACTGCTAACTAACACCTTGTGTTATGGGCTGCCTTATATCTGGCTGTCCAATCAGTGCTGATGGGGAAGGTAGGAAACTAGAGAAATACATTTGCAACGTCTGACAAATAACCAAACCTCACAAAACTTATGTGAAATAAATATTCTGACACCTAAACCGAAAAATACATCCCTACACCTCCTGAATTCAAGTTTTTATTCAACACAGAACTGAGGCTTATTTTTCTTGTAAACTTATCATCAAACAAATACAATTCAAACTGAACAGAAACTAAATACAACTCGCAAAATACACTTCTCCATATCCTCAATACACAGAGCTAAGATGTAGAAATACGGCTGCTCCACTCACGTTGTTTTCTGCCGTGCTAGCTGCATGCTGAGCAGTGGCTCAGATGTAGAAGTTCATTCTCTCTGCTTTAGAGGCAGACCATTACATTAGAGAAACACATTTGAAAAAGTCACCCCAAACGCCCGACTGGTCTTAGTTGTATCTTCGGAATGCTGAAAAAAAGCTCACCAGCACACTTCTGTCCGAGTGAGGAGGAAAGCTTCCATGCATAGATATCACGCGGCGACTGTGTCGAACCAAAACTGCCCAGGCTGACTTTTATTACAACAAAAAAAAATCGAAGATGGGCTCTCGGCAGCTCACATTCTGGAGGGTCCCCGTCGGCCATATCCTCCCCGCAGCTGCATTTCTCGAGTGGCCTCTCTCCGGCTGAATACGGCTGAACATCCAGGTCGTCCAGAACACTGTCAAATCCACGCTGTAAAGATTCCTCATCCATATTATCTGCAGTTTTTCAAGTTTTTGAGCCCCATTGTGCCCCACTGGTGTACCAAAGCTGCGAGTAACACCCTGTAGTTATTCCTTGTCCCAAGTGCGTCACTGGGGTGAGGAAGAACAACAGATTTTGCAGCTGCGCCCCAGAGACACAGATAACATGAGTATGAACTGCAGCCATTTCTCACACTATAAGCCTAACTCAGACAGGTAACGATACGGTTGAAAATCTGCAAGTTTTCCTTTTAAGGAAATAAATGGACTTCTGGTGACTTATTGATCACGTTGCTTGTAGTGAATCATGCCCTCAGGGAGGAAGGAGAATAGCATGAGTGAAATGATGTAACTTGAATGATTAGGTAAGTCTGTAGATATAGTAATTCACAGTTAATAGATTGCATATGCAGGGATCTGTTTGCATATTATGTGTACAAAACACATTGCTTTTTTTTTTGCCCAATAGCGATGAAAGTCTTTGTCTTTCTGGCCAGCATTGACTCCAAGGACTTTATCCTCCAATTACAGCCCGCCTGCTAAAGGTTTCTCTCCCACAAGTTCTGCAGCTGCCAGCGCAGAAAAGCGATTGCTCTACCACTGGGGCTAATTTAAAAGAGCCCCTTTGTGTAGCCAAAGGCTTATGTTCTTACCACAAAGTTCAGCCCAATTCTTCAACTTTGTTTCACCGAAGTACAGTTTGTGTTATTATCTTTCACATCAGGAGTAAAAAAAAAAGTCCAAACCAATACTTATGTCCATTGCCACTTGGAGAGAGTGTGTTTCAATTTTGAACTAATTTCAACTTGGTCTTGTGTCATTTTCCCATAGGGCCATGGTCCTAGGTTAGGTAGTTTGAGAGAAGCCCAAACTCCGGGCATTCCTCCAGCGGGGTCCTACCTATCTGTCGCTGACCCCGTCATTGTCTTTCAGAGGTGCTCCGCCCATTTGGTCGTTTTTTTTCTGCCAGTCCACTACAGCTGCCGCGCAGCATCCTGGTCCCAGACCTGCTCTGCTCATCAGTCCTGAATCCCGATCGCCCTGGAAAGAGGTTCTGCCCCTCTGCACGACCCCGAGTCCGTCAGCCTGAGGCTTCGTCTGCTCCGTAATCCTCACCAGTATGTACGCTGTGGCGGGATTGTGTGTTGTACTTTAACAGTATAGACGTGCCCTGAAGGTACACATGGGTAAAACAAATGGTCAAACTCTAAAGAACTTTGGAAACTGATTTATTTGCTTAGCTATGTGGTTTGACTGTGATTGATGTGGGGAACTTGCACTTCAGGTCCTTTTTTACTCCGATAAATGAAACAATAACTAGCTGAGCATCAATTATTGAATATACTGTATATGTTTATTACAACAGAAATATGACCAGAGAAGTTCTAAGGACAGCACGTAGGCTTGGACACAGATACATATTGTGTAATAATCACATTGTTCATCCTACACTCAGCAACAGGAGAGCTTGGGCAAATGTATTGCTGTTTTGAATTCTGAATTTGCATTACCAACAACACTAAGAGTCACTCGGTCTGTTTTTTGCAGCAGGAATTTATATTATGATAAAATATGTTGGTATGTTAAAACAATAGTTACTTCCTCCATACCTGTAAAACTGATGTGTTATCAATTTACACTGTTTGTAGCTGTTGCTATACCTATACATTTAAGAGGATGTTTAATTAAACTATAACTCACCAATCACATTGATATCATTACTGTGATTACCACAAGCCCTGTTAAACAAATTCCCCTTCATTCAGATCAGCACTGGTACTAGTTGGCAGGATGATGTAACCATGTTTTTTTCAGATCATCTGAGAGACCTGATGCGTGATGTGCTGATGAGGTGTTCTTGGACCCACCAGACTCTCCTCGCAGCATAGTTCATCAGTTATGGGAAAGGTCAATAAGAGGTGAGGCGGATGCAAAACAAAAGTCCCATCCCTTCGGAGTTATCCGGCGCTCCAGATGGCAAATGCAACTGAACTGAAACCAACTCTGAACCCTCATCTGAACCACAGCAGTGTATGAGACTGTGGTGGGTGGATGTCAGACTCTCTGGGAGTTGCAATCAAATGTTTGCTGCATTAAAGCATTTACTTATTGTTGGTGGTATAGGTTTGAATGCTGATTACGGAGCGGGAAAGTCACAACCACAAAGTACGGTAAACCAGAGAAGATCCGTGTTTCAAGGATAAACTGTCTAGGTTGTCAACCGCCAGGAGGAGGGGGTCCTTCCCTCTCCGCAGGACCGGTCCTCAGTAAATGTGCTTTACGTACTTATGATTATGTGCAGCTATTGCTCAAACCCAACATTGTGGCAAGTGCACAGTGTGTGCCCACATTTTGGGCTATTTTGGGCCAGTTATTTTAATAGGACATCCTTATTGACCTGTTCTGACAGATACAGTCTATGTGGATTTAACGGAAGCCGGGCCCTGAACTGGCACAACACTTATTTTTGGGACTGAATTTAAGCTCAGGTGTGAAATAATTGTGATGGGGAGGTAAAGGTTACGCTCGATGTATGGCAGGTAGCAATGCAATTTAGGAGGAAAGGAAAAGTGACTAGACTAGCAATGAGTATTGCCTTTGTGAGCTATGCACGCACAAGTGTGTGCTATGTTACTTGTTTTTGCATTACCAGCAAGTCAGATTTGTTGTGACATATTCCATAATGATATATATGGCATTGCATGTGTGTCAATTGTTATAATTGTCTGTGCGTGTGTGTGTGTGTGTGTGTGTGTGTGTGTGTGTGTGTGTGTGTGTGTATCTCCTCTCCCTACTTGTATTGTGGACTCAAAGGGCTGTTTAAAAATATAAATTGCAGCATTTTGTCTGCTGGTGTTTGTACACAAAGCATTTCCCCCCCTGATCGATGTTCTGGGAGAGACCAAGACAGAAGAGATTTAAAGAAAGTTAAAGTGATAAAGTGGGCTTGGCTGGGGTTTAAACTATCTCATAAAAGCTCTTCGCTAATGCCGAGAAACATCCAAACCCAGCAAAAATAACAAGAAAAGAGAAAATACAGGGATAAAGTAGGTCCGGGAAACACACTGACCAGTTACATTTGTTTTAAATTATCGCACGTGATTCTACTCGACCAATTAAATGTGTGTATTACGATAATTATCGCCCTCGACTCAAGTGAGACAAACAAACAGGTGGCAGAGACGGAGAGAGAGAGCCAACAGTCGGAGAGAACGTGAGTCAAAGGAGTTCACATGCTGTTCTTAAAAAAGAGAAAAGAAAAAAAAAGAGACCACAGGCTTTAATAAAGAACGGACACCACTTGTATATGTTCACTCTTCCCAAGGGCAGTTTAAAACCAATATGTTCAGAGACCTTTGTGATTATTAAAAGCAGCGATGTGAAGAGCCACTATGAAACAAAGCACAATTCTTTTGAACAAACATACCCCCCACATCCAAAATGAAGGCACAGAAAAATAAGAGCCCAATATGATCAGACTCCTGCAATAACATGTTTAACTGATGTTAATAGAGAGGGGAATGAAGCTGAAACAAGTGGTTTCAACAACCACAGATAAAGTCCATGCACATCAATTTCTCTTTTTGCAAGAGGAGAAGGATATACGTTGGTTTTCTTGGATGACGTCACCTCACGCTAAAGGAACTGCAAGCTGCAGAACAATTTAGTGCAGTTCATTTATCTGAAACGAAGTACTTTATTTTAAGATGCACATTATTAAAACATGTATTAGCCCTGTTGTAAGTCTCTTTAGATACCAATAATTCTCGTGGGCCGTAAGTGTTGGTTAAGAAGGATCTTTTTTTTGGAGAAAATACTGCAAATTATTAGAGGTCTGAATAGTTTCAATGGATTTCAACTTCTATATTTGATTGTGTAATGTAGGCAGCAGAGAGAGCAGACTGTGGGCTTATAGCCTGTGATTGTGTGTGGTGAACTATGTAATAGAGCAAGAGTAAAACATTCCGATAGATGATTGAATGGTCCAGTAAATTACTAGCAGCATTCAGTTTGTATCAATCAAAAATTCACATGCAAAGCACACATCAAAGTTGCAGGTAATACATGTGTGCCCTCAGGACTGCCTACAGTAATACAAACACCGACCTGTGGGGTGTATTATTCATTTGAGTTTTTTATGCTTTTAATGTTGCATGCACACATTATCTCTGTTCCTCTCTCACACACAGAGAATGAGTGCGCTATCAAACCCTACAAAAGGCTAATTAAGAATATGCATAGCCTGGATTTAACAAGCTCATTTGTCTCTCCCCATCCACACAGCGCTAACAAGGCCCTCTGCTCGTTACGGCCTTTATGCTGCAGGCCATTCAGCCCGCTGTCAGTTAGCTAACAAGGTAAATGAAGGAGGCAGCCAGTGTTGACTTTGCTTGGAAGGCTGGAGGGGGGAGATTAGCCCGCTTGACTCTGCATCAAGACAGCAGGGCAAGGTTTGGCTGACCCAGGGAGAAGCGCTGCCCGAAATTAGCACCCAAAAGAGACGCGCGGCCCAGGATTTGCACCCAAAAGACAGCAATCATGCGGATGGGATGACTTGTACGTGTGTGTGTGTGTGTGTGTGTGTGTGTGGGTGTGTGTGTGTGAGGTTAATTACCCTCCTTGACTTATTGCTGTGAAGGCAAAGATTAGCCAAAAAGAAACAAGGTCAAACAGTATAATGGTAATTGCCGAAAGACAGTGATCATACTGTAAAGAAACACGAGCACATACTTTTTCTTTTTAACTGAAGGCCTTTAACAAATCTTAGGGGCACCGGTGTGAAAAAAACTAATTAAAATGAAATATGGCTCCTTATATTTAAGTCACACTGCCTTGATGAATTATGGCACATTGCGAGCTTGTCTCTTGAAGAACCATGGATTGACCTCAAAGTCTGAGACTTCTTCTGTAAGATTTAGGGATGGAACTCCAGAACCGGTTCCACTTGGGAACCAGTTCCAAGGTGTCCATGAGACAATTTGTATGCCTTCAGGGGGTTATCATTAACTTTTTTTTTTACTGACGATTCCATGTTGCAAAAACGCATTTGTCAAACTCTGCATCAACGCGGCTGGAAGCTTGCAACAAGGAGAAGTCATGGTGGCGGAAAAGAAATGGTCCAAAGTGACATTTATATTTGTTTCAAGCTTTAAAATGTATAGTATAGTGATTTTACATAAATTGGAAAATGTTTTGAGTCAACTATGTCAGTATTTTCAAAGACATGCTTACTTAGGTTCCTAAACTCCTTGCACCTGTCTAGGAGCTGGAATTTATAATCCTTCCTGATAACTGAACTCCACATTCTGCCTGATTTTACTCACAAGCACAACGAGCTCCAACGTATTCTAAACTAGTTGGCCGGCGGGTGATGCTGCCGTTACCTGTCAGATTGCTATTGTCACCGAGGCAGAGTTAATGACAAAAGATACAGACAGGACAGAGTGCGACTGATCTCAGGGTGAACCCCCGTGGCCTCTAAATTGCTACCACTAACTATTCAACTAAGACAAACTAAACTTTTGTCGTACAAACCCTTGTCTGACAGATGGACTGAAAGCCCTGTGGCTTCCACAGACCCAGACTCCCAGACATATCAAAGGGCCTTCAGTCAGGGACACACATGAGAAATGCACTCCCCATGAGTCTGAGATTCATTGAAACAAATTGCCACTCCTGCCACCAGATCTAAGCCTCACACAGGTTTTTTTTGGCCATGGGCCTAAAATGATTATGCCCCCCATATGGCAAACGTTCCAGCATGTCCTAATGAGGCTGGGATCCAAGGCACGATAAGGTAGGGCAACATCAGATTAACTTTATTGATCCCTGAGGGCCAGGCACGCCAGAGGAGAAATTGAGTCATGACAGCAGCAAAGAATGGAGGTGTATGATGGAGGACAGAGTAAATGGGGCAACAAGGTGGTGTATTATGCAGGGAGAATGACTGCAATCATCATTACTGAGTTCAAACCCTCTGCAATCAAAAAGGAAAGGAGAGGTTGAGATGGCAGCAAAGTAATGTCATAGTCAAGGATACCACAAGCATTTGCCAATAAAAGAGTTGCACAGCGACTCTTTCTTCCAGTGGTTGTGTTCTGGAAAAGTGACAAAAATAAAAATTTCCTTCTGCAAATCAGTGGCCGTATGAAGATACATAGTTGCCATACTATAACATTGTGGTATAAACGTTAAATAAGTATAGTAAAAAAATTAAAACAATTTAATTTGCTCATCGAAGATATTGAAGTAGAATCTGTTAAGCTTGCTTAGGATGAATAAAGCTTTTGGGCTGACGAAGTGCTCTATGTGCCCCCTCTACTTCAATTGAGAAAAGA
This sequence comes from Clinocottus analis, assembly GCF_023055335.1. Taxonomy (NCBI): domain Eukaryota; kingdom Metazoa; phylum Chordata; class Actinopteri; order Perciformes; family Cottidae; genus Clinocottus; species Clinocottus analis. The sequence goes on from NW_027175854.1 coordinate 7,147,925, forward strand.
CTGTGCCATTATTTTCATTTGATTTATTATTAAATCTCTACAATGGCAGCTTTTTTTTATTCCACCTTCAAGTGTGGCCATTAGGAACAGCTATAAACTCTTCTACCTTCGTAGAAAGGTCGAACGCCATGTCATACAAACTAGTTCATCTCAAGTATACCTCGACCTTGAGGCTGAATGGGCTGGAAGCAACGCAGTCTGCACCAATGATTGCAAGGAATGTTAAATTATTCTGCGAAATGAGATGCATTTTATAATATATTTGAAAGGTTATAAACCCATTAATTTACACTTGAAGTATGGTCAAGATGTAATATGCATATTACATTTGCTATTATATATATATATATATATATATATATATATATATATATATATATATATATATATATATATATATATATGCTGAGAATGAAATTGCTTTGTGATCAACCTTTAATCAGGAAATCAGGAACAACACATTCTGCTTTAATTTTGTTGAATTTAAACGCAGTGGTATTCAAATGACCCATTTTAATTGATGTCTGTATCATTTCCATAACCTCTTGTAGAGCTATGCAAACAGTTTAGTGCTATATATGCATTATGGATGTGGGATAAAGTCTAGGGCACTGACAGTTTAAGGAGACATTAATTGCAAAATATGTTCGAGTTCAGGTGAAGTGCGAATGGAAATTTTGAGATATGTGTGTTGTTTGAGTACTACTGCTCTTCTCGACTCTTATTATATTTAGCTCAAAGACCCTCTCAACCTGGACTGGTGTGCGTATGTGTGAGGGAGATGGAAAAAGAGCGAGTATACGTTCACAAAGCGACAGGCTGTCATGGCTGTCTATTTCCTCTTTCATCCCGCCTTGGCAATAAAGTAATGTATTCATAAAGCGTTTTGGCGCACAGCATTCTGTGATTGAATTAGAGGAAGGCAAATGCATTTCATTACTGCTGAAGAGTATGGCAGGGTTTCTCTTGTAAAGGACAGGAAAGTGTGTTTGGATGAGGGAGGTGGCTGGTAAAAAGGAGAAAAGACAGACACGTAGAGGTAAACAGAGAGGCTGGCCGAGAGAGCATGAGAGGAAGAGGAAAAGTGTGGAGGGAGATAAGCAGCACAGTGTGGGGGGGTTTGCTGCGGTGGTGCTGCTGATCGCCTCAGGCTGTGGTAAATGAGCTCCGGTCAAAACAGGACAGCTCCTACGATGAAGAGGCGATGTGGGATGCAACCTGTGTGCATGTTTGTGTGTGTGTTTTTTGTTAACTTGCGTGCGCAGACGTGCCCTTTCCAGTATTTCGGCGTGTTTGCAAGCGCACATCTCGGTTCTGATACTTTCCGGGGGCCGCTCCTGGGACGCCCCGCGGCGTGTGCACGGTGCACGGCGTGTCCTCGCACCGATACGGGCTGAGGGCTCAGATCACTAAACTAATCTTTCCCGTCTCCCATTCACTCTCCTGCACTCTTTCAACATCTGCACTACTACACGGGATGTTCGGCCGCCTTCACATACACCTTCACATACACTTAGAAATATTTATGGCATTTTTTATCTCGCAAATGGAGGTGCACGAACCAGTACAAACTGGGCATAGTGATATTAAAAGTGCAGGTTAGATAAAGATTAGAGGAGATGTACAGCAACAGAGGTTCAAGGCTCTGAAAAGCCCTTTGGAGTTTTTCTTGGAAACACATTTAGCTCACATTTATTCAGTTTTTCAAGGACCTCTTTCTGAATATTTTTTAAGCTGCTTTATTTAGATCAGATGGCAGTTCTTCCCCTTTTTGTTCCTTGGTGCAATGACATCATGCTATACCTGAAACTGAGGGATGATATCGCTTGCATCCACTATACATTCATATTGAAAATATATATATATAAAACAAGCCAATTCAAATAACATATGACAACAGAAAGGTCATATCCCCCCCCACCCCACACACACACACACACCACCCCACTCCCCTGGCTATTGCATTAGTTTATAAATAAGAATTGTGGTAACCACCAGTCGTGCCTCTGCTCTTTTCTAATACATTTTTTCACTTGAATTTCCCCAGACTCCTGTGTGCTTGAGACAGATTTCCCGCTCCGCAGCATGACCATGTGGCCTATAATTAACCGTTAGCTCACCTTTTCACTTCACAAAGGGATGGAAACGGCTTATCTGATTCATGCCATTATTCCATCATCCTTTCATGGTGGAGGAATGTAATTTCCCCATTATTATTATCCATTAAATAAAATGTAGTGACAGTGATAAACGAGAGAACATTCTTTTTTTATCAATATACTTTTTTCCCTCAAACCAACCAGGTTGCTGCAAATACTGTATTATCACTCTTGTTCGGTTCACGCATCCTGTGGTTATTTAGTTCACATTCATCATCACATCGACAGGCACTAAGTGTGTATGTGCTCACCTTAAATGATGAATTGCGAGGCCATTTAAATGATTAATGACAGAATGTGGTTATCCATTATGATAATTGTTTTAAATGAAAATCAATTTGTATGATTATTTTTCATACGGTTTCATCTCAACGTACAAAAATGGATAGGAATACAACGTGTACAGTTCAGTATATTAAATAATCCTGAGTTCCTTTAGTTCAAGACGTCTGCACATTGGACTTGTTCAATGCATTTGCATTTGATTGCTAGATTATCGCAGGGCTCGCACATAGAGATAACCCTTCACATTCAATTTGTTTTAGAGTATTCATTAAACCCAAGCTGCTCATCTTTGGACTGTGGAAGGAAGCCGCGGGGAGAACGTGCAACCTCCACACATTTAGGCTGACTGGCTGTGAGGTGATGGTGCTAGCCACTTAGTGAAGAGTAAAAGTTAAGCTAACAGTTAATTATAGGCCCACCGTGTCCCCATGTTGATACCAAGCAGGTATATGTTGTTCTTCATCCTTCTTAGTTAAGACTTTGAGCATTTGCTAATCAGTACTAAACCAACACATTTAACAACAGGCATTACAATGAACCCAATGGTCCAATCGTTCGACTAGACGAGGAAATATCTTACAGAAAAGTGCAAACGTTGACCTGCTCGTGGGGCTGGTGGAATATTCAGAGGAACACAAAAGTTAGTTTGCTTCATCTTCTGGGGAACAACGATGGCTGCACAAAATTGCATCATGGCATTACATCTAATAGTTGAGATTCTTCAGTTCAAATTGGTGACACATTTGTCCTGAAACAAAAAGCTTCTATGTCGGTCTTCTCACTCAGATATTTTAAAGAAACATATTATATATTACGTAAAAATGTAAGAATCTTAAGAATGTAATATAATACTGTTACTGTTTCATTTTCTACCATTTTTATAATGCAGTGACCATCAGCATTCCACAGATTTTCCATTTTAAACATATTCACTAGACCTGGGGAGTACTGCTCTGACTGGAAAAGGAAACTTTTTCTGTGGCTCTAAAGGATCTCACTTCTCATTCTGAGGAAAAGACACTGTCAAGTTGCTATATATGAAGTGAAGGATCCAGCGTTCTTTACGCTTGACATCTATAAGAACTAAGAGTAAGGATATTTTTGCCAATTTCGACTTAAATTGGATTTCTATTTTACCCATAGGCATTTTTTATTAGTCAACTACTGATGTAATATAGCAGTATTACAGTATCAGGTATCAGAAACTACTTGCCTGAAATATCAAGCGGAACAGACATATAGCTTACTTCATAATGCTCGGTTTCTATTGAATTAAATATCACCGACACTCCATTGTTATATTTTAACATATAATACACAACCTTTGAATTATAGACACGGACAGATTTGCTTCCGTGCTGCACCCGTGGCAAGTGATCACGTAGACTCAACTGTGATTAGCTTTTTGAATTTCTTGCACTGTCGAGCTTCTTTTCATCTTTGCCAATATTCTGAACGTCAGAAGAAAGTTCTGTTGTTCAAAACATGGCGTAGCCTTGTTAGCGACGCATTTGTTAGCTGAGCAGTTAATTAGCGGGCTTGTTATCACTGCAGTCTGCTTTCCTTTAACGAAACACACACACACACACACACACACACACACACACCAGTAGCTTTGCACACTTGCGCATTTACACAGAGAATGGACAAGCTTGTGAATACAATGCAAACACTCATGCAACACAAATGTGTCAGCAGCCTAATTAGAAGCTGTGGAAGGTAAGTGGGTGACTGAGAGAGAATAGGGAAGATGAACAATAAGGTAAACGACAGCTCGAGACGGAAAAGGTATTTTTGTATCGATTGTGACTCGCAGCACTTAGAGCCCAAGGTTTTTTTTTGGGACTCTCACAGATCCGATGACTTCCTCTGTCCAATTATAACACTCTTGCTCTGAGGAGTTGTCAGTCGCGGAAGATAATGTGAAATGGGAAAACAGTGCGAGGGACAAAGGGAGAGACAAACAGAGGGAGGAGGGAGAAATGGGAGGAGGAAGTGAGGAAGTATGTTTCCTCTCGTTAAGAAAGACGAGAGGAAGAGATAGTAGCAGAGAGAGAAATGCAAGTTTTAAGAGAGGACAGGGCAGTCAAAAGGAGGCAAAGAAGGGATCAGGCAGAAAGAGAAAAGCTATTTCCCTAATATATCATTATGCCATAGCAACCACAAATTATCAGTTCTCCTCAAACATCTCTTTCAGTGCATCAGCAAACATGGCAAATGATGCTCAATTTGTGCATAAGATTTGCAGCCAGGACAACTCAATCTTTCACCATTTTCAAAAACTTGGCCCTCTTCCAGGCATCTGTCAAAACTACAGCTTGGTGGTTGTTAGCTCAGACAGAGCACTCAGCTCTGCTCTGGAACCAAAATATGCAATATATATATATATATATATATACACACACACATATACACACACAATTGTGTTTTGACATTGCTTTCTCTCTCTTTGTTTTTGATTGTATTAGAAAACCGACAGCAGAGTCGAACTTGACATTTTGAAGCATTGTTCTAAAAAGCCTTTTACAATACCTTCTTGTTCTATCAATGAAAATCCTGCAAATCCTCTTCCTAAAGTTTCTTTACCTTAGCTAACTACCCCGAAGCAGGTCTTTCTTTTCCTCCTGGAACTATCCAGAAACTAAATGTAGTCACTTTAGATAATCACAGACACACACTCACCACCCCGAGAAGCCCATGGCTCTATTTGGCTTGACAAAAAAAGAAGAAGTGCGCCAACCTTCAACTTCATGCCTCAGGCCCATTTTGGTGCTATGGCTGGTGTGATCCCATTGCAAGATAACCTCCAGTTACATATTTGTATTAATATACTAACGTTATACTCTTACCTCCTGTAACTTTTTAAAAAATGATGCAGAAGGTTCAGAAATAAAAGAGATAAAGGTGCTGCATTATTTCTTTTTAGACCCAGAAGCTATAAAATGCACCCGTGAGAGGGAAGCTGACAGCCCCTATGTAGTATTTAACAGCAAAGATCTACAACTGATACGTTTGTATCACTTTTCTCAAGATCAGATATAGTTATGTATAGTTTCAGTAAAGTACAGACACAAAACTTTAACATCTAGCTGCTTTATCTTAGTGTAATATATAGTATAATACATCAAGAGTGCCATTTTCTTCCCATGAGTGCAATTACACGGGAATACGAGTTTAGTCATTTTGAGTTTTACTGTTTATGATTGTTATTCATTATCTAAGGGATCATTCTCCAGTGGAACACAAAATGGTTCAATCATAAATCTATGGATGTTATTGCATTAGTTTGCCAAGGAAAAGAAAATTAAAAGCATCAATTCAAAAACTACTCAAGTGCTTACTGCTCACAGGTAATAAGGAAATATAACAAGTTCTAGAGAGTGTCTAAAATCATGTACGGATGGATATAATTAATGAAAAGAGGGGGCGAGTGATGCCAATGCTGCGTTCACTGACCACTCGTTTCAAATGGACAGACACTGTGTATTGCATGTTTTAACAGTCCAGTGTTAGCTTGTGTACTCTGTATATTCCTTTAATCATTGTGTATTCTGGATATCTATCACTATTCAACTGACCATCAGTATTAACCAACCCTCACACACATTATCTGTGTGCTAAATATATAATGGAAGCTAAATTCACTGTGTTAAAATCTACTTTGATCAATGCCGTTTTCACCTAAGAATCCAAACAATGGACTAAATCCCGACAGCTAAGTGGCAAGAGATGTTAAATTCACTTTAGCAGCAGAGACTAATTGCTAATTGCTGCTAATTGTTGCTTTGTCTTAGCTGTCGACCCCAGCGGGGCTGTCTTTTGGTCCCATCTCTTCCTGCGGTGGCTCCGGCTGAGACAAACTAACAATTAGACCAACCTCTCTGAACAGACTGGGGTTCAATTAACGGGATGGGCTTTACAGTAATGAATTAAAACTATGCTTGGACTGGGAATCCTTTGGACTAGGGCAAACTCACAAGGAGGCTCAGTCATTTGTCTGTGAAATTATTCAGAGAGAGAGAGAGCGAGAGAATAATATGACATTTAGCTTCACAGTGGGCTGTTGTCCTAGTTTTAAGATGTATGATGGAAGCCACGGCCTCAACGATCAGGATTTATAGAAACTCACGACAATTTGAGAAGTCTTGCACACAGTGTTAGCTGCAGCACTTACCTGGGGGATGGTACTTATTTCGTACGCTGTCCTCCGGCCTCAACAAATCCATTATTCTGTTCTTAGCCACAGGGCCAGGACTGGACCGGCAGTCAGGAGCACCTGGACAATCCCCAGGGACCTGGCCTGCTGATTGGCTCGGAGTGGAAGGCAAGTGTTAAAAATAGCAAATGAAATGGGTTATCGAAAACAACACGGGACAGCTCACTCAGACCTGGAGACGTTCTGTCAGTCAGTGCTTGGCAAAAGCTAAGTGGACAAAAAAAAAATATGGAACACTCTGGAGAAAGAAGGAGGAAAAAAAGTGGAGCTGAGGTCATTACAATGAGAAAAGGGGGAGGAGAGGGGATGCCGTCGTTTCGGAAAATGATAAATGACATCAACACTTACTCATACTTTGTAAGCAGGACATGTGTATGCATGAAAACAATATTTGAAATACTAAACAAATGTACACACACACATCATATGCTATCATGTATATGTGGATTTGATTAACTCTTGAAACTGAAGACACTATTTTCCTGTCAGCTGTACGCAGAACATAATTGAATACACGCTCTGTTATCGGCCTGGGCTGACAATAGATTCCCGGCCTGTCCTGACTTGCACAAGGGCACAAACGTATCCCGGCTCTCTCTGCACACAACATGGAGCTCTGCCATAGCAACCCTTCCCTGCTGGCATTTTCTGAATGAAAATATGTTTTGATGGTTTGTTCATGATGTTCTTCATGTTTTAATATTTTTGGTGTGGGCCTCTGAGCCTTTTCTTTGTCAGGATAACCCTCCATGTCAATTAAAGAAAATGATAAAGTAAACCTCCAGAGAATCATATAAATAAATAAAAGGTTGTTTTGTTATCTCACTATTAATTAGAGGTACTAGAACACATATTTTAAATACATTTGTTGTATTTATTTTTTCATTTTAATAGTATTAACTATATTAAACTCTATGGCGTCAATTTTAACCTATTTATATTTACATTAAAAAAAGGCTAAAACGTATTTTTTTAAGCAATAGAACTTGAATACAAACACAAAAGGAAAAGCAGAACAAGTCATAACACAACATATAGATGTGCAAGGTCAAAAAAACAATAACCAAACAAACAAATCTTTTATTTATAACTGGGTCGAAACCGACCCTAACAACACAAAGGTCATCATTTGAAACCAGAGCGTTTTATAATTCAGTGAGACATTTTTTATTTTGTTGAAATATAGGTTCCTGACAAAGTCAAAAGGCCTTGATGCAATAAACACATTGTACGTGCTTCTTTTATGCATTTGAAACCTAAAACGGGTCGGGATTAAATAAATAAAACAGGTCAACCGAGGGATGCGTACGCCACCCTCCGCCGTGAGCGGTAACATCCGTCTAAGACGAGAATAACAAACACCTTCTCGCCCCGCTGTTGTCGTCTACCTCAAATTAGTCATGATGAAGAATTCTCTTCTAACCAGCAGTTGCAAACACTCATCATCTACCAGCTATACACACATTAGAAGATCAACTGAGTGTGCTTTACTTATATGTATATCCCTGGCTTAAAGTCAATCAGATAATAGGATCAAAATCAATGTGTCAAAAGTTCCAAACATACGATGCTGCTGGTATCTAATAATATGTTATTGGCCATCCGTAACGACAGCATAAAAGTCATAAACATGTATATTAGTTTCTTTATTTTAAGCCTGCACAACCTGCCTTGTGCTTAAAAGTTTAATGCACCATCCCAATGCATACCCTCGAGTCTGCAAACTGTAGTTTTTTTTTAAAGTTAGTTAAGAACATAGAAAAGTGAATGCGCCCACAACCAAGTCGTTTGCTGCCATATGCCGGGGAGGGCCAAGAGCAGGCAGGATTTCATTTCATCCAACCAAACGCAGCAGCAGGTGATTTCACTGTTTATTTCCCTCTTTCTAGTTGAAGGTGCTAATCCGTGTAGTCTGCAGCTGGAGCATTTGGTTGGATTATAACTCTGCAAACTGTTGGCACACTGTTCAACATCATTGGACACAGTTACTGTGGATGATCACACCAGTATAATTTACGTCATGGGATTAGTGATTCCCAGTGCTTTTGTTGTATGATTAAAACATAATCATATCATACTCATAATCATGATGATTAAAACATATTTGTTGTTATGGACATAGACAGTACTCCCTCTTTCTCCCGCTGCTATCTATCCAGGTATACAACTCTTTTTGTGACAAATACAGTTTGTTCGAAAATATTCACTCAAATTCTCTGGCCAAATATTTGATAATGTGAATAAAAATAACATAACATGTTAACGTAAGATAACATAACATGTTTACATTTCCTGTGTACACGATGCCGGACTCTCACATCTTGTTTTCTTTTTTGGACTAAGTCAGGAAAACACAAAAATTGGGATCAAATGGAAACCAAAAGTTACGTATTGTGACTCCAGATTCTATGAATATGGGCGTAGCCCGATACGAGGTGATGTCAATATTTATGCAGCGTATTTGCACATACTGAGTGTTAACGCGGACAGGTGATGTAAATGGGTCTTGCTTTCACTCATAAAAAGATGCAAACAGACAGTGCTGATACACAATTAGTGGAATGTAGTATGCAATAGTCTTCTAATAAGTGTGTCCCTCTTTTCACAATACCAAAGCCTTTTTATTGTTCCTTTTCTTCTCTCTCACCAACCTTTAGTTACCATTATGTCGGCTTCACATCGTCCCAGTTGTTGATTCTCATAAGACTCCTCTGTCTGGAAAGCGCTTCTAAAGAATGAAACTAAGGCCATAGGGAAGTAAATTAGTTTTTTGGTTCAGTTTTGCAGATTTTATGACCCCATAAACTCTTGTTATTTTACAAGAGAGATGTTCTACTTCCATTTATGCTGCCTGGTTGTCCTGATCACAGCAATATAGTTTCTGTTGCCATCAGAGAGCAGCAAGGAACGCAATTTAGGATGAAATATAAAAACACCTTCATTGACATACAGATTAGGATGCCGAGCTCTGGCCTTTTTTTGAACATTGAAGCAATTTAGTGGCTGAAGCCGAATCTCTGTTGCTGTCCATTTTAAAGAGAGGAGCGATAAGGAGTCAACAGCCCCAAGACTGAACCGTCTGCCGGCACCTTTAAATCCAACTTCTCAAATAATGACCTGCTGTTCTAGATTGGCTTCACGTTTCCTCTGAGCACTGAGAATGTGAATTAAGCACAGTGACACATTTGGGGCTTGTATTAATATAGGCATGTGTGTGTGTGTGTGTGTGTGTGCGCTATACTCAAATAACCCAGTTAAAAGTGTGTTAGCCTCTGTGTGTGTGTGTGTGTGTGTGTGTGTGTGTGTGTGTGTGTGTGTGTGTGTGTGTGTGTGTGCGACGCTCTAAACCATCTGTAGCTCATTATCTGACATATTCATTTATTCATTTGTTCACCAGGCACTAGCTAAGTAAATTTGGTGAACACACTATTCTCGCTCAATCTGTCGGTAACTGACCTCTCATTAACACACCCACTCAGAGGGCAAAAACTGGCTTGGAGACGGATTTACAGCCTGCAAACGCACAGTCCCGCAGTTTATATTTGCTTCTTGTGTGCAGAGGCACAGGGGATGGAGACAGGAAGACGTGCACCTGATACACAGGTGGCGAGAGCTGGTTGCAGAAGGTATCTGTGGTGATAGATTTATTGATCCTGATAGTGGTATTTACTCTCTTTTCTTACTCTTTCCGTGTTTGGCTCATTAAAATTGATTGACTTTGTAAAAAGCCAGCAGCGACAAAAAAAACACCAAACGTACGTGGTCCACAGCCTCCTTTTCCCCCTCATCTTTCATCTCCTTGGTTCGCTTTTGTCTCCCCAAACTCGAGTGCATTTCTATCTGTCTTCTCCTCTTCTCTGTTCTCTAGTCACCAGACATCTCCTCTTCCCCCCCGGGGGCCACAGCAGGAGGTCTTGTCAACTATGAAGCTGTGTGTTTGTCCTCCTTTAATCCTCCTCTTTTTTTTGTCCCTACTTTTCTCCCCTCTTCTCTCTCCCTTCTTTCCCTAAGGGGGCCAAGTTTCTCTGTGAAGCTGTGCCTGTGTTTGTCATCCTCCTGTCACCCCGTTTCAACCCCTGCCTTTCTCTTCTCTTCCTCCTCTCCACTGTCCCCTCCATCCCTAAAAACGAGAGGTCTTGTCAGCCACGTGTAAGCCTCGCCTCTCCTCTCCAATATCACACAATGTGTTTGGACTGTCTAGAACCCCCGCCAGCAGCCTTTAATGACATCTGTGTTTGTATATGAGAGAGAGAGAGAGAGAGAGAGAGAGAGAGAGAGAGAGAGAGAGAGAGAGAGAGAGAGAGAGAGACCGCCAATGTAATGAAGTAACATTTTGTATCCGCTGAAATAAAACCATGCACGTTGTTTTCTTCACATCAATCGTTGTCTTTATTTGTGTTGGGTGTGATGGAGTAAGGACTTATCAGGACAGGGGGAAAACTTGCAGATTTTCAAACTATAAGGTTGGGATGTAGTTTTAAAAGCTCCTCTAGTTATTGCCGATCTCATTTGTGTCTCTGAAGAGTATCTACAAAAGTGGTTGTTCTTCCCACAAGGAATAACTGCTTAAGCTTTTGTGCCAGATATTCAGCCGGAGCGAGGCCATATCTGGAGGATATGGCTGGCGGTGACCCTCCACAACCTGAACTCCTGAGGGCAAACGCCAACAGTAATGGAGTCATACCGCTGAACTGAACGTCAGTTTGGGGCAATTTTGTTGCTGACGATGCAATTCAAGTTTTCCCCCTCACTCACAACATGTACAGCCAACATGTTTTAAAGTCTTACCCTGTGAATTAATGATTCATTTTCACCAAAGCAGAGTTGCTGATTGTTGGCACAGTTCAAAGTCCAACACACTAATGGTTTTAGTGAGTTTTCTTTTGATTCTGTCCAGTTTGAAGGCAGTGTGTGTTACAATGAGTTAACAATGAGGCCTGTCTTGGTTCAGTGTATGACAGAAACTTGAATGTAAAGGTGTACAGTTGGATTTTTTTCGGTTTAGGTGAAAGAACATGTCCTTTTTTTGACATTGTGATTATTCTAACTTAGTATCGGTTTGACATCCACATAAAGGCCGCTGAAAGTGAAAAAGAAAAACTAAATTGAGTAATTTGACATGTTATTAAATCATGTTTTATCAGTTTGAAAATCAAAAGCTACAACCAGGGACAAACCGCTGAGGTGCGAAGGAATTCCAGTCAAAAGAGAGTATTTTTTTGCCTACCAAATTGACATTTTATCTTGTTCTTGCAGGAAAGGAGCCAGGGGAAACGTAAAAAATAGAAAATTTCAGTCTATTTGAAACTTGCTCCATTCTATTAAAGTGCCCCAGCGAGCCACGCCAGTGTGACATTGCACACAATGACAGGACCCTGAAACAAAAGCAGTTAAATGGTATTAGGCCATCATTCATTATATTATTTACACCTGTGCTTTTCCTACTGGGACATGTCTGAATATCAAACATTAAAATGCTGATCACCTCAGCAGTTATAACACAATGAGCAAAGTGGCATTTACGGGTCCAGCTGAGTAAGCCACGATCCATGTCTTTAATAATGGAGGTAACTGATCAATAAGCAGTTATATGTATAGCGGCGCTGCATTCTGTCACAAGTGTTTCCTCTGGTTGGATTAACTTCTGCTTAGGCTGAATTAGGGACAAGTGAGATGGATGTCCAGCAGGGGCAGTTTGAACATGACCACAGAGATCTAATCAGGCCTTGAGGGAGGTGGACCATGTGTGTCCAAAAGATTAACTGCATTACATACAAATACAATATAGTTTAATACACTCAACACCAATAGAATTTCCCGTATCTGCCACAGTTTAGGTAACACACTTTATAAACTCACAATTCATGAAATTGGCTTCAAGATGGTATTGCATTCTAAATAGCAGAGCGATAAGATGGGGAAAAAAAAGAGTGTGTAGTCTAAAACTCGTTTTGTGATAGTTTGCATATTTTGTCTTGAACGTGTGATATCATTTTGTATGCACGAGACATGATGTCTGCATTTTCACAAACACGATTAACAGCACTGAAGGGATTTCAACACGCATCTCCGGATCTCGCACAAAAGGGTTGTTGATCAGCTCATAAAACAACTCCCAACTTGTCAACAGCGGCTAAAAGCTCAGCACATTTTATCCCCTTAATTCACAGTTTCACTCCGTATAAATTTACAGGCATATGGAGTTGCTTTCATTAGCATTTTATATTTATATTTCAGGCACTTTCATTTCCAGGGATATTGAGAAAAAGTGAACAGATTTGTTGTCAGTTCGGTAAACCGTTCATCACTCGGCACTAAAAAATATATATACTGGCAGAGCGGTTTGAACACTGTTTGCATCTTAAGTATTTCGTTTCCAAAGAGCCTACGTTTTACAGGACACCGTCAAAGCTTTGGCTTGGTTTGCTTCTGTGATAAATGTCATGCATGGTGCATTAAAAATAGGAACATTGCCACACAATCTTCTCAAGCCCATACATTTGATCAAAGCACAGAGACATGGAATGTACAAATACCACATACTATTAAAAACATGCTGGATATCAGACAATAAGCAAAAAATGGGGCCTACTTTGCATGAAGAATTCAGTGTAAGACAAAAGGTTTGAGTGCAAGCCTATGCAATATTAAGTGGCTGTACTGTAATCAAGATGCATATCCAAATATTCTTGCTGAATATGACTGTAAAATATGATGCATTGCTTCATCTGCATAAATCCATATTTTATCTTGTGAATGCTTTTAAAAACAGCTCTGAACATAGTCACACAGAATGGTAGAAGCAGAACTGAGGGACAATTTTTCCTAAAGTGTTTCATGAAATAGATGACTGGGTGATCTTCTGCTCCCTCAGCACAATCCTTCAGCTACCACATCTCTCCATCCGTATCCGTATTTCCTTATTAAAAGTCTCCATTGTTCAGTGTTTGCGAAAGCCCTCATTAGCTGCTTATGCCATTGCGCTCTACTGGTGATGAATGGCTGCTACATCAGCCGGTCAATGGTGCAAAATGAAGGCCCCAGTGCTTACTGCAGGCCCAATCTAAACAGTTGACCCCTGGGACATACATCAGGAATATTAACACTAACATCGTCTATCTCCCTTCCAAAATATGACGGATGCATTGCATTTTGATTTATTGAAGATGCTGTCACTGGGGAAACTACGTTTTGCCAGCTCGGTTCTGCCTGTATGAAGCCATTGCCCTTTAATTCAGAGATCATCCAAAAGGGAAATTACACTATAAAACAACTTGCAACCACCAAAGCAAGGCACGTTACCAGCAAGTGAAACACATAAACAATGTCAACCGACGCAGACAAGATAACACAAGTCTTGATACGCAAGACGTTAGATGAAGGCCACTGTATTTCTTGTTAGAGCTAATTGTTCAAATGTGATAACGTGCAAAACCATGGTACCGCCTTCAGCAATCTCACTTCCTTTGGCCCTAAAGAAGCGTTAAAATGGTCAGGCTGGCCTCTGGGTGAGGAGCACAGTGTTGCCAGCGTCTCGTAAAGGGAGGAGTGAGTGGAGGGGTAGTCAGTTGGTTGTAATCTGCAACCACTCTTCAGATGGTACTAAATCCTACACTGTCTCTATAACTGAGGAGTCGACACACCGGGCTAATCAGTGGACTCCATAAATTAGACTTATCGATGCACTCCTGCTGAATTTGTCAATGTAGCGTTGATTGTAAGATAATAGGATGACCAGTTTGTGGCTCCACCGTAAAAAAAACCACATTATTTACACCTTACCCAACTGTCTCCGTAACAGATTTCCTCAAAATGCCAAATCTCAACAACAAGACAGTGTGCTTTTACCACCAGTACGAGAGAGCTGTGGAAGCATCAAGTATTCTAGCAATATCATGGAAGAAAAAAGATCTGAAAAAAATGTGCTGGCAACAGTTCAATCATCGAGAGGCAAGTCAGATGAAGAAAAGATAATTGTTTATTATTAACTGATGCTATGTGACAATGAAGTCTTGACAGAGCCTTTGGCGCTTGGACTCTAAGGGATATTTGGAATTGAGGGACGTCTGCTCCGAGCAGCAGCATGATAAATCCCCCCGTGGAGTCCAAACACTTTTGTTGGCTGATGAGGCTGATAGAATGATGAGTTAATAAAGCAGATCAATGCGCTGAAGACTGGGCGATGTGTACGTACTGAAGGTAGATGATAGGGCTAATGTCATTGTTAAGTATGTTTAATTGGATAGAGCAGACCAGCTGATCTAAACAGCCGATAATGTGATTGACAGCCCCGAGCGAGGAAATTAGTTAGAGTTAGCACGCGTGAGGACGGGATGGCAGATGTATGAGAATTGATGAAAGGCTGCAGGAGAGATCTTTGGACCCAAATTGAAATTGACTAGAGGATACATAGACCATAAGAGACCCCAAACAACTTTCACAAGCAATATCTTCTTAGTAATACCGATGAGCTAATTTATTAGCTTTAGAATTTTTAAAAGGCTGTGCCAACCTAAAACACATCTATTGTTACATAGCACGATCACGGTTAATGTGACAATTTATTGTCATATAGATTTGTGCTATGTTTTTCCCGGTAGCTCTCTTTCCTCTCTAGTTACTGGCTCCACGCTCACCTCCATCTCTCTTTGTTATAAGGTAGTGGCACAAACCAGATATTTGGCTGAAACACTGCTGATGCCTGTCGTTGCAAAGATAACTGCGGCTGCAATTTTCTCAAAAGCCAGCTGAAGAGCAGCGATTGTTCGCCTGAAGCTGTTCCGTTATCAAGTGAAGTACAACGCTGCAGCTCCCTTTCCACATACTGATTTATAGGTACATCAGAAATGAAAAGGACGAGGGGAAGTTTTTACCAGAAAGTAAACTCCCCACCCGTCAATGTCGTTAGAATGAGCCTTAAGGCGTCTCTTTGTGTAGTTAAGAGAAAGGGAACCCAAAACGCCATCAAGCTGATGATGGAACACTGAGAAGTTACGACAATACCACACAGACACACAGCTGTAAATAACAGTGAGACGTGACAGCCTGTTTTTCTCAGAGCATTCAAACACATTGACTTGCTAGTGTTGATTGCATTTTGCAGCATTGCTAGAAATGACTATTTTGGTGATAAGCTCAGCAAGATGGCGTTGAGTTGAGAGTTGAACCACATGGTTCTTTGGCTAATCATGTGCATTCTGTGTCATTACTTAATGTTTCTGTGTCAGTTACTTCCTGTTTATGCAGAAGTACTCATTCGTACGTTCATCATGTTTTGGTCATGTGTTTTCTTTTCTGACTCCCCAAGAAGTTAGAAATGTCAACTTTTGCTTTATATAGTTGGGGTTTAATGATGTGCCACGCAGGGTGTGTGTGTGGTGGTCCTTTCCTCTTGCTGCATTCCTCACACACATCCTACCTGTTTGTATTATGGTGTATCAAATGTCATCACTCGTTCAATGTTGTGTTCAGGATATTGTGAGGGTGTAAAAAGTAATATTTGTAATCAAATAAAAGTTGGCTGACTAAATAAAAGAGATCTAGTATATCTGTTTTGTATATATCACCCAGTTTGTCTTATATTATGTTAATTCCAGGCTCCCCAGAAGAAAACAAACAAACAATAAAACCATAAGAATAGGATATCCAATATGTCACAGGGCATTGATTTGTAGGAAAATAATGTAAATGCAATTGCTTATAGTTTAAATACAGTTTGGAAGTGCAACGAGATGCATATCTGGATTCTGCTCAGCCTGAGGGGTAAGATGTCAGGCTGCATAGTGAATACCAGCTTTATCCTATAAAGCATGTCAAGCTAGACCTGAATCTCTGACATACGTTCTCTCTCACGCACCCACACACGGCAATGAAATCCTGAAACAGCTGTCAGCTTACTGATGACTAAAAGACATTATTTTATTTGTTTTTATTCACACTGACTGATTTTGCAGAGGTCAACTAGGGCTGCACCTGCTGTTAAATTCCTTTAATCTGTCTTTTTCTTTCTCTGTGTATGTTAATTGTCCATCTGTTTTTTTTTGATCGTATTACTGTATGTAGACTTCCCTGCAAGTTTACATCAGACGCTGTCCTGGCCAGAAAAGTGACAGATTGTTTCAGGTTTCGGTGTCCTCTTATAGTTGAGAGTAATTACTGGGCTCTGAAGGTATCAAAGGCAGCAGTATTTTCTATATAAAAAATACAGTTCAAGTCATTGTTAGAACTGTAATGGTATTACTAAGCACGCATATCGGTACTCGGAATGGGAACTTATTGAAATGTAAGTACTTGTAGTTGTACTTGGTCGGAGAAAAAGGGGGATTAGTGCATACTTTCACATTGTAGTAGTTTGAAAGCCCGGTGGGTCGCATACGGAACATAAAGGGTGCCTTGTGCATCAGTATCAGACTTGACGCCCTCAGAAATACAACAAGATGGGCTCTGAGCTTCAGCATCCTTGCAGCCTTGCCCTGCTGTTAGTTAGCAGTTTGCTCTTTTTTGTATTACATTTGATGACCATGAATTTAGATTGCATGGACCCAGTACAGAGGTGAAATGCTGCCCACTATTTGTTTGGAGCATGTGGTGGACTCTTACACATTGCACCTTTTTAATGCATGATATAAAGTCTCTGCCTGTTTGTAAATGGTTGATCCGTGCAACTCTGCACTATACTGGCCTGACTTAATTTCCCTATCTGCCTCATTATGTGACCGCTTTTCTGTCTGCCAGCATATTTATGTGTCTGTCTCCCTGCCTGCCTATTTACCTGCCAGAGTGTCCATCTATCGTTCATCATAAGTGTTTATGCTTTGCTCCACAGTTTGACTCCTCTCTGTGGAGTGACTTAATGACATGCATAAGTAACACAAAGTTGATGTGGTTGTAGGCCATCCATCCATCATGAACCCATTACATATTCAAGGCTTCAGCTTGATCTGCAGAGTCTCCTCTATAAGAGTCTCTTTCTCCTCATCCCCGTCCTGCCTGTCTGTCTGTCCTGTTTCCTCCTGTCGCTCTCTCTTCCTTTCTCCTTTAGTTACTATAGGAAGTGGGTGTGGATGTGCCTCCTGCTCATGTGTTGGAGACATTCTTACCCCTTGGTGCCCCACACTGCCCTGCCTTAGAAGAAAGGGGCATTGAACCGTCTCAATTAATTACAGATGCCTCTTTATGACCTACATAAGCAAACAAGAACATCAGCAAGGCGATGGGTATAAAGAATAACTTTGTAGCTATAGCCAGTCATATGCTTTTGCAGGGTCTTTTTTCCTTCAAAATCAGAAAAAAAACAATATATGACCTACAGGTCCACCAGCGACTCTTCCAGCAGGGCCTCCGTCAGCAATGAGCCATGAGATCCGGCTTCGCTAACGCCTTTTGACCTGCAGTCAGAGGTCTATCGGGAGGTGGATGTGGAGTGGCCTCTCTGGCCAGGAGCAGAACTTTGATTTGTTGCTCCGCCGGACCCCGTTTAGAAGAAATGGGATGAGGATGAGAAGAGCAAGAGAGTGAGCCAGAAAGCACAAAATGATGGCTTTGTCGTCTGTGTCCAGCTGTGTGTGCTGACTGTACAAAACAGATGTAATTATCCAGAATTATCAGTCATTACACAAGAAGGGGTGAATTAAGGAGAAAAAGGGAGATAAAGAGATCGAGCTAGAGGGAGCAATGTGAGAGAACAATGTCCCATTTTATAAAACAGTTGCACGAGGCAGCTCTTTTGATGTAATTATGGGTGTCACATAGATGGACACCAAAGTTGCCACTGTCTGAAGTGTACTTTCTACTTTTAATGTGGGAGAAAAGTTTCTTTCATAGCAATTTTCTTTACAAAAAACAAAACAATAGAAAGCAAGCTAATTACAGCTTCACAACTTTAACTTTAGTCTCCAGTTTAATTTCCATCTTTCCTTCTCTCTTCTTTTCTCTCCTGCATTCCTATATACTCTTTAAGTGATGAGCCTTCACAAAGCATCAAGTCTTAATTTTTCAAAGGACCTATATTATAGTTAATCGAAGGCCCTATATTGAATTGTGTCACTGTGATGCATGTGTGTGTGTGTGTATGTATGTGTGTGTGTGTGGATGAGTGAACATACATGCTGTATGTGTGGAGAAGTTCAGATCTGGCTTTAGACAGGGATCTGATGAGTCACATTCGGGCACTGCGTTTTCTCATTTAAGGGGTGAAACCATTTGGCACAGAAGCCATTTAGCACAATGAGCAGATTTGGAGTGTGTGACAAAGTGCTGTCACACCTAATGGGCAATTAAAGTCTAATTTTGAAGAAGGAACATGAATGGTATGCATTTGTCATTCATTTCTCCTCATTATACACAATGTACTTTAAGCCCAGTCTGCAGAAAAAAAAAACTGTACATGTATTTCCATAAAACAGTGTTCCTTACCCGTAGGCAATTAATAAAAGAATTTGAAGACTCTGCATGAATGTGAATGCATTTTTGGGAAATAAGGCAATTTTACAAATGTGTGTTTGCATCTTTAAAAATAGGAACAATGAATGCAGCATTCTTTTGTCTTTCTCTGTGTTCAAAGCTGTTAAAATGACACCAAAGCAGCACATTTGCAACCTTTCCTTACAGCATATGATTTGGAAAATGCATGAAAATACACTAAATGCACATGTATGTTTGTTCACATGTTTGATGTCCGACTTTTCTGGATGCTATGACGTTACACTGGTCTCCAAAGTCACGTGACTCAATGCTGTTTTTTAAGCACTGACAAACAAAAAACATGAGCATGTTTCATTTCATCCTAAATGTTTATTTACAGCCCCACCGCCCCAACAACATTGGAACAAAATGGTCCAACTTTTTGAGACTTCTCCATCCGTGCTTTTTTTAATTATTAGATGAAACAAAATTGAAATCCCAAGTAAACCAGATTGCATCTGACAAAAACTAATAACATGTGCAATCACCTTGTTAAAACAATGAAAATAAAGTTACACATGTGCAAAAAAGAGCTCATATTTGGCAAAAAAAGATTACCTCCGCACCCCACTAGAGGGTCACGCCCCACAGTTTGAGAACCACTGATTTACAGGAATCAATATCATGAGTCACTCACCTCCGAATAGAAATTCTTCAGAAAACGTCTCCAGTTTCTCAACAGAGGAGTTTCTGGAGTTTCTGGCTCCTCAGGTTTCAGCTGTGATTGAAGAGAGAAATGGAAAACAAATGTTTTCCTTCTCAGAAAGTCCACATCGCTTGCCATCAGGATCAACAGCATCTGAATGTGTGTGTGTGTGTGTGTGTGTCTGACATTGGGGATTTTTTTTTGTATGTGTGTGAGTTTCTTCAGTATTAAGACATTTGTTTTGAAACGTGAACCGACAGCCTGAGACATGAAATAAGATAAGATGAAACTTTATTTGTCACTAAAGGAAATAAATCATAGATTACAACAGAAAAAAGTAATACTGACACCAGTGCAAGCTAGAGTTGAAAAAAAATGAAACAGAAAAAGTAAATTGTTAATGTTTTGAATAACAAAAACCTCAAATGTTTCCATTACATAATGCATCATTTGCATATGTAAACTTATAATACAATAAATCCTCCTCTTAATGTCAGTGATGAAGTGGTGAAGTTTCATGGTGATATCTATGAGTTAATGTTTTGACCCTATTCACCTGTAACGTAACTAAACATCTCCTTAAAGGACATTCCCTCATTTATAAAACTTTACTCTTTCATTCCAAATTCAGGAAAATTATAAAACTGTATCTTAGTGTGCATCATTTACCTGAATACACACAGCTGAAGAGAAATATGTGCCCTTGTGCAAACTCATTATTGTGATGTGTTCTCTGGGCGCTCACTTTAAACCAGGCCTTATAATCCCACTGCAGATGGTGTATCTTTTTAAGAGCTGTGAACTAATCTGGCACCGATCCATATGTAAACAAAGGGGGAGTGCATGAAGAGAGATCAGTCCTTTCAAGACTTTGAATCGATGCATTCTAAACCTGTGTGACGCTGAATTTAATCACCAAGTCAACATGTCCCAATTTTGTGCCCATGAACTATTGACTGTCTTTACAAAATTGTTCCCTATTCTCTATCTCCTGTGTGCTTCTGTGTCGATAATCAAACCTTCTGACTAATACTGCGACGCTCAGCCTGGGTTAAAGGAGGACAGACCCATCCCCTATGGTTTGGTTTCCCTCTTCGCCTCGTCTTTTAGCCATTTCCTTACTTATTTGAGACATTACAGGTCGCGTCTTTGCTGGAATTGCAGTGTGTTTCCCATTCCGTCTTGATAGAGCAGTCATTCTTATCTTATCACCATTGTCCTCTGCCTGCCCCCGCCATGCTGTCTGACTATGAAGGATCTCTGGGTGACGTCTGCCATCTGTAGTCTGATCCTTTCATCATCGCCCCACCTGGCCACGAAAACCCAGCTGCATCCCGACCCATCTGCAGACCTCAGTGCTTTACAGAGGAAAGGATGGACCGTTTGCCAATCCTCGAACCCTCCCAGCTGAGGGCGAAGACCAACAACCAGCGACTACCTGAGGGAAGCAGCACATGAGCAAGCTTTCTATGTCTGGCTCACACATCCCCCAAAAATATTTTTGGGATTGGCCAGACTTTCTGTGCATGAAAAAACAGAAAAGGGAGCTTCACTTTGCTCCTCTCGTTAGCAACCAGGCGGGTCACAGAGGTGATTAGTGGTTTCTTTAAAAAAAAAAGACAATCAACCAGTGATGTTTTAAAGCCCTATAGGTCACTTTAAATCACCTACCTCTTTTCCCACATTATTTCCTGTATGCTAATACATGAGGGAGAACCTGCATCAAACATAGCTTCATCTAGTCCATGATTCAGCTTTCTGTTTTCATTGTCTCACTGTCACTCGTCACTGCCAACAAGCTTGTTATTGTTCCCTATAATGTGTATATGAGTTTCATCCCAGAGGAATAGCCTGTGAGATTTGTTCATGCTTTGATTTGTGGTGTTTTTAGAAGGGTACCCTGTCTGCATCCCGACATGTCTCTCTGACTCGCTATGTTTCTTTCGCTGTGTCCAATCCCTTCATCCAGCCCGTTAATACTGTCTGTAATGTTTTACCTGAATTCCCCCAGGAGGAATAAGCAGGTAGCTTTATCTAATTTATGATTTCCCAGGTGATTCCTGACATGCTTTTCCTTTTAAATGAATTCATTCCACCACCCAGCCACTTCCATCTCCACAGTGCCACTGCCCTGTGTAAAAGCTGGCTGCTGTATAATGAACTAAAATAAAGCACAAACACAGTTGGGAAGGTATTGCATCCTGTTATGCCAGCCAGTCCTGTGTGTGCATGTGTGCGTGTGTGTGTGTGTGTGTGTGTGTGTGTGTGTGTGTGTGATCAATTGAAGTGGTAACACACATACATCCACAAGCACACAGAGTGTGGTGTGGAAGCTGTAGAGACTGTACTGTGTTAGTGCACCAGTACATCCATTATAATCTCTCCTTGGAAATCTCAGCAGGCTCTAGTCCCTTAATCCCCCTTGATGAGGCTAAAATAACACTATTATACTGGGAGTAACGTGTTCTTTTACCTCCAGTGGAAAACTCGTTGAAAGTGTTTTATGAACTCTTAAAATGTTCTTTAAAAACTCTCCCACTGCAGTTTTTTACTATGAAGTCAATCCTAGTACCTATCATTATTCCACCTAAATAGTAATGACCTGACACTGACAAAGAAAACAATCTAATTTACAATTCTATTGGAAAAAGGTGCACAAACATTTTATGGCAGACCAGTTTTATTCCCCCGTAAGAAACACTACGGGCGTGAGCCATATGACCGAGACCTGCGTTGTCACATTTGGAACTTTCTTTCAGAGGCAGCGGCAAACCCTAATCCCCTGCCAGCTGTAGTGAAGTGTGCCAGATGTGAAGAGATTTAGTTGAAAGCTTGTCGGTATGACCAAGACGTTGACTATGGAGTCATGGTGCAGAGGTGGATGTTGTGGTGGATGCATTAATCCATTCATTCACCAACAGGGGAAACAATTACCAATACAATACCAGTGAAAATCTGTAGCTTCTCTCACACTAGTACACACAAACTGGTTGAACAGTTACTGTCCAACACGGAATAGAGAACTGCTGGAGGAATGGAGCGATCAGAACTACAAATATTTAGAAAGGGAATAGACCACACCGGAACTCAAATACAATTTTTCATGTTTGCTTTGAAGTACTGTCTTTATTTGTGTGAGCTGCATGAGGGACAGACGTGGCTTGCAGAGGTAAAGATGAATTTGGATGGGTAAAGTGAATGTGCCAGTTACCCTGTCTTGTAAGTATTACCTCCAAACTCATCAATTGGAGCTGCTTCAAGTCCTTTATTTGACAGTCCGTCCTCCACCCACAACTCCCATAAGCTTACCAGTCTTTATACTACGCCACCAGTTCTGGAGATGTGCACTATTGGAGTTTAATGAAAGCCCAATGGGTTTTTCAGAGGCCAAAGGGTGCCGTGTGCGTTGGTATCAGATGCCGACTGCTGTGACACAACTTTGACATTCGACATCCTGGGAATGAGACTGGGCTAGTATTGGAATCATCCAATACAAGGACACTGGCCTTAGCTCCTCAATTGTCAATAGATCAGATGGTCATACTGGGCAACTTCAAGTGTGAGCTTAAAGATTTTCCCCAGAAAACTACTCTGGCTGAATAATAAAACATTGTGAAAGCCATTTGATTCACTATTATGGTAAAAATGATTCCCATAAACCAGCTTCAAACACAATATGCAGTATAGTTGACAGAATAATATTGAGACAGATTTGGTATAAAGTCTTCAATGTGGGATGCAATATTAAATAATGCCATTTTCTGACAGTGGCAATACAACTACGACTTTCTACTGAATCACATTTTGTGTCTATTCACGTTTTATACGGGCTCCATGAGAGCAAAATATTGTTTAAAGTAAAACAAATGGGCTAATCAGAGAATAGTATGGAGTAAGCAACTGACTAAACAGTCTGGGGATTGATGGATGCTTGAGGAAGAGATCCAGCAGCTAAAATAATAGATCAGACATTCTGCCAACAGGTTAATGAAAACTATGACCCAATCCATAAACCCAAAACAAAGCAACTCAGCTTCAATATAACTCTCAAAAAGGACATTGATTATCTGAGAGTAGATGAAACTCATTGAACTTGAGTAATATATTATTGTTCAAGTCATTAATATTTCCCTTTTTCCAATTTGTCAACATAAATAATAATGATAGCTTTGGTCTATAAATTACGTTCCTTCAGTTAAAAAATCAGCATCTCACATATCACAATGAAAATGCTTTTTTTTTATGTTGTATCTTTTATTTACTGTTTGTCTCACAAGGCCAACACATCCAGGAAAAACCTTTAAGTGGTAGTCATAGTTGGAGCATAGTCTGTCAGTCAACCCATCTTTCCCTGTTTTATTCCTCCATCCCACCCTTCTGCTGTGTTTCATAGTGTCGCAGCATTTAGAGTCCATTCCTCTCTACTTCCCTCCAAATCCCTTGGCAAATCTGTGTCTTTCTCTTACAGTCAGTTTCTGTCTCATCATCTATCGCTTCATCATTTCACCCGGCTGGCCTGTAATACATTTAAATGCGAGTTTTCCTGGAGGCAAGTTAGCAAGTTTACATTATACAGTAGACAAGTGTGTTCACTTCCCTCTGGTGGTTAATTCCAAGGTCAAGATGCTAAACTGAAATGGTTTTCTGCAGTCATGGTGAACAGCATGTGACTGAATGATTTAAAGATATTCAATTTGGAATTCAGGGCATATATATTGCTTCTATTTGGTCATCAGCATGGGAGATACCTGAGCCGGTGGCTAGCAGCTACCAATGGTAAAAGTGCTGACACAGACAACAGTGTTGACCCGAGGCTGAACGGGAAAGATTGTTTTAATGTAACACCTCACCAGTTCAAAAAACGGAAATAAAGATACATTCAATCCATTTGATATACAAATGTTACGTATTTAATGATTCATAACAAACTTTCTGGACAGCGGATAAATTAATAGCCTGACCTGTCGGCGCTCTCCCTGTCAGCAGAGAGATAATTCTCACCAAGGAGCCCGTTGCTGATTTACCGCACCGTTCAAATTTGCCCTTGAAGGGTAAAAGGTAGGTCATTTTGCCAGATCACCATCTCACACTTAAGTGAGTTCATTCTCTATTCTCATTCTCAACAAAAACAACAACAACATCTGCCAGAATCGTTAAAACGCCATCATGCTTGGAGTGAGGGGGATGAGCACTCTCAACCATCCATGTGCAAACGCACACAAACACAGCCAACACACAAACACAAATGTGTACTCAGAAAAACAGCTTGCTCTTACCAACAGCTGTGGCTCAATATCGGTGCTCTGACACACATTGCGATGAACTGAGGTAAAGTCAGGAGAACATAAGTTTGGAACGAGGTGAACCGGCATTGAACTTGAATTTGCTTTTCACACTGCATCTTATTGTAAGGTACACATTAAAAACAGTCCAATGTCCTCCTTACGACTGACATTTATTGTTTATCACATAACATAAAATTGGTAATTTGTGAGTTCTAACAATTACGTGCTAAGCGCACCAATTAAAATATGTAATTATCTGATTCAAAGCATTACGCAACAAGCACACATGCTCACACAGGTCTATTAACAAACAAATCTGGCCCCCAACACACACACACACACACACACACACACACACACACACTCAACCACTCAGTGGCATACTAATAACCACACATATCATCACTGTTGACAGTGATTGGCAAAATGCAGCCGACATATTCAAATGTGGAATGAAGTTCTCAGTGTGAAGGCCAGAGCTGCTGACAGGGACGATCCCTGTGTGTCTGTTTGTGTCTACTGGAGTGTGTGTTTATGTGGACACACTCACATTGGGGCATCGTGGGGAGTCTCCTCCCATCTTGAGGCAAAAGATAAAGTACCATTCTATTCTCGAGGCAAAACTTTGTTTTGAGGGCTAAAAATGACAAGTCTGATGAAGTTGGGGTGGGAATGAAAATTGGTGTATTGGTTATGGTTTTCTAGAGTCAGTCTTGCTTGGTCCCTCAAAAACATGCTTCCACAGGTCTGCGGTTAAATTAGCCGCACAAATTTACTCTTGAAGCTTAAAGGGATTCACATTTTGGCTCTGAATTAAATATCTCAAAACGCGTTGGCTGAGTTGCCTTCAGAAGTAATTGTTAACCTCGGTAAACCCTTGGTGTTTTATCGAGTACCATCATCTGGCAAAAATGTTAATTCATCCAGGACTTGGTTCATGACCAAACACCTGCAAGACTAATGACAGTGCCATCAGCCATCAGCTGCACTGTGTGTTTAGAGCTAATTATCAAATGTTGGCATGCTAACACACGAAACCACAGCGGTGAACACGGTCAACGTTATTCATTCAATCACAGCCAAGGCATGCAGCCCGCAGCACTTTGTTAAGTTTTCACACATGTTTGTCCTGCTTAGCGGTGGCTCACAGAACAGGAGGGACACACGAGGTAGAAAGACGAAACCAGGACAAAGATCGAGCACAACACAATCTTGGGCTCGGGTTGTGCATCGGGGGGTGTGTGCTTGCGTGTATGTAAATGCATGCATTTGGCAGGATAAGCATGTTATCGATTGTACTTCTTTTGAGAAGGATGCATGTGAGATAAGTATCTAAATCTCTTTTTATAGGCTTGGTGCAGTAAAAGAAATGCATGTAATGAAAGGCACAATGTTGCAGCTTTAATATAAATAATGTAAGGCTACGGTGTGTGACTATTTATGGATTTTGCACAGCAATGTATTTTAGGTAGAAATAGTCAATGTTGAAAATTAAGCGGGCCCTAATGTCTTGTTTTATCGCTGAGTTATATATTTTCCTTTGCACCTTTCTCTCTCTGCTGCAAGTATTAAATGTCGGCTACGGGTTTGTGTGTGAACTCCTGCTGTTCTTTGTCTAGTCGTCTGATCGATGGAGAAGAAATGTCAAATCAAACCAAATCAATTCTGCCCCAGCCAGGTTAAGCAGAGCTGACCGAAGAAAATGTACAACTCTCTTATACTCTCACTCATTCAGTACTTTTCAGCCCTTCAGAGCACGTAAGGACAAGTCATCCTTTGGCCATAATAAGATGACGCTCTCGACTGCTCTCTGTTCCCCTGAGAATATATGAATATGCATGCTGCGGGCCGGGGCATTTCTGAACGATTTCAAAGTATTTTATCCGTATGATCAGAGGAGAAAAGATTATTCTGCCACCACTGTCTGCAAACACAACCCACATACCAAAAAAAAAAAAAGATCTTTTATTTCACAACAGTATTTTGGTGTCTTGATATGCATACAGTGCAAAACACAGAAATGAACACAAGCAAGTAGAGCAGTGTGCACAAGAAACAACACAAGAGATGAATGATAATGAGCTACTTCACCACATATCCTTATATTAGGTTCATGGCTGTTAAATCCTATTCAGCTAGCTCCTACTTTTTTGAAAGTTCCTAACTCACTGAACAGAAACTTTCGACTTGTGAATACATACTTCCATATTTTATGTGCAAAGTCATTCGTGTTTCTCCTTCTTCATGTGCAGCTGCAGATCTCGACCGGCTGCATGTCTGCCACTGGCATGCGATTCCCTTCTGCCAACGAAAATCTGTGATTTTGAAGATGTGAGTTTGTTGTCATATTAAATATCCTCCTTTGACAGCCAATGGTAGTTAATTGTGCTTTAACAGATTGTCTGGCTTTTAATGCTTGAATAACACTGTTTATCCACAAAACGTATCATCCCAATTGTATTTTTATTTATTTTTTTGCATTGGAAGCAACTCTTTTTAAATTGCTGTTGTGTCAAATGAACCTTTCAAATGACACATTAAGTGTTACATGTGCTCTCCGTTTGCAACTAAGTGAGTTTAGAATTGTCATAATGTCAGTCAGGATTGGTCGTTTGCAGCGGGAAAGCATAATTATCAGAAGTTGTTTAAATGTTGAATGTGTTCCAGAGTGAGATTTAACAAGCGGATGAGGAGGCACAGACATGACCTGACCTCAACATTACAATCTGTCAGAAATAGATTATCTCCAGACTGTGTGTGTGTTCGTGTGTGTGTGTCGGTGTGTGTGTGTGTGTGTGTGTGTGTGTGTGTGTGTGTCTTTGTAATTGCTTTGAAAAAGTCAGCCCACAATAAAAGGTTAAAACACTGAAACCTATTGCCTGTCTGCACTTGTGCTTTGTCTCTATTTTTATGTGTGCGTGCGTGTGCGTGCGTGTGTGTGTGTACTTATTGTCATTATTGGTAAAATATTCAGCTCACTCTTACCAACTGACATACAATTGACACAACACTGTGTTCAATAACTCTGTATGCAATACGGCCAGCCATGAGGGGTTTCCTGCCTAAACTATCTATGTATTTGGTGTAATTTTAGATTATGGGAAAGGACAACAGGAATGATGATAAGAGAATCACAGAGTAAGAGCGAGGAGCAAGTTGACCTACCAAGGACAATTCTGGGTGGTTTGAAGACACTAATCCTAATTGTCTAAGCAATTCCGAAAGCAATACAGGCAAACAAACAATAGTGAAGCTGTTTTTCTTGTTAGGGTGAAAAATAGTCACTTCCTCAGTTTCATGAAAAGTGACAGAGGCTTTAAACGATGTGACCAGATAAGGCAAACAGGTACTCAATTAAGAGATCAAGCAACATTGGAGTTTATTGGATGATGCTTTTTGTCTTTTGATTGATAGATTGTTGGTCTCACAACTCTTTGATTTTTATTCATTTCTCCACTCTTCTCTTACCTTCACTGCTCAATTTTATTTTACGTTCACTATATCTTCTTTTGCTCAAATCAAATTATCTCAGGAGTGACCAACTTCACAATCTACGCTATTTTTTTTTTACAGTTTATTTACATTTTTTTCAAGAAGAAGGGGCAGTAAACAACTTCCACGCCCTGATGTCTGTCAGCCTTTGGTTTTTGCTGTCAAGCCTCTCGACTCTGTTGTTATTTGCCTGAGGGGGGTGCTGGAGGCTTTCGTAGGACGCACAGGGCAGAGGGCAGAGAAACAACACAAGGGGGTCGGTACTTCCCCACAAGCGATAGTCAGACACAATATGTATTCACATGCACTCCAAAGCCATGCAAATGAGAGGAAAACAGGTAATTTGTAAATAGTGTGTGAGCTATTTGAGCAAACAAGTTCTCTGGAGTCGGTCTGACTTGAGGATGGTTATAAATACCGCCCGCACAGAAATAAGGGAAGAACGCTTATGCTCCTGGTTTTCATCTTTCAGTATGTGCAATGTCCGATGGCAAATAACCACTTTATTATACGACTGCAGAGTTTCGTGACAACTAGACTGCCTTCAAACACCTCTAAATAATGTATTTTTCAGTGTAAATATCAGCCTGTAAGTCCCTCGACCGTTGGTTGGAGTGTTATTCAATTAGCTTGGAAAGTTTTTGTTTGAAAGTGGAGAGTCTTCTCTCGTAGGGGCCTCACCTCAATTCAGACTCGTCCAAACACTGCGCTGTGCCAATTTACTGTCCTCGCCTCCGGCCAGTAAGAGAGTCAACACAAGAATTAAATGATACAACACAGCACGCAGACGAGACATGCTGGTACATGCTCTCGATCTGTTGCGCGCGCACACACACACACACACTCACACACACACACACAAGCAGAACTGTTTCAGACTTATTGAAGTGTACAAATGGAAAACATGTCACAAACAGGAACAGACAAGGAGCATTGTTTCAACACACGACACCTCTGTTGAATGCAACGTGCAGATAGGTACCAAAAATATTATGTTCTTTTATACTTTACTATACTTTCCCTTCTGGCATCTCCAGCTGGATGTTAAATAGATATGTGTGATGTACACACATGTGTCCATTTTTCTATTGAACATGTAATGACATTATTGACTTATTTCCAGTGTGAGCAGGCGACTCACCGTCCACATGCAGGTTTGGGGATGTGTGAAACACAGTTTCTAAAAGACGGTCTTGTTGGAGGACAAAGAAAAGTAAGCAGGAAATATAATTGCTGCCGGGGCGTGTGTTCACTGGTAACAAATATTTTTCCAGTGAAAGAAGTACCAATTTGTTGGAGTGTACAACAGTTGTGTGGTCGATACAACATGCTGGACTTTAATATTGCAGACTAGGGTTTGGATCCCGACTTCCATGTGCTTAGGTTTTGGCCACAACATCATTTTGGTTGAGGTTTTCACAATATTATTTCAAGTCAAGATTGATGAAGCAAATGCTGCGTCATCAATATTTAACCATGATCACAGAAATCACAGAAAGATTCACAAATGCGCACAAAGATCCACAATAAATAAAATACAGTGCAATTCAAAATAAATACATACAAATGCAGAAATATATTTGTGATTTTTTTACATTAATATAAATCATTTGAATGTGTTTGTGAATCCTTCTTTGCACATTTGTAAATCTTTATGCTCATTTTTGAATCTTTCTGCGCATTTGTGAATCTTTCTCTGCGCATTTACCATCATTGAGACTGTACTGGCCTCATACGAAGTAACTACCAGCCAAGTCTTAACCTGTTCCTTAACCTTGGCACAACCTTCATCCTAAAATGCAATGATTCACGTTATGATACTTTTGTTCCTAAAAGGAATATGACTGTGTTAACAGATCTATGTCCACACAAGATAGGTAAAACTCTCTCTCTCTCTCTCTCACACACACACACACACACACACACACACACACACACACACACACACACACACACACACACACACACTCTCTCTTACTTCAACTCTGATCCTGTAAAGGTCGGTTCCCCTGAACAGAAGTCTTGGGGGATCTGACTTCTCTGCGCCGTTCTTCTTCAAACCTTAATGCTATGCGTTGTCTCTCCCTCGCCATCTCACGCACACACACACACACCTACACACACACACACACACACACACACACACAACCGAGAAAGAGTCAGAGTCATAAGCTCATTCCTTTAAAGTTTTTCCCCTGTCTGGTTTCTCTTCTCTTCGTCTCCGTATCAGTTCCTCTGCCTGCATCTCTTCTGTGTTCCCTCTATGCTCCTCACAGCTCGTCTCTGCTCCGACTGTGAGTCTGCACATCTGCTCATATCAGCACTTGGCGTCTCTATATGACAAATGCCTGTTCCTCTTCCCATCACTTTTTCTTTCTTTCTTTTTATCTCTGATTCTGGACTGGTGAGGAAAGACTTATATTTGCTCTGTTCAACATTGTACTTCCTGTCTTTGTGAAATAAAACATTGTATTCGAGCTGGGATCAAATTAAAGCTCACCTGGTTGTAGATGTTATAATTAGTTTCCCATGAAGTGTTATGGATATATACAATCATCATTGTTTGCAGAACCATTTCACAGGTATAAAAAACTTTAGGATTGAGTTCTGTATCTTTATGAGTAAACTACTTTTATCTAGGTTGTTCTATGGTGGGTCAAAAACAATGCTTCTCTTGTCCAGGGTTGTTTCCCCAGCAGGAGCGGACTGGTCATCTCGAGTGTTCTCAATGAGCTGGCTGACCTGTGGGCTGGCGGTAACACTGATGCCATGAATCATCCCTCACCAGCCTCTCTGAGGCGTTTGTGTCTGTGAGGTAAACAAACCTTTTGAGTTCGACTTCATCCCTTTCAGACTTTATGTTCATTTCACATTTCACAGACTGAGCTCATGAGGACAAAATGATTCCTTTGGTATGCAATTAATTCACAAGAAAAAGTACAATTTTAATATGTGCTGCCTTCAGGTACCTGTTGGAAATACCAGAATTATACATTTAAATGAGACATTTCACTCGTCACAGCTTGTTGGATGAGCAGCATCTTGGTGCAGTAGATGTTACTCAGTGAAAATAGAATCAGTTCTTCAGACCTCAGTTGTCAAGATGATATCCTGAATCCACTTGTTGGGCTCAAATAGCATTATATAATGAGGTTAATATGTTTCATTGTTGTTTGAGAGTGGATATTTTAATACATTGCAAGTTAGGTTGGAATAACCTCAGGACTCATTATTTTCTGTAATGTACTTATATGTCTCTGTATTAAACATATTATACATATTAAGCATACATTGACAGTATAGGTCATGGTATGTGACTTATCTTCCATTTAACTTATTGACAATCATGTGAATTACAAGTAATGCTCATGATTAATAACACAGACAACATTTGAAAGCTTACTTTCCATCACCTGTTTCCTGTTAAAATTCCACTGCTCTCTGCATCCCTCTCCTGGTTAGAAGTTCTGTGAATCTAAGCCCACGAATAAGAGAAAAAACGATTCTAACTAGTATCTGACAAGTTGTTTTCTTCCACTGAGCAGGGGAATTTTTACTGTAAAAGAGTAGGTTTGATAATAAATTGGCACTTTATTCAAAATACACATGTTGTGCTTCAGAGCATTACTTTAATGGAAGCAGACAGAGTCTCTGGAAAGAGGAAGACCAATATGACATTTTGACACCCACAAAGCATTTTAGTGGCTGTGGCTTGCATGCACGCATACACACACACACACACACACACACACGACACGTGTCAAATTGCTGCCAGGTAAAAAACTACTGAAACATGCCCTCTGTGGGTGTTTTTTTTTTTTTTTTTATCAATTTGAGTAATTAAAAAATGGTGTCATTCATTACACACATACATTTTAAGCAGAGGCGTACTGAGGATTTAGCTGACATAAGACACACAAGCAGATACTCTAAAGGCGCAACAGGGGCGTATTTTCATGTGATTAATTTGTAACATTTTCCCTCAACCATTGCACGTCCAACATGGCTAAAAGGTGGATTTTTTTTTGGGAACAAAGCCATCGAACAATCATGTGAAACGATTCACCTACATTTATGAATCAACAACACGGAGTCTCCGTAGTCCGAACTGGAAAGGTTCATAGCTCCTTTTCACCTCAACGTGGGCAGCATCGACCAGATCCACTCCATCCATTCTGAATGAGGCTGTTTAAAACAGTTTACAGTGCCACGACTTGAGTACTGGAATTATCAACTGCACTCAAATGCTCCCTGGCCACTGCTGAGGTGAAGGTAAGTAGATGATGAGAAAAATGAAAATATACATTAAAAAAAAGGAAGAAAAATAAAGGCGGGAGTAGTAAAGATTATTGGTGTGGTCATATAACGGTATCGACAGTAACCGTGATATCCTCATGATACTTTAGAGCTTCTTATGTATACCGGTAATACAGGTAATTTCACTCGTCCTCCCTCCTTCTGTTTGTTTTTATGAGAGACATTGTTCATCTGTCTCTCATGTACAATTATTTTCCCAGCCATCTTTCACCCATTCATCGACTCTCCGTTGCCATTATTCTTTATTGGTTCGGCTCTCTCTCTCTCTTTCATTCTTTATTTGCTTTTATTTTCTTCCACCACCAGTCCACACAACAAGTCGGAGTCAACAAATGATTTAAACTCCAAACTTCAAACGGCGGAGCACTCTATTTATTTCAAATCCAAGCAAACCTCAGTCTTAAAAGTTTTTAATGACATTTCCTTTTTTAAACTTTTTTTTTTTTTTTTTTTACTAGTTTTCCATTGGAAATGAACTTCCTTCTCACATTACCCAACGTCCACTTTCTGTCCAAATCTCTTGGAAGAAATGGATTAGAGCAATGGTAACAATCCTTAACACGAGTGAACTTTATGTCTGTGGAATATGAAAAGTTGTCTCGTGTGAGCAATGATTCAACGGCAAACGAGAGCTCCCTCACAGTCAGCCTGTATGTGAATAAGCGCTATCACTCACTTCACCCAATCATATTTGCCCCGAGCTTGAGCTTCATGACTAACTGCCTCATAAACAACGTGAATGGAAATAGAAGCAGTTTGAGTCCAGTCTATTACTCAGGGGTAGACGTGCAACAAGGCGACATAAATAATCATGACCTGTGTGAATCAAAAGCGATTGCTTTATCGAAATGAATAAAGAGATATGTAAAAAAAAAAAAAAAAAAGATAAACAAAAGTCTGTCTATTTCTACAAAACTTTATAATTTCTTGCAGGAAATTAAAATGAGGAAACAGTGAAAGATCTTCTCTTGAAGTTGATCAGGGATGTTTCTTTCATTCCACACTTGGGAGTGCAAATCTTTTCAAGCTCTTGCCATTGCATCTCATATTATTATTGCAACAATGTCATAATCAGTGGTGAACAGGCTCCAAACAATATGTGCAATGTCTCTTCAGTTGGAATCAACAATAACAAGTGCAGGAACTCATGACGTGCCAGACTTAAACCACATATGTTGGGATCAGAGGATGCGGTATGCATCGTAACCACCAGGCCAAGGTTTGGGATTACTCAGCCGCTGAAGCCGGCCAACACAGTAACAGAAATTCACCCAAAGTGAGAGCACAGTGAATCTGACTGGTGACATTTCTCGATGGCTCCTGGAGCTCCTGACAGGCCCTTATGGAGGATGTGCCGGCTGTAATTGGCAGAGCTGACAAGGATCAGGAAGAGTTAAAGAAGCCGGGTCTTCACATGTTTGTGTGTCTGCCTGTGTGGAATCTTCCATCGATGTGAGGATGCATTTTAGACCTTGAGAATGAGGGTGTCTTCAGGCAGTGGAAACATTCCTGCTCGGGCTATAGGTCGAGTTCGAATCATGTTTATGTTTGGGTGATGATCAGATTTAGGGACTGCATGGTTTTAATGTGGGTAAAGAAGTGTAGTGAGGCTTTGTCTAGTGAGTGATTATACCTTATACACTAGTTAAGCAAGCAAGACAACTGTTAAGACAAACATCACTTTTAAAAATGGTCTCAGTTTTTGGTTTCAGATACATTTAATTCAAACAACAACAAAAAAACCTGATGAACAATTTGCACAAATAGTGCTTTCTCCACAGGATTGTGTGATTATGATGACTTGTTAATACTCTTCCAAATGACTATCTAAAGCAGTCTTGATCCACAGGCATTCACAATCACGGCACTTCATCACCAGAGCCATCGCTCTCTCAGTCTGCTCGCTGCATTCGGCTCAGACTCAAGTGTAAAGCTGAAGGCTATTGCAGCATTAGAAATGTATAAAACACCCATGTGTCTGAATGAAAAATAGAATTTTATGTTGAATTTTAATGATTTGCAATCTGGCTTTATCACAGACAGAAACGGCAACTTGTGGAATAATGTAGGCAAGTGGTATCACTTCATTAAATCAAAAACCTGTTGAAATCTGTGCCTGATTTTTTGTTGATCTAATTTTCCCCTCAACGCTCTCTGACTGCAGTATTCATGCTTTCTTTTTTAGTGTTATTCAGTTGTTACGATCTTGTCTGCATTTATTGTCATGAGATGCTGTGCATTACGATTTATAGTCTCAACATGATCTTTTCTCCCGACGCTGCTACAAAGTTACGGTTCCAATTCCTCCTCAAAATTCTTCGAGCATCTGATCTGCCGTCCCGTTGGATCGCATGCAGCATCACAGATTTTCCGTCGCACTCCTTCAGCCTGGTAAGTGCTTCAGTGCTCTGCCGGTAAGCGGCCATTATGCCGATTGTTCCCTCTGATGTGGTGAGAAATGACACCCGGCCACCTCGGTCCTACTCCCAAATAACACAGTCAGAGACGCTGTTTTCACGACACTGTGAATGATGTGATGAACTACTTTCATTTCAGCAATATTTCTCCGGGGCTGTTGGCCATGAGTGGGCCACAATGACAAACAACTATGCAGCCTGTCTGGTTGTTTTCCCTCAAGAGTGTTACATAATGATGAGTTTCCCACCTTGTTTAGCATCTTGTTTTTGTTTGGTTGTCCTTTTTTTTTGCCTTATTCTCTGCCTGCTGCATCTGTCTGGTGGTCTTTTCTATTAAGATGTATGTGTCTTCCTTCTCCTCTTTCCTTCCTGTTCTATCTGGCAATCCTTCTATCTTCCCTCCTTCCTGTGTTTCTGTCAGTCTCTCATAGTCTTGCGGACAGCTACACTTTTTTTCTTTCTATCATTGCTGGGTTACTTGTCTACTGGGTATGGACAACTTTTTCCAAAGCGCAATTCAAAAACTTCTCAAGCTTTTTGATGAGAAGTTCTTAAAGTTCCGTAGGACCCCTGAGCACCCCGACGATCTCAAGTCATTTTGAAATTGTTTTCTTCGCTGTGTCTCTCCCAGCTCTCTCTCTCTCTCTCTCTCTCTCTCTCTCTCTCTCTCTCTCTCTCTCTCTCTCTCTCTTTAAGAGGAATCGACGCGTTATCACGGAACGAGCACCAAGGGTATTAGGGTAAAAGACTGCAGCATGGTGAATAGCATCTAGATATGCAGCGAGTAAAGTATGAGAACTAAAACTGTCCTTTTGCTCAAAAGTGAGAATTAACTTTTTACAGCATGTGTGATACAGTGCAGTATATGCATGTTAAGTCGACTGCAAAACATATGATATATCTACAAATACAGTGCTTTACACAATCTTACACTACCCAAATTATAATGCAAACCCCCCCCCCCAAAAATAAAAGGTGAACTTGACTGGTGAGTCAATTCACGCCTTCGGTCGGTCCTTTGAGAAGTCCTTTACTTAACTTTTGTTCATGTGAGGGATGGCAAGTGGTGGAATAATGTAAGTATCTCTGAAAGGAGTGGCAAATAATTATGCTGGCAGTTCTGTTGTATTCATTATCTACTTAAGCAGGTATCACTGTCACTATTACATCAAAATCAGAATCATTTATTACAATTACAACACGGCAGAAAGGGATGTTTAAAATATGACCTTTTGATCGAGGTTACATCACAGAAAACACAGCGTATGCTGAGAAGCAGTCTGTGCTGCCCTAACTGCTGTGCACACAGTAAATACAGAGAGCTCAAAGTCCATATGGAATACTATAATTTATGGTTTTAGCAGGTGTAAAGCACATGTGTAATCAATAAGATTAATTGTGACTGTATTCCATTTAGATGTGGCACTTCTGGTAGAACCTTTTAAGTTAACAGCACATGTTTTAATTCATCGTGCAGTAAGAAAAGTACAGAGGTTACTAATAATGTTAATGTCTCTTCATCAATCATACTTTTGATTAATTACTCCCGGGTTGTTAGTTCTGTGCTTTGCTGGCATCACACCTCCATAAACTCAAAGGCAAGTTTAGCATTATGAACGTATAAAACCGTTGCATGTCTGAAACAGATCTGGAATGGGTGACCGGCTAGACTATAGAAGTTAAGGCACACATTCAGACCAAGATTATAATTACAAGATCCGCTTTTTTTCTGCCTTGTTAGAAAGTTGTTGGAAAGTACATGCTTTTATAAGTAGCACTTACAACTCCATGGTGTTTTTCTGACCTTTCTTAAAACAATACTGCTGCTGAATGCGGGATTCTTCTCCTTGCACATATTGTTTTAGCTGGTTTTAAGTACTTTTCCTTATCTATGGACAGATTTTGTTAATGAAAATAATGTTGAAATATGAGTCCAAGAAAAAACAAAAACAATCACCTAATATAACCTGAACACATCAGCAAACTAGAAGCCAGGAAAGGGAAGCCGGACATGTTTGAGTAAGTGTACTTCATGAAGTCTCCTACTTTCTGCTAAATAATTAGACATTTGCCAACATGCCTAATGTGTTCAACTGTGGTCGACCCTGTCTTGAACGGTTACTGCTGCTAATGCTATACACACATACACACACAACGCAGTATTCCTTAACTTCGTGCTGACTGAAGATGGATGCAGCAGCATTATGCTAATAAGCATCACCAGTGTCCAATCACACGCTTCACTGCGTGAGAGGCAAGAGAGAAACAGGCACCGCAAGAGACAGACCACAGCTAGAGGAGAAGTCTGGGGTTACACATGGGAACATTTTTTATATGTTTTCAACGTGCTGTAGAGAAATACCTTGTAAAGTTTCAGTCATTAAAAGTGTCAGGTTTTTTTTCCGCTTCGAGCTGCGTGTTAACGAGACATTTTCAATTTCCGGAGAGAGAATGACTCATCTAAATGACAGATGACAATTGCCTTTGTAGGGAAACAGGCACACTGAGAAAGGGAATATGATGAAAGGGAAGCAGAGATAGAATAAACATCGGAATCAGGTAAGCCACCAAGATGTGCAACTCTTGTAAATCCCTCTGGTGCAGGGGCAACTAATTTGTCATCTCTATAGATGAATTATTCAGGAGCAACAGGACCTTGCAGTGAGTTCATTCACACAGTGGCAGACAGACCCTAAAATATAGCATCAATCACTCTGAGAGTCAAGCCCTTGTGAAACACAAGCATTCAAGGTGATATGAACTGGATCTTGAACTAAGTCAAAGTGTCTGATCATTTGCCTTTGTTTGTGTCCCAGTATTAACTTTATAGGATTGTAAACTTGGGTGTATGGAGGTGCAACCTTCTGATTCCTCAGACATGTGAGTTAAAGTGTTTTATGTGACTTTTGTTTACTTTTCCTAACAAGCAAACAACCTCTTGTGGTCGTGTGAGTAATGAGTATCCTGAGTGTGAGGAGGATAAGTAGAGGGACATTTTGATTGCAAAATATATTGGGGTTAAAGTTAGGGTGGAAGGGTGTGAAAGGAGACCACAGTCTGCTTCTAATCTCCTATCAACAATCAATGTTGGTTTGTTGAAACCATGAAGGCAGGCTTTCCCAAAACTCTGCCAAGTAGTGTTAGTGGCCTGAACCTAAAGCTTGGGTTGATAATCTTGAGAAACTAGGATGACTACGCTGTATTAAAAAAAAAGTCCAACCGAAAACAAAATATGACTAACTTGTTGCCAGTGAGACTAGCTAGCAGCACTAGCTCCAAGAGTCAAGTTAAATCTAGCAAAAAGTCCTCAAGTCGACAACACTGGCAGCCTGTCCCTTCAGGTCCCCATCAAACTCGGCACTCCCATAATTATCATCAAGGGAGATATGAGCACGGCCCCAATGTGAACGACAAAATGCATTAAACACATTCATTGTAAAACTGTCACAATGTGTCACATTCATATTCAGTAAATGTGTTTATTTTCCCCAAAATAGCAGTAAAGTCAGAACATCAAACATTTGGTCTCAAAAAGTCCTCTTTGGCTGAAGGTCAAGCATTGAAATAATTAGGCTGGCTCATTTCCAAGCAAAGTTGTTAAGAATATGTCTTTTGTTTGAATAAAATTACAGACAATGCACAGATTTAAAACAATGTGGCACAAGGACGAAGACGTTCCCTCCCTTCTGTTTTGCAGCTGAAGTAAACATTTGGTTCCATGTTTGTAGTAATAACCACTATATATTGCTATATGTGGTACTATAGTCCTTTAAGAGGCTTCAGCAGCAGAGTTTTCTGTCTCCTGGGATGTTGGGCCGGCCCAATGTTGTGGTAAGAAGGGCTATCCTTCAAGCTGATAACTCGCATCAAGCCCCTGTGTTGGCAAGTATCTGCCCTGCTGTGCTGCTGATGGATACACACAGTGTGCGTCAGTGTAAGCTAGATATGCAGTGAGTGAGTCATATCTTTGGTTGCAGGAGAGCTGTCAATAGAAGACTAAGTTTGGAGAAAAGCTGACGGGCTAAAACAAGCAAAACCACATTCGAGATCTGCCAGCCTTGTGGAAAACCTGAGTGTCATCCTGGCAGATAAAATCAAAGAAGAGGTGAACGGGCTCAGCAAATAAAATAAGTTCCTTTTTCTAAACATTCCTCTCTGCTCTTTTATCTTGAGTTTGGTTTCTAAATAAAAATGCTACCTAATTCCAATGCATAGCACACACTTGTCACAATATCTGCGCCTGGTCTTTCACTCACCCACTAGCAAACATGTATGGCACTTTGAAGGTGTCATTTCCACAAGAAGATGTGCTGCTATGCATGCATTACATGCAGACATGTATAGTTTCTGTCATTGGAATGATAACAGCAGAAGGCTAATTATACGACGACAATAGAGGGGCTCAAATGGGAGTTAAAGTAAACCAGTACAGTGCAGGTGTGTCCTCAATCCTCAAAACTTTAGCTTAACTGTAATTGAAGGCAAGAGTTGGAAACAATCTAACATGCATTCGTCCGTAGACTCGATGTGATTCAGACTGTCTGAAGGTCAGAGAGTGAAGTGTAATAAAGTAGCTAGAACCCACCTACAGTCTCTCATTGGCGTGGGAGTATAGCCTTTAATGAGGATGTGAGCCACTGCAATGATGGCAGAGGAAATGTTCAACCTCAAGGTTAAGACATTGTATGGTCCACTTAAGGGGTGTCTGGAATCATATTACAAGCTTCTTCCAGACATCAATATGGGAAATGTTTTGTAATATTTAATTGCTATCACAGGTAAGAATAATTGAATATTTTGACCCATCATGCATACCAATTACCTTTATGAAGTTTCAATTTAAAGCTTGAATGCAATATGCCACACACGCACGCACACACACACACACACACACACACACACACACACGCACGCACACACACACACAAACACACACACACACACACACACACACGCACACACAATATGTCAATCGGTTATATGTTA
Source organism: Clinocottus analis (assembly GCF_023055335.1). Classification (NCBI taxonomy): domain Eukaryota; kingdom Metazoa; phylum Chordata; class Actinopteri; order Perciformes; family Cottidae; genus Clinocottus; species Clinocottus analis. Next base: position 7,188,190 of record NW_027175854.1, read on the forward strand.
ATTTCAGCAAAAGTATCAATAAGAAAATGAAATTGCAAAGTCCTAAAGTATGAATCATTTGACAGCAAAGTCTGTATTATATAGGAAGCACACTGGAATTCAGCCGTGTGTTTTTTGACTGTGTTTTTCATTCAAATGCATGGTTTGCAGGAGACACCAGAGGTCTGCTCAGACCATTTTTTTTTTTTTAGATATAAAGATTTCATAACATAGAACAGAACTGAAAGAATGACTAAAAATCATGAAAGTGTTATTAACACTAACTATACGTATCACTGTCTGGCACACCATTATACAGTCTTAACTGAGTAGTTCAAGTCTACCCCACACCAAAGTCTGCGCTCTGATGGAGTCGTAAATAGTCATCAAATAAAACAACATTTGGCGAAAGCCAAACACCTGGACCAACAAGCTGGAGGAAGCAAACGTGTCTTCTGCCTGCACATCTGGAGGAGGCTCAAACTTCCTGATCTGTGTGTTTGTCCTTGGTTATAGATCCGTCTGCACAAAACCCTTTGAGATGAAATTCAGTTTATTACTGGAAGCGGCCTCAAGATTCCAAAACATGACGAGCCAGCTTTTGTTTGTATTAGTAAGGCAACACAGATTGAGAGAGCTGGTGTGTCAATATGACAACGTTTTTTTTTTTTTAATTCACCAGGCTATTTGCAGATGCATTTGCCATTGTATATTGTTGCATGCAGTTTTTAATCCCCCCCAAAATAAAAAATTAAACAAAACTCATGACACTGATATCAAAGTTTCCACTGTCCTGTTAACAAGTGGAAACTATAAAAATGCAATATTCATGTACACCATGTATTTTATGTATGATCTGCAAGGCTAATGTAGATCAATTTGAGATACAGCCTCAGATGAACTGGGATAACAGCAGCTTCTGCATCTCTAAGTGTCTATGTACATCATATTAAACTTTGTCGATGCTAATCATAATGTTTTAACCTCCATTGCGTGGAAGAAACAACCTCACTGTTCATACAGTAAGTTGCACAACTCAGAGTAAAAGCATCCCTTGGTGAAAGGATTCAAAAGTTGAAAGCAATGTTTTTAATATTTGACCGAGACGACATCTCTTTTCAACTGTTTTGCATTCTGTGAGATGAAATGTAATAGAAAAAAATAAACTTCTCCAGAGAGGCGTCGACGCTTCACAACAGCCTAGTTGGCTTATGATTACTCACCTCCACAAACAGCATTTTAAATCAATGTTTTAAAGTAAGCTTCTCAGGCTGCAATGTGCTCTCCGTGATGTATGCTGCGTATCAGAGAGCTAATGACAGATATTAAAAGCAGCAGAGTAAATACTTACTTACTTAGTGTTGAAGTTTATGTGCCCATAATGATGGATCTGAGACGTTCAGAGTGTTTTCTAAATGCGTCTCCGTGGAGCTTATTTACTTAGCCAAATTTTTAGCGTTTTACTAACGCTGATAATGTAAATGAGCACAGATGCGGTTAAGTGAATTTAAATGCGCTGCTGTCTGACGCGAGGCTGTTCGAAACACATCAGCAATGGAGCACAGAAGAAAGTGAAGCGCAAGTTCTCTGCTACTGAATGTGACAAACTGGTCCATGAAACTCTTTCAGATGTGCAGGCTCTATGAACATATTACGTACTCAGTTTAGGTCAATCATCATTTTTTTTGCTTTGACATTAAATAGTCTTTTTCTGTTCTTGAGTGTCACAAAGTTCTCATTATGTTTTATTGATATTATTCCATCATGACTTTCTTACGACTTGTAGCAGAGAAGAGTTGCTGAGCACCGCCGCTGCAGACTCATCTGCATGAAATGGGTACGTACAATGAATGCTGCTCAAAAGTTTGGTGTCACATCGAATTCTTTTGGTCTTTGATGGAATTTCACTACTAAAAATAAAATGTAAAAATATGAAATCGATAGGAGATACAGTCTCAACATTGCTAATGTATAACTAACGACTATTAGTGTTGGAAAAAGGATTTTCTTGTGTTTTATGGCACATTTAGCATATCCTAAATGACCTTGCGTGAAGGGTAATACATCATTAGAAATCCTGTGTCTCTGTTACCAGGACACAGTGAATCTGCAACATACTGTACCTCCGGACTTTCACAGCGGCGCTGGCACTGACATTGGTAGCCTGCTGTAGTGCACAAACAAACATGGCTGTCCAGCAGGGCCCACTGGTTTTACTGTTGTGGCTCATTTTCATTGGTAGAGTAGCCTTAGTGCTTTTGCTTTTTTTAGTTTCCTCATATTTTCATTCTATGTAAACATATAGCTTTTGCAGCATCACAAAAGTGCTTTTTCGACTCGTCTCTACATCTACATGAGGTTTAACTGAGCCATGCTCATAATCGTCTGGATGGCACACTGCTCGTCTTTGGCAGCAGTGCTAGATTTGAAGTGTAGCCATTTTTTTTGTGGGCATGGGTTCTGACTTATTCCAGCTCCTGGGTTTGTCTTCATGAATTTTTAAACACTATGTTCAAAACATTTGCCAAACAGTAAATATGTTTCACATTCAGCTGGTGTACGCAAGTTACTTTATTATGAGGCCCCGTCTGTGGCTATGCCAATTACTTTTTCAGTGATGTCCTACTCTGCCATGATATATTTAGTAGCTTCAGCTAACTCAGCTGCCGTGTAGGTAAGAGGAAATTCCTGTATTTTCAGTAATAAAGCGGCATGCGGCAGCAAAAAAGTAAGGGAGAGAATACATATTATTATAATGATGTGTTGGTTTGGTCACCTATATTTATTATATTACTAATACGTATGTTCATATTTGTGTATAATACAAATACATGTTAGTTTGGTAGCACTTTATATTAACTACACCTTATTTAGCATTAGTAAAGCATGAATAAATAATTCATCATTTATAAAGCATTGTTCCTACATGAATATTCATTAGTAACTCATTTATAAACACATTTGTACTTTTTATGCTTGATTATAAAGCTTGACTATTATTTAAATGCCATTTATTCAGCCATTCATGTATCTATATAATGATTTAGATATTCACTTTATAAATGTGTTTTGCAACTACAACTCATGATTAATTCAGGTACTTAGTAGTTAGTTAAGTATTAGTTAAGTATGTTCTGTGACCTCATCTAAAGTCAGGGATATGCTTTCAAAGAAAATAGAAAAATAATACACAAAAATAACATCATGCTGACCAAGTAACAGTTGTTTTTTTTTAGATTCATATTTCAGCTCAGAAACCTCAATAATCCTCTCACTTTGACAGCTGCATGCGTCTTCATGTGGGTCACTGTCAGTGTGAACATTCTCTGTCATAACGTCTGACAGTTTAACATCACCTACTGGGGGCGACAATATTCTCTCATCAATATCTCTGTGACACATCCCCTCAACCGCCTCTCCTATTGCTCATGGACCATTTTCCTTTTGAAAGACATTTTTAGCGTCTGACTTTGTCAGAACATTCATGTTTTATTCCTGTCACAGTACAACACCGATCTGATGACGCGTCATTAGCAGTTGAGCTGTACTGTGCTTTTAAATTGTTTCTAAGCTTTAATACCACCCTACACTGCTAAACCTTTTTTTGTCTGCTGATTTCTGACAGAATGACTTGTAGCTCCTCAGTGAGAGTCTTATTTTTATTCTTGGATAACATAACAGTTTTGTCACAAGAAAATGCTTTAGTTGCATCAAAAAGTTGTTGACGAACATTTGTGGAACACTTGTACAAACAAATCTCAACAAAAACGTATGAATGATTTAGGATAAGAATACAGAAATGATCTTTCATGAGTCCTATTGCGACAAAACTAATGGGTTCAGGCAACAATGCTGCAGTTTCTTTGGCTCTACGTAAACTCAGTAAAATACTGAACCACGTCATCGACCTAAATTCACAATCACTCAATGACAGTTTGTTTGATGCATCAAACTCCCTTTCCGCCCAGTCTTTCAAACTGTTTTTACTACGTTGCATAGTCACCTGGACGTGTTTAATTTCCACGTAAAATAATTTAGCATTTACATTATTATTGTTTCTGTGCTGGCGATGCATAGTTCAGTTCAATTCAGTTTATTTTGTACAGCCCCAAATCACAAATACAAGATTTGCCTTAGATGGCCAATAATATAGTATGTTAACTATATTATTGGAAGCTGTACAAGCACAAAAGAACCACGGCTTACAAGATCAGTGTGAAAGATTTCCAACAGGACAAACTTCTAACTGGTGTGCACAGATCAAGCATTAGATAACTAATACATTTTTGCTTATGTAAAAATAAAATACTTCTGACACTGGTAGCTTTTTTTCTTCTTTTTTTTCAAACTTGAGTTGTATGGTCATGCCAGCACATCAACACTCACCAATGTTGCATCGCCTAGTGTCTGCTTCATGCTTTATATGCATATATGTATGTATTCATTATGCGTCTGTGTTGTATCTAAATAACTGGAGATCTTTTTTTGTGCTATTGCGCTCGTTTTTTTTACTCTCTCAGGTGTGAGTGTGTTTGTAGTTTGACTTTCTGTCAATGATGAGAGGGAAGGGATTAGACCTCATAATGGAGTAATAACGTCTAATGGCTCTCTAAAGTCTCATATCTTTTTACGACTCTCACAAAGACAAAGAAAGATTGTCTGAAACTGAGATTTGCATTTTGTGGGAGAGAAGACCAAACTTAGAGAAATGAAGGAGAAACAAACCTCTAGATTAGTTTGAACGTCGACTAACATAGATGCTGTGGGATTTCCCGATATTCAACTAAATCTTGAACTAAAAATACACTAAAGTGGAGAAGTCAGTGGAAAGTATTCTTGAAGAAGAAACGGACCAATAATGTTTAATCAATCCATCAGAGTTTGCTGCTACCGCAAATGATGAGGTTCACTTGTAAGGTGTACATCAATTTAGAAGCATTATGTTAAATAACTATGAATAGGCTCCAGTTTGCAATCATTTACAACTAAGATAGGTTACTGCAATCACTTTCAACACATTCTCCTGCTACACTCCTCAGCTCACATGTTTGTCCACAGAAAGAACAAATAGGTGTAATCATACATTAATGTTGGAAAGGTCACCATTGATACTGCCTTTAACTTTGTGACCTGGGTTTAGGCCCTCAAGCTGTACTGGCTTTCATTTGACCCATAACTCTCGCCAGCCTGGTGTCTCTCCCAGGGCGCCAGATACCGAGTGAAAGGACTTTGTACTAACTCCAGTATCAACCTATCTACGCCATTGGATGCTCAGAGCAACTGGCAGAGTATTGGGAAAGGTGCTGGATGGATCTAACAAACACTTCTACTCGGGGACCAGCGCTTCTCAGATGGTTCTGTGGAACACACTGGCTTTATTGTCATTGATAAATAAGGATGTGTTGTAAATTAAACAACATTTGGGAACAGAATGTTGTATTGATGCGTTGCACCAGTCATATTCTAAATGCTTGTTTTTTTGTGGTCACCAGTGGTCATTCTGAGGACAGCACCTAATAATTGATCGAAAGGTGCCAACATGAAACACTTTTATCTGTCACTGTTTTTTGCAGTATTCCCAAGACCTTTGTTGACACATTCAGTTGGTCTTTCTTTGTACGATGCTTATTTCACGGTCGCATCTGGCTTTTTAAAGCTCCTGCTCATGAAAAAGGAGAAAAATATGTCTGCGAAACACATGCAAAATGTTGGGACCACTGTCTCAAATACATTGAAAGAATGTTAGTGGGAAATGTATTTAGGCTGCAAATGTGTTTATGATAACACACACACACAATGTAATTTATCATCCATCATTCATTCTGATTCTAGATGAAATGTTATGTCTGACATTTCCTGAGAAGCAATGTGAGCTTTGTATATTATACAGTGTTGCAAGATGGACGTCACTGTGGATCAGTGGAGTGCATCAGGTGCAGTAGAAGAAAACAAATGTAATTTTCTACATAATGAATGTTGGAGGGGGTGATACCGGTGTGCTGTCAAGGCTCAGGGCCAAATCCCTGCGAGCAGCGTTCTACCATTTTCCACTTCAACCATAAAGCAGCATTGGCCAAAGCAATGCCCCAAATTCAAAACTACCCCAGCCTCTTGCAGTGGTTCAGAGAGATTATATTTGAACTCTAACAGCCAGAAAAGGTAACCACTTATAGCATTTTAAAATGATGCAAATGGTCTAATATGGACTATATTCTGTGTACTTTATCTTGAAACCTTGCCAAGCAGCATATTCCATAAATTCACAATGGAAAAATACTATCTGCGTCCTCTCTAACCAGCAAACATTAAGCTGCACTTTCTTTTTGGAGTTGACCGTCGATCAATTTAAGAGCAGTGGACTATAGGGATGGGAAGACAATATTGACAGCTCTATTGTTCACTAATGGCTCCTTTCCCAGATGTAAATGTGAAGAGTGTGAGAGAAAATGTGTTTAGTAATTGGTTGTCAATCAAAAAGGGTGGTTGTAGATTGAGAGATTCAGCAGCCACACGGTGGATCAAAATTCCAAAGTGTGTCTGCAATCTTGACATGTGTGCACTTGCATTGAAATAACACAAACAACACTTGTCACACATTTCTAATCTGGCCTGAGCTCGTTCATGTGCAATCCGTAACATTTCTTCAATTCTGTTTTTCCCCTATTGCCTTATTTCCGACCATGACTTGAACCTCAATTATCTTTCTGCAAAATAACTAATACTTCATATTCTCCATTACTCAGTTACACTTACAGCAACCCACTTTACTTTATCCTATTAGCATCTACTTCCTCTTTAGCATGGTTGATATGCATTGCAAATAATGTATTGATCTTCCCCATAATGTATTGATCTGTGACATTTGTACAGATATCCATTTACCTATGTTCTCTGGTTAAAACAAATATTCTGACTATATGTTAAGTAGCATACTAGCCGGTTAGCGCAGATGGTTAGTGTGATGCTGGTTAGGTCATAGGTATGATGTGGGTTTTATTTACATTAGAACCATTTGTTATATCATATACACAAACACACACACACACACACAGACACACACACACACAGGTTTTAATAATCTAAAATATGTCTCGCACATTAAATAACCAACACAATTGTCAACAACGCTAATATCTCAACTGCATCTAAATGCATAACAAGAGCTTTACTGCTGCAGTTTGTCGGAGATCAGATTTTTCGCAGTACATATTTTTATGCCAACATACCTTTATGTAATGTAATAATATGTAATAATGTGTTCAGTGTTATGTGTTCCATGTGCTTCCAAGTGTGTGTGTGTGTGTGTGTGTGTGTGTGTGTGTGTGTGTGTGTGTGTTGTATCAGGCAAAGCAATTCCCATTTAGATTAGAGCGAGAGAGAATCCCCTTATTGGCTGATTAATAATGTAGAAAATGGAGAATGGCTGCACATTAAACATTTAGTCAATACACACACCCACACCCCCTCACACACACACACACACACACACACACACACACACACACACACACACACACACACACACAAACATACGACCCCCAACACATGAACGCACAGTGCTCAACATCAGAGGCTCAATGCTCCAAGTGGCCACAAAATGAATTTGCAGTTATAAAAATGTACATGGGACAGAAAAGGAAGATGAACAAATCAAATGGACAGTCATTGGATACATTGTAGTTGGACCAATCTGAAGACAATTTTAGCAGGATGCTAATGTTTCTCAACATTGTATTGCTGGCTGCAATACAATGCCAAAACACACTTTTCTTCTCATTCTCTTTATCCGTCTTGCGCCCCGGTGCTCTTATTTCTCCAGATAATTTCATGATTTTTCAAGCATTCACATTTGTATTAAGATGCCTCGTCCCAACAGATACTAGAGTTGATGAAGATACCTGGCATGCACTTTAAATAGGCCTATCTCTCCTCAGGTCACAGGGGGGAGAGCAACTCACACTCTATCTATCCCGCCCTCATTATTGTTGCTGATGAAACACCCCTCAGCAAGGTTGTGCACTGGTCACTGCAGCAGAGGAGTGGAGAGAAAGAAGGAAAGGAGGGACACTGATTTGTTAGGAGGAAGACAGAGCCTAAGATAGAGCTATTACAAGTGTAGTTTCTTTCAAACTGTTCCACACACACACACACACACAGACACGCACACACATGCAGAGCCTTCAAGAGAATACATTGTTCAGTCACTCCCTCACACTACTTTCTTTCTTCTTCCCTTTTCAATTCCCTCTGTCCCCTCCCTCAATCCCCTTCCTCCTCCACTTCAAATTTCCTTATGCCCTCCTTTCTCTCACCTCTCTGTGTTACATGCTCTGCCACTTATATCTCCCCTTTGGTGCTTCTTTCCCCTCTTCTTTCCACTTCTACTTCTCTGGCTACATGCACTTAAGTTTCCCAGGCTCCTCTCCATCCCCCCTCTTACCTCCCACTCCCATTTGCCCCCACAAACACTTTTTTTTTCTCCTTATCCTATTCATGTCCTTATTCTTCCGGTTGTTTCTATTTATTGTATCGGCCTATCCTTTTTCTTTTTCATTATTATGCTTTTCCCCCAAGCTTTTCCCCTCAACTGTTCTCTGCTTTGCCTTGGGCTTCATTTCCATTGTTCTCTGGGAAATAACTGACTGAGTTCACGCTCAGTGCTTGTTGCACGAGACAAGGCCATCAGTTAAACGCCTCAAAGAAACATCTGTGCATTGGCCTATAGTTTGGAGCACCAGCACAGGAACATTTTAATCATCAAGTTCACTGGTTCATTGGAGTCCAGTTGGACATTTAATAAGCACTTGTATAAATCATATATATTTACATAATGTTAATCCAGTCCAGAGTAAACAGGCTCACAAACATGACAGATAAAGTCATTTAAATCAATTGCAGAGACTATCCGGCTTAATTGAACCAGCCTGACTCTACCCCAAAGCCAGAGAAACATGAACGGCATCAAGCCAGTGCATGTGTGTGTGTGTGTGTGTGTGTGTGTGTGTGTGTGTGTGTGTGTGTGTGTGTGTGTGTGTGTGTGTGTGTGTAATGCTACACAAAAATATACTGAAAATGGGTCTGTGATGGATTTTGTAATAGAGTTGGCCTAATAAGCCATATTCCTTTTGAGTCACGAGTTCCTCATTTTGGCTGCATAATCAGAAAGAAGCCACAGGGTGAAAACACAGCTTTGCATCAACTTTTTTAATTAAGTGTTCCTGTATTTTGTTTTGATTTGGGTGACAGGATGGACTCACTTCAGAAAAGAGTGTTGCTTTAAAAGTAGGACATTGATCTAGAGCACATGAGTTTAATTAAATTCAAGGTTCTGACTCATACATGCTCCGCCCTCTACTGGACTTGATGGGTAATCCTCTACTCCAATCAGTAGTAACCCCTGTCTTTAGTTATCTAGTGTTACGAAACAATAACCTTCATTATTATAGCTTGGTTGAGGTTGTACAGGAAACTAACAACAATTTACATGGCGGTATGTTTATTTCATTCTTAAATGTTTATTTTTTAAATTTTTTTAAATCTACTTAATGTTTTTTGAGCGTCAGTAGAAATCAGATTCAGTTCAGCTCTAATGCATGACAGCCAAACACCAGCTTACTAGGCTTTGGTTAGTATAACAGTAGCTCCTTGGCTTGTTAAAAGTCTACCACACAAAAACTTATATTATTTATTTTCAGCCTGTCACCAAAATGACAAGAACAGCTCTCAATATAATTGTTTTTATCCGTCATAATGTTTTGGCCAACTCACTCTGTGTGCTGCAAAGCTACAGTGCGGTACCTGCCAACAAAGAGGTCTGAAATCAAGGGAGACTTGGCAGCACCAGACACTTCCAGCCTCCACACACACACACACACACACACACACACACACACACACACACACACACACACACACACACACACAGTACTGAAAGTTTACAGTAGCATGTTAAAGTTCTTGTGACACTGTGACTGTGGCCTTTTTGTTTTTATAGATCCAACTGATGCCAAATAAATCTGCATATCACAGGATGAAGAAACATTACATGACAATTCAGAATGGCAAAAAGAAAACTAAAAGCAAAGCAAAGTGACAGCACTGCATACTTGTCAGGAGAGTGGTGGCTCACAAATGTAATGGGGATGGTGAAAAATGACCTTTTTTAAATTTAATCTAAAAACATGATGTATTACTTTTGTCAAAGGGATTGACAGCAGTTGTACAGGCTATCCTTGATAAATTTAAGAGGACTGTCAGTTTGCAAAGATGTGTGCAACAAGTGCTTCCACTTCACCTCAATGTGGCATATGAGCGTTTTATGACTTAACCGCTGTGTGTCAGGTCAATGGTTAAGTGTCCCCATCTAACTTTTATACATATCACATACATGCGATATGATTCTTATCTTGGATTCCTCAGAGGGGAAGTCTGGATAGCAGGATAAGCTAAACAAAATAACTGAAAGTGTTGCTGAAAGCCTCAAAGCATGAATCCAGGTTGGAATTTCAAGCTGTTTGTAATTTGCACAGAACTATTTCTTAAACCTGCACTCATGCAAAAACATCCACAGCTAAAAATACTTGCAGCTTATAAAAGCAGCCATATGGAAATCATTTTGATCAGAAAGTGTTATGTCTCTGAGGCATGTTTTAACATTGTATGATGTCAGTATCAGACAGATGCAATACAATATATAATACATTACGTGTAGTATTCCCTGGAAGTTTGGAAAGCTAGATTTTTTTTTTCAAAATGTTCAATTCTACTATCACGCTGCAAAATTCAGCAATGCAAGTCATAATTTAACATGATGCTGGTCTGTTACGGCAAACAGTCTGGAGTTTCCCCTCTAAAGTGCATGTATGCTAATAAACTAAAATGACATTTCAGTTATTTTTACGTGACAATGTCATTAAGTTAATTCAGTGGTTTCCAATGTTTCGATCATTGGGTACCGATAGCAACTGCGAGGAACTTTCATTTATTAATTGTTTTGTCTGTCCTTGGATGAAAGTGGTTCAGTTGAAAGTTCCTCATCGTAAATTTAAAGTTCCCAAATTGACGTCCTTTATACCAATTACTGTTTTCAGTGCTGACAAGTAATCAGTACACTCATGATGAATATGTGCTTTTATCCAAAATGCTACAATACTGCTGTGATGGAGAATAAGAGTGGTGAATAAATCTTGCTAAAAGGACAGATTTGATAGAGCCTTGCTTTAATTTTCCTTTTTTTTGTGACAGGTGTTTTAAATGTCCAGTCATTATTCCAGCACCTGTTTCCATCCAGAGACACTTGGCAGATTATTCAATAGGCCCTTTTCACAGCAGCCATTTTGACATGGCGTTGCAGGGTAAACACAGGTGTAATTGATTAAATTAATTGTGATCCCATTCTATTCAGTGTGTCTCAGCCATTCGAGTGAGCCAACATGCACAATAGTGCTTTGGCCCAACTAAATGGAACAGGGCCATAATTAATGTGATTATTTCCACCTGTGTTTACCCTGCAACGACACGTCAACATAGCTGCTGTGGAAACGGTCTATAGGCCTTTCCCATAGCAGCTATGTCTGTCACAGGAGGAAAACAACAAGCGGTACCATTATCACTAAAGATATGTTGGAGTCATATTGAACTATTCCACTGAGAGTGACAATCTGTCAGGAACCCGAAATAAAAGCTGCTAAATGGAATCCAGCCATCATTCATTTCAATATTTACAGCGAGCGCTATATATATATATATATACCTTCTGTGTCAAGTTGAAATCCCTTTTGTGAAAAAGGCCTATTCTGCTTCATATTCACCCCATTGCTGAGAGACACGTGCTATTATTGTGTTAGTCTAGGGATGTAAAAACCCTTTATTTATAATCCGCTTTTATAAAAATATAATCAGAACTTGAATTGGTGGCATTGTTCTATGTATGGCCCAAGTCATAAGGGGCAGCCATTGTTTCCAGCTAAAGAATTCACACGAATGATGGTCGTGTGGAGAAGCACTTTTCATTGACGTCTCGGCTTTTGTCATGTTTTAAAAAAAATTTTTAATACAGGAATATGGATTAAGAAGCAATTAGACCCCTGACCTGACAGCATTGTTTTAGTGCCACAGAAGATTCAATCATGGCAGAATTGCTCCATAACAGCAACTTCCACATACAGTCCCTCAACAATCTAAGAGCACTAACACAAATAATCTGTCTGGGCCATGTTACCTGACCTTTTGAGAGCAATGCAGACAGGAAATCAAAGAGGGCTCAGTATCAGTAATTCCCCCAGACAAAGCCAAGGGATAACATGCTAATGCATACCAATATATTACCGGACACTTTTTCAGCTTATCTCTGATGTATTGCTTTGAACCTGAAACTCACTTGAGGGATGAACATCAAATCGTGAAGTATGCTTCATGTTTCTTAATGCAGATGACCAAGTTCAAAAGTGTGGGGAAACTGTGAAGGTGTCAGGAGAACACGTGCATATAGTGCCGGAAAGACGTGGACAAACTTTATGAAAATGTAGTGTTTTGTTTCCTCTTTGCCAGCTGTAGATTTCAATCATTCATGTATCACATATTCTAAAAAGTCAGCCTCAATCCTCTGCTGTTTTTTTTATTTAAGTTTCTGCAAAAGGCTAGTAGGCCTTCATTTATATTCTCTGTACTATAATCTATTTTATACCCCCCCCCCCCCCAATGAACGGCCACATTGGACAAAGAGAATTATGTTTTTACTCATGAATTGCTGTCACTCTTCATTTACTATTATTGATTTAAAGATAATAGGGGGTGTTTGCTAATTGGAATAAAAGAAAGAAAGGAACAAAAAAAAAAGCATTACGAGAATTGCTAAATAAGATATATGCTTGGAGGGTATAAAGGGCATAACGGACATAAGCCGCTTTGGCAACTTTTCAATGACTGAAACTAATTATCTAAGTAATGCAATGGCTAATATACTTCAATAAACAATACATTGTTTGTCAAAATTCCAAATATATGTAGTATTATTGCCGACACAAACACATCAACATACATATTTGACTCTTTGCATGTCATCACGGGAGCCACTTCCTGTTTTGCCAGGTATTTTTGTTTAGGTCAACAGACATTGGGTTTGTTCTGATGATGAGGGGAGATGTTGAAGAGCCTTGCTAATTGTAAATGAAGAGTTATTTCAGTTGACAAAGCACGTTTTGGAATCCTGCAGACTTTGCTTGAGGGATTAACCCACAAGTTACAGCACTGCAATGTTAAGAGGAGATGACATGCCCTGGAAGTGTGAAAAAGGCTTCTGATATAATGCCGGTAATTGGGGCAAAACATTTTTTTATTTGATTTTGATCCGACAATGTTACTGTTTTACCTCATAGCAGTAACAATGTTCTGTGTCAGGCGTTTAAATATGCTCCAATTGGAAAACACTGAACACATGACCAATACATACATGTAGTATTCTATTAATTTTTAAATATGCATTGCTTTCCCAGCAGATGAAGTATTCTGACTGTGACTAAGGTACATTAATACTGTAAATATGAATTTCTCTCGTTTTTTTTTCTCCACATTTTTATTAAATGCAAGTGGTATCAGGCCTGTCGGTTAAACTATCTCAGATTTTTACTGTTGATTCAAATCTTATTAAAAAAACTCTCTTAAACTGGCAACTGACATACTGCAATTGCGTTGTTGTCACATTTGAAGGTCATCCAATGGACACGTCACAGAGGGAATACACTTGCATGACCACTTTATGTCTCTTTTAATAAACTGTGAACAGGAAAGAGGAAAACAAACTGACAATAACATTATGAGCTTCCGTGTGCAGATAAGCAATAAAATCCAACCAATTTAATCCACTTCAATCACAGACTGCAACACCACAGCAAGTCGAAGGGAGGAGAATCATAAAGAGCTGTGTACTGTAAGAAAAAAGAAAATGGTGTAGCTGGCAAATGTGTAAAACCATCAAATATAAATCATTTATTATGGCTTTACATTAAAGTATTATACTGCAGGCTCAATATAGAGCCAATGCATCACATCTGCCCGCCGCCGTGGACAAGTGAACACACACACACATGAACACACCGACTCCACACCTGCTGCTGTCCCCCTCTGCCAGCGGTCGACTGTGTTTATGTATTGATTAATTATAGCTTCTACTGTAATATACTCCAGGGTGTAGCACAGTGGGCTGCTCTTTGGTCAAATTTTGCTGTGTGTGTGAGTCTTTTATGTGCATGTGTGTCTTTGTTTTTTTATTTACACTGATTAATAGGTCTGCTGCTGTAATGTACCCCAGGCGCACACAGAACACTTATCATCGATGACAAATAAAATAAAAATGCCACGTGTGTGTTGAGATGCACACGTGTATTTATGTGTGTATTTATGCAGAACACTACAAGGGTCAAAGTGGCCATGTACTCATTAACAAAACACAATATTCAGTCTTTTGCCGAATAGAGGGTTTCACCAGGCCTTCAACACAACCATGAGGCAGGAGGATTTAATAAACTCTTATCTGGTTGATGTTGCCATCATTTACTGCCACAAAGAAACAGAGGAAGTTGGTAATGAACATCCATTTGAGTCCCTCTGTCACACAGATGTGGACTCTGTGTTTAAAGGAAATGAAACAGTGTCTTATGGCTGATTCTTAGCTCTTCTGTTATTCAACGTTCCTCATCCGTAAACCATTAAATAGTTTAAGTTGCTTCCAAAATGTTGCTTCCTATGTCGACCAAGTGCAACTTACTCAGTTGTAAACAATGAAATAAAATCTGTTTCATTGTGAATAAAATATATCTTTAATTGTTTCTTTGGCATTCGTGTTTTTCTTGATGTTTTTTGGAGACTGGTTTGGTATCAGTAGCAATAAAACCGCCATATCATTCCAGGCTTAAAGGAGAAGAGACTTTTACAAGTTATGGGAAGGGCATATAAGTTGCATGAACCTCGATAAGTAGCACCTACTTTACAGTCCAAAATAAATCCACAGGGATTTTTTTGGGCCATTCTTGAAATATAAACAGGCACTCTTTTTCTCATAAAACCTTTTTTATATTAAAAAAGATCCCCAAAAAGCTCAACAAGCACAATAAAAATTCACACCAAAGCTCGTCCCCGTAATGTGTAGGTCCATCTTTCTCTCATATCCTTACCTTCTTCATACATATATTATTAAACTGAGTCAGAGCTTTTCCCCCGAACATAATTCAGTTATGTGAAAATTTCATTGGTCCGACTATTCTTCATTCCTGTATGATAAGCCGTGCCGTATTGTAGCTGAACCTTGCTTTTCCGTTCTACACGAGTTAAGGCTGTATTAATTGTGGAGACGGATGACTCAGAGGGAGGAGACAAGTGATGTGTGAAGGAGAGAGGGAGGGAGGGAAGGAAAGAAAGAAAGAAAGTAAGAGAGAGATGGCGATGGGGGACAGCAGACAGAGAGGGCACTCAATCCTGCTCAGTCAGCAGTTTGTTCAGAGCGAGGTGTTTTCAGCCAAGTGGTTCAGCTGATAATTGGTGGCAGCAGATGATGTGGATCAGCATGGACAACAAAAGGTCGGGAAGTGACAAACACAACGGATATGGCTTAAGTTGTTGTGCCATATGTTGCTAACTAGATTACGTTGGTCAATTTCTGCGGTTCATTTTCTTTTATCTTCGTCACAACTTCCTCTGTTTCTCCAAAAAAAAACACATCTCCAAAATGTGAACTCATCTCAGCCGTTGTAACCTTCTCCATTCAGGTGTCAAAGCCTTAATTACATTTAAAATAAAGATGCTGACACAGCATGACTCGCACATAAAACGCTGTGTTTATTGAGGTTAATTACTTTTTTTGACTGTGGTCCAAGAGACCCGTCACCCTGCCAGTGACCCCATAACCCTGCCTCCTACAATTGATATTTATATAGAGCTCATTTCAATTAGCAAATACATTGCGGCGGGGAGTCGGATATAATTAATGTGTGTATTTTTTAAACTGTGACACAAGTATTTCATAACTAACCATAATCACAATCTTTCCCTCTCAACCATTGCTTCTAAAATATAAACTCGTTGTTGAGTCACTTTTAAAATAGAGCTAAACGAGGGAGCCACAGTTGAACTTAAACGCAGCATCAGAAACACAACTGAAAATGAATGCTGATTCTGCTGTATGTGTACTTAAAGCAAACACGTTCACTATATCTTAACAACGGAATGAAGAACTTGGTGATATTATGTCAATGTTGTTTTACAGCTTGTTGTGCCCAAGTGGCCAAAATCAATCAATCCATCCATGTTTAAGGAAAAACACTTTACACTAAGTAATCAGGACTCGTAACGCACCACCCTGCATCACAAGTTGTATGCATCGCCCAAGGACCTGTACATGAGAGAGAATATTGAAATATGAGTAATTTCTTACAGGGAGCAGTTCATAAGTGAAGCGCATATAGGCAGTGCTTCTGACAACAAAACTTATTTTGACCATTATACTCTACTCTATCAAATTATACTTTAATAAGTAATATGTTCCATGCCACATTTTTTTGGGAGATATATTTGCTGAATACTAGTCTGTTTAATTATGCAGAGATCTGTAGCGGTGAAACCTTCTGACCTCATTTTTAAGGTCTGTCTCCTTCATTCCCTCATCTTCTTACCATCCATCAGTTTAAATACAGAAAAGAGATGTCTCCTGCTTCTTTGAAATATAAAACGTGTGTGTGTGTGTGTGTGTGTGTGTGTGTGTGTGTGTGTGTGTGTGTGTGTGTGTGTGTGTGTGTGTGTGTGTGTGTAAACACTTTCTGTCTGTGCTTCTACTGGACAGATGCCGTATAGATGGATCCTTACTAATCCTAAACGCAGGCTTTCCTGTGCTGGAACTTTTGCTGCTGCTGTACCTCGTTACACATGTTCACTCTTGGTCTACCATCGACTGCATATAAGAAGTGAGATCGTGACTTCACCAATTAGTTTGTGGATCAGTGATTAAAAGCCTTGCGTTTTGAAATTTGGCTATTGCCATCTTGATATCTGTCCTCCGCCATCTTGGCTTTTTGAAACCAGAAGTGACACGAGAGGGTGGAGCTAAGTACAACCCGATGACGGACAAGACATTTTTCGGCAACCAAAATGTTACAATTTACTTGGATCAATCACATAGTAGCACACCTCATATGATCTGTCTTTCTCCAAATGGGACCATCATTTACTAAATGAACAATATTCTATATTGCGGAAGACTGTAAACTAGAGATTGAAACCATACACCTGTGTCTACAATGTTTACTGAGGTACAAAATCAAGTGAGGAGGAGGGTAGTTTTGTCATACAACCGGACTGTTTCTTGCAACCAGAAAGGTTGCCCTCCTGGTGGTTACTTCCCCAGTCATACTCTTCTAACTCTTCTCCTTATGTTTGCTTGATTCATCTTGAATGATGTGCTTTAGTTTTGCTTCTTATGCATTTGTGTAGCCTGTCCTCCTTTCAGGTTACACGGTGGAGGACAGGTCGTTTGGCTCTGTCTCTAGCTGCTTGGCAACACCTAGAAGCTGCTTGGCATCTTATTAGATCCATCTTAGCTCACATATGTTCACTTTCTATGTACCATTTTGTCATAAGGATTGTCTGTCTTGTAATATTGATCTGTTTTGGTACAAATGGCACCCTTTGCATGTTTTTGTTTGGGAGAGGAGAAGGGTCGCTGAGTTGCTCATCATGATGTTTCTTTCCTTTTTTGAGATTCTTTTGGAGAGTTTTTCCTTCACTGAATTCAGGGTCAAAAAGGACAGGCGGTGTCGCTTTACAGGTCGTAAAGCCCTCAAAGGTAAATTCATTATTTGGGATATTGGGCTGCCTAAATTATAATTAACCTGACAAATATTTGCTGTGGTTGTCAAATGTCAGGAAATTTCCTTCTTTGTCTTTTCAGATCAACTCTCCCCCTTTCAATGTCCCCTATGTGTCAGGTAAGTATGAAAAACAAGACTTTAAATAGTTGGATTGCCTGCTAATTGAAATCTATATGTAAAGTGAAAACAACAAACCCTCATAGTGTTTATGGGTACACAACCTTTTTCCTAATTATTCATTTTTGCAAAACCGTTTACAGTTGGTAGAAACAGTGTTTATTATGTCAGCTGGTTGACTTCCTGACCTCCATTTCCCTTTTTAAGATTCCTTATGTGTCATCCACTCAAGCAGCAACACACACAACACACTGTTTTTACCAATGGACACGGCATCATGTTGGTAAAGTATGTTTGTTCTGCGAGCAATGAAACATATATGGTTAGCAATTATCCGATCACGGTGTTAATGTGTCAACAGCAACTTAAAAGTTGCTGTTGATGTCTTGAACCGATGTTTCAGGTCTGTCCATCAGTGTTTTTTGTCCACAGAAGATGTATTGGGTAGTGGCTTCTTTCCAGTCACTCCCAACAACTGGCATAATACTGTTTGTGGTAATATGGTTTGCTGCAACTGTGACGCATTTACACATTGTGGCCATCAAACTGGCCCAGTGAGTGGAGGGCGGAGAGGGGAGCTAAACTAATCCAGCCAGGACCCGAAGGCTGCTCCACTACCCAGCCTGCTGCTGGCTGTCTGATGCCCTGTTGCAGAATAATATTAAGATGGATGAAAGCAGCGGGATGTCGCTGGCTGCCCTCATCTTCACAGAGACCTGGCTCCATCGTTCATCCCGGATCAAGCTGCACTTGACAGCCGGATGGTGGGACGAAAGGAGGGGGGACTCTGTGTTTACAGGATGCTTGGTGCTCAACCACAGTCAAAGTTGACGGACAATGTTTTTCCTCGTGTTTAATATTTAATGTGACAATGCAGGCCTTATTATCTGGCCAGAGGATACATTTTCTTACTGCTGTTTACATTCCTTTTGATGCACATGTAAAGAAGAAAGAAAAGAAAAATGCTACATTTTTGTTTTGTTTTGTTTTGTTTGTCATGTGTTTATGGCCGACAACTGAATTGCGTTGCATCCTTGAATGTGTTTATTTGCGCTACGGCGTGAGACGCACGCAAGAGCATTTCTGCTGGAACGTGTACCCCTGCTGTGAATAAATCGCTTTCAAAGAGAAGTTTTCTGCCAAACTTGGCAACTCGGAATGTCTTCCGAAATTATGTAAAATGGCACACAACGATCCAAAGTCAGTCTTAATGTGTCATGTTGGCTTCTTGTGATTTAGGAGTCACTCTCAGTGATTCCCACGGCTCAGGCAGGGTGATCCTTTGTTGTTTCAATTATCCCTGAAGTCGCTCAAGGGGAGACTTTGATATAAGGCTTATTATGAAGCGACTCCCTGGTTGGTGCTGTGCAGCTCCTGATGGTGTGTGTGTGTGTGTGTGTGTGTGTGTGTGTGTGTGTGTGTGTGTGTGTGTGTATTCATGTGAGTATGTTTCAAAGCAAAATGAGCACAGAAGGGAAGCGTGTGATTTCCACCTCAGTTACAGTGTATCACTGTGCAGCCCATACATACACACAATGAAATCTGACGTGATGGAAGTGTTTCAGAGGGGAACGTTTTCATATAACTTGGAGACATGTAGGTATTACAGACCCAATAAAACAGCTGTGCACACCGATCTAGATATGTGTGTCCATGAGAGGGATCCATATCCTGTGCAAAAGAGGTTTAAATACAACACAACACAGGAATCTTTAGTCTTGGACAAAGGTTTGTTGAGTTGCTCTCTGAGGCAGAGCAGCAATTTGCACAGAAGAAAATAGATGCCACAGAATCAAAAAGGCTTTTATGACGAGCGGTTATTGGCGATGGAGCTATTAGAGATAGAATGTAAAGAAAGGGGGGAAAAAGGCAGACTTTCAGATGTGTTAAAGTCAGTCCATCCATCTTGTAAATGGATGAAAGTGTTGTAGGAGGTTGGGGCTCATTAAGAATATGCATTTCAAGGGGCTGTGATAAAGTGTTGGAGCTGCAGTGTCTGTTGAAGATGGAGGCGGAAAGTGGTGGAAGTGGAGTGGGATGGAAGTTTGAGCGTGAAAGGAGGCCACAGAAGAAGAAGTCGGATGGTGTAACGTTTAATGGAGTTGCAAATGATCGGAAGGTTTTTGAGTCAAATCGTTGAGTCATTTTCTCGAGCGACAGGTGAGGTTGAACGCGGATGGAACGACAATGTGTCTCTGACCAGCAGGGAATGAACTGAACGATAACGGAAAAAACTGTAACGATTGTGACTTTCACAAGAGCCTGGTCTCAATTAATGCCGTGTTCATGCAAATACGATCAGCGTCAGGCTAAAAAACATTAAGAAAAGAAGCTGATTCAGCTATGTAATAGGTAAGTGGTTTGAAGTCAATCTCTCTTTTAGTTATTCTCTCTCTCAGCATTATCCCCAGCATAAATCTACTTTATGCCCTTTTCTATTTCCACTGGAAACTATTCACACCTTTGGCAGAAGATTGACAATTGCTCCTTAGGCATTGTCCTCTTTATTTTTTACCATAAATCAAACAAGTGGGAAAGGCAAAACTCAAGGGTAACAATGTGACATTTGGGACTTCATAATAAGGGCTATAAATTAAGAGATTGTAATGTACATGCGCCAACTCTCAATGTTTTACTCTGAGTCTGTCTCAGTATATAAGCCCCATACGTCATCTGGATTAAAATAAAGACATTGACGAGAGCATAAAAACAGATTAGCAATACATTAATTAAATGTCTCATTAGAGCTGTGTACGTGTGATTAATTTTGTCCTTTGCTCTTTCCTCTTCTTGTCCTTATTATTTCTATTCAAGATGATCTCTACCAGGAGATCAGTATTAGGTTGTGCGTCATTGTGTGTCATTGCGTGTCATTGTGTATGCGTGTGTGTGTGTGTGTGTGTGTGTGTGTGTGTGTATTTTCTATCTCACTCTGGCCATGGCGAATCTCGGTGACTGCTGGATCCATCGGCCCGATACTTTTGAGGCATTTTATAGCTGAATGCTCAAGGATCTCTCAGTGATTACATTTTTTTTTAAAACATATTTTATCAACGATATATTATATAGACAGTGATACAGGACTCTTTTTTTGGTTGGGAATATATGAACTGTTCTGTCACGCTCTTGTTTAGTTTTTTTGGTTTCCTGTTTTATTTTGAAGTTCTCTGTTTCTCGCGTCCTCTGTTCCCTTCACTTCCTGCCCCTGTGATTGGCTGCCCTGTCCCTGATTGAATCCACCTGTGTCTAATCACCTGCATCTTCCCAGTCTATTTAAACCCTGTTTGTCTCCCGCTGCAGTGTCTGTTTGTCTGTTTATATTGCCTCTTTGTTCCTTGTAATCTTCCTGCCTTTTTTGGGAAAAATATAATTACTTAACTCTGTTAGTCGGCATTCGGGTCCCATTCTTTGATCTCCATCTTGACATAATTGTCTCTTGATTCGCACACTTCGGTAATTCATGTATGTATTTATATTTCTTAGCAAATGAGTGTTGGCTCTATCTTCTAATGTTTTCTTTTCTTAATTCAATCAAACATTACAGGGGGAAGGAGGGTCTTTGCAGAAACACCTGGCAGAAATCTGCATCTACATTGCTTTTCTTCATTATTACTGCAATCAATTCACCTGGAAAAATACACAAAATCATATCGGCAAATACCTCAAGGAAACATACAGCGACTCAGTTTGGATGTTTGTTTTATTCAAGATAATAAAACAAATATCCTGTTACTATACAGTACAATGTAATATATCTTCAGATTGCATTGTGTATTTCCTGTACTTGCTCTGCTGTCAGGGATCAACACGGTCATGCTTGTCATGAAATATGTAACATGCAGTTGCTCACATTTAGCCGTAAGGCCTTTTTCAAGGTGCTATAGTTTTATGAGCACCATTATTTTAATGCTATTAAAGGTCAAATGGAGCATAAAATCATACGATGTTTCTTCACAGTTATGAAGTTCACACACGCACACACACACGTGCTGACACACACTCATTATGTGACCTCGCACATCTTTGCTTTTGCTTTTCCTGCTGACAGAAAAGAAGAATTGTTGGCAGTAGTGTGACTTGCATAACCTATATACAGCTATAGCTAGTGTTTTATTCATATTCTAGATGTGTTAAGACATACAGTACATGTGGCAACATTGAAGATATTTTTGTTTGCAAAGATTTCCAAATCTGTGCGCGCGTGTGTGTGTGTGTGTGTGTGTGTGCGCGTGTGTGCGTGTGTGCGTGTGTCTCCACAGAGCACAAGGACAAAATACTTTTCTCCTTTCTTGTGTTCATTCCCTGGCTCTCTCCACATCCTCCTCCATGACCATTTTTTATTATTATTTTTATTGCCTTTCTGCTTTATTGGACATCATTGCTGAATCTAATATGCATAGGGAGTAATAAAAGATAAGGACCAGGCTGAGATAGAGGAAGAGAAAAAAGAAGCGTGAGCTGGCAACCCTTTTTTTGGCATGTGAAAAAATATATATATTCTGATGTTGTGCTATTGCTCTCTTTCAGAGGGAAATAGTATTCTTCTCGGTCAGGTTCAGCTACAGAACAGCAGCCCTTCAGTTGATGGGGAATCAGTGGCTCACAGGTCAGCATCTCAAACAGCAACAGTTCAAGTGTCTCTTCTCTCTGACCGTGAAGCCGTGCTATTAAAGACGGAGCAGTCAGAGAGCTCTCACCACGCTCCGAAACCGTCTCCAGCCTGGAGAAAGTCTGAAAGAGCCGGGTATGTTATTTGGGCAAGCAGCAGCTGAGATGGGGGTAGTCCATGGTTTAGGGATTAAACACTGAGTGACATGCTAGTCATGACCTGCTGTACTCTTAACAGCTTAACAATGTATTGCCCACCTTGGGGCAGAAGAATACAAGCTAACACTTCCAAAACACTATTCCCTTAAACACTACATGCCCAAATGGGATTAAGGGATTATTGAACCCCCAAATCTTGGAAACTGACAACAGGGGTTGCTCTCTATGTGCTCAGTCACCACATACGTTGGTTTGTTAAGTAACTTTTTCATTGCAGATGCTGAAGAAAACGTAATTTCTGAAACATTTGGTGAAAATGGGGCTTATTGCAAGACCTTTGCTGTGTGTGTGTGTGTGTGTGTGTGTGTGTGTGTGTGTGTGTGTGTGGACGGACGCTGGATTACATTGATTTTGTATCGAGCAAAATATTGAATATTCTACTGATTCACACTTTTTTTTAACAGAATAGTAATTGTCTCTAACCGAGCTGGCAGGTGTTCATACTCATCCAGATGTGTTTCTGGGTGGGGTGGGAGGCAAGCTTCTGAGCATGGCAGCATTCTATGCTGTTATCTGATTTTCCCAATTTCTAAACTAGAGGGCCAAGCCTGAACCATGACAAACAGCCCCAGGCAAAAACAACTATGTGGATGGGGTACCCACGGTGACATGCTTGTGATGCTATTGTGCAAACAAACAATATTATTTACACAACTGTCAGATACGGAGCAACATTAGCATCCGCTTGGAGTTGTGTCTGATAATCTGAAATGAAAATCTTATTTGTGCTCGGTGTTGGTCTCGGCCAACTCCAGATGAAGGCCTGAAGCTGCCAGATGGTCCACTACTTAGTGTGTACTTGTTACCTGCTAATGGTCGTCTGGAGCAAACGGTGAGTTTATCAGACTCATATTAGTATAGATTTTGGCTACCTGCTGTTGTTGCACACTATGTTAATGAGAGTGCAACCCCTCCCCACAATCTTTCCTCCATTGGAGATGGATGGGGGCCCTTTGTAATAAAGGATATTAAGGAGGGATAAAGGGTAGTGAGATGTTAGAGGAGGGCCAGCAGGGACATACGATAGTGAGGAAAGGGAAAGGAAGATACATTGTTATAGTTATGGAGGGACATCTGTGGGGAAGAAATTGAAAGTATTTAAAAGGTCGAGATAAAACGAAACAAGGTCACGCGATATAATACATTTGGTGCTGGTGACAGACAGCTAAGAGAAAGAAAAAGGATAGGTCAAAACCAAACGATAAATGAAGAAAAGATACCGACACTATACTTTTCCGGGGTGAATCGGTGAATAGACAACAATATAAGTACAACAGTATTAATCCTGCAAATACCCCCACTGTGGGACTAATCAAGGAATAGTTCAAATCTGCCCAAGTTATTATAGGAGAACGTCCATTTCTATGTTTGGAGTACATTGCATTACAACATGAAAAGTTAAGCAACAAAACTATACCAACACTTTTGGACACGTGACGTCTTCTGGTCGAATGTTTCCATTGGCGTTAATGAGGCAGGGCATGTACAATAATCAACGTAGATCCTTACTAAAACTCCAATCAGACTCTCATTTTAAATGTGTAAAATATATTTCTCTGTTTGACTTCCCTCTCAGGTGCTTGACTATGGGCTTTCAAATTCAAATGTTTCAAACTGTAAGGGCGGTAAACCTCTTTACTGTCATTTAGAGCTCACTTCATACAGTGTTGACCGGTACAGTTTAATGAATAACTGTGATTATTTTCAAGGCTATCATTTGCTATAATTTGCCATAATGTCCTTGTATGAGGGGAAACATCTATTGAAGGATATTAGGAAGGCAGGGGGAGAGTCACTGGAGGACAAAGGAAGGATGGCAGTCTGGAGAGACTGTTAAGGGAGAAAGATATGAAGAAAAACAAATGAGCACACATATAACCCTCAAAACCACACACACTGTGACAAGGTGAAGGCATTTGCATGCTACATTCTCCGCAGAGAGACACTGAGGAATATGAACAGAAACAAGGCAGAGAAAATGATTACAAAGTAGACTGACAGAGGCATCATGGGATGTCTGTGGAGTATGAAACGTATTTTTAAAGATCATTAAGTCAGCGAGCCAATTTGAAGGAGACAGGAGAGGTTGAGATGCAGTCGATTGATGGAGGGATAATCATAGTTATACTGAGAAGAGGGGGAAAATGCCCCATGGTTGTGGATGTGTGCTGCATGCAGGAGTGGAGAAGGTATCGCATGCATGGATGTAAAATATGCATGCAGAGTGTGTGTGTGTGTGTGTGTGTGTGTGTGTGTGTGTGTGTGTGTGTGTGTGTGTGTGTGTGTGTGCGCTACATATGCAGAGGGAATAGTGATTACGATTTGTAGTCCCACCCTGCATGTCTGTTAGTGTGTCTTATTTAGACACTAAAGATGTAAAACTGAAACATTAGATTTCATAGGACAAATGTAATAATGTATTTAGCATATACTGTGGAAATCCAATTGGTAAGCTTACTATTCCCTGTTTTAGTTCAGGCCCAGTTAAGTTAAACGTGTACGGCATATAACTGCATGGGCGGGCGGCTAGGACTAATCAGAGGGCCGGTGGCTCGAATGGCCCCTGTAGTATACATGTCACAGTGTCCTTGGGCAAGATATTGAACCACAAAGTGCATGTGACTTCCTGATGAGCAGGCACCTTACATGATAGGCTCACCCACGAGTAAACAAGTTTGTGTGTGTGTGTGTGTGTGTGTGTGTGTGTGTGTGTGTGTGTGTGTGTGTGAATGACTGGCTTAAGCTTTAAAAGTGCCTTGAGTGGTCACAAAGACCAGACGAGCGCTTTATAAATGCAGTCGATTAACCATCTGGTGTACATCCTTAACAGCAAAGGGTGGGAAAAAAAAATAAAACCATTGTGTGGGTGAGTAAAAAAACCTGAATGTGAAGGCTGAATAAACATGAACCAAGCCAACGATTTGAGAAGTGAAATATTGAGCTGCCTGTAGCAGAGAGAGGAGATGGGGAGAGCGGTGTCTTCCCGTTGAGGGCTATAACAGCAAAGCTTGTGTTTCCACCAACAGCTTTTCAATAAAGCCTTTATTGTACTCGGAAACTTGAGCTTTTATAAGCTGTGTAATTATGGCATGTATTATGCAACTTGTACAATGCACTTTTGTCTGCCTACAATATAATAATTACATATTATAGTGGCTTGGGAGTCACTCGCATAATGTCTTTCAGTTTTGATTCCAACAGTGTTTGAAACAGGACATGCTGATGAGGTGTGAGGGATTGTCTTATCGCTTCATCACCGAAGCTAACGTCCAGCTGCAGAAGAGCACACATCTGAGGCTGGTTGGGATTCAGTGGCTTGCAGAGATTCGTCTTAACGCAGGTGCATGTCCCAAAACCCATCAGTGTTGAATAATGTCTGCTGGAAGTCGTGTGGAGAAATCACTGTCAACGGGATGGTTTTTCGACCGGTCCTGTGCAGGGTCTCTCAGGGCTGTTGTTGCGTTGACAGGGCTGACTTTAGTGAGAGTTTTTTTTTCGATAAATGAATATCAATAAACATACAAACAATTAAGCTATAGGACAGGTGTGAAATGCAATAATGGGGAGAAAAAAAATGCTTATAAAAATCCCCCCCAAAAAACGTCATTTGTATCTTAAAGCTGCATCTAACTAATGTAACCCCCTAAAACACATTGATAGGTCTTTTGTCTTAGTTGGAAGATTTTTTGAACAGATGCAAAACTATGTTCAACAACTCACATTTGCCAATGAATGCACATGCTAATTTTCCGTCTGCTATACAACAAAGATGTCGAGACGCTAGAAGAAACTATTTTTGTGACCCGAGAACAAAAGTCTGGGAAAACTGCAGAATGGAGACATGAAATAGAGAACAAAAGCCCAAGAGCTAATAAGAGGGAGAGGGAGGAAGGAGAGCAAAACATTAGGCGGAGAGAGAGAGCGAGAAAGGAGAGTTATATATAAGGCAGAATTAGCTTTAGAAATTATAAAAGAGTAATGACTACCTTAAAGAAATCTGAAACATTATTGCTGGTGCAGGCATCCTTGGAGAAACCAGCAACAGAAGCTGCATGTAGGTAAAGGTAGACGGGGAGGTAGGTTATCTCTTTCCATGCAGGCTGGATGAAACGATTGGACGGCCTTACTGTATTACAGGCAGACACGGCAGATTCTGTTTTAGTTTTTCATTACAGAATTGTTGTTGTCTGTTTGAATGTACAGAGAATTTCACCTACATTCTCCTAAAAATGAATTTCCTACACTAGCTTTACACTTTGCCATAAGTGTGGCGTCGTCTGTAGAAAAAGCACTGCAGTCCGTTTAAAAGACGCCTATAATTTTCCTCCACCTTCCACGATTCCACTTGTTCCGTCTCCCCGTCGCCTCTAAATGAGAGGAAAGCGAGTGAGGGAATAAATGAGGTGTGAAGAGAGCTATTTAACTAGATGGCTCCAGCCTGACTTAATGGACTGAATAACTGACTGGTTGACTAACTTACTGTATAGGCTGACTGGCTGAGTGACGGGCTGATTTGCTGGCTGGCAGCTGTATAATATGGCGATTGAACACTAGCTTTTTTTAGCCAGATGTTGCTCTGTTTGACTGCATGACTGCTTTAGGTGGCTGCCTGGACCACAACTCACGGACAAAACAAATGAGCCATTGGTTGATCATCTTGATTAAATGGCTTTCCGACACCCGGCTAAATGGCCGGGGGATCGGTTGACAGGCTGGTTAACAGACTGATGACGTGGCCGGGTGCTGCTCTCTGATTCACCTTCTTCTCTTTTCAGTCCCATTTCATCCCTGTTTCTTCTCTACTCTTTTTTATTCTCATCTATGTCTATTTATAGTCGATGCATCACAACAGAAATGAATCCAAATATAATAAAATGGGAAAGGGAACAGTAAAGAAACACCATACGAACATCTATAACATCATCCCTGTCAGACAAATTGGTTCCCCATTTTCTTTCACCTTTACTCTAACCTTAGAAGCTATTCTACCATTTAAATGCATAATTTAACAGATGATAAAGACACTTTTTTTCTGCTGAGATAATAGCCAAAGAGCAGTTTTCAAAAGTGTGTTTTTTTCATTTAATACTGGTGAGCATAAAAGGGGAGCAAGGGATAATGTTCGGACGGATGCTGAACATGAATCACTTTCTGCAGAGTGGCTCCTTTTAATGGCACTTTGGGGACAGAGGAGGAAGCCAAACTGTGGACGTATACCGACACACACAGTCATGCACAAATACAAGTATCAGGCTGGGCACATTGAGGTAGACACACATAGCAGGCAAACTGTATACACAAAAGAGAGGAGCATGTGCACACTGACCCAGTGTAGAGTCGCTGACCGTCAACAGTCTTCATGGGCTCGTCACTATCTTTCTCATTGTACAAAATCAATGAAGCTCAGGACGAAGACGCACTGCTGAACGCGATGCCATGGAGGATCAGTAAGGTCTCAGTGATAGTGTTTCCATTCAATAGTCAGCCAAATTCAAAGCAGACTTTTGTAATGTTGCAACAAAAAAAAAGAAGAAAGTGAATTGGATGATTGCCATCGTCTATTTCGCAGAGAATAGTTTGGTCAGAAGTTGGCGCTATAGACGTGTGTGTGTGTGTGTGTGTGTGTGTGTGTGTGTGTGTGTGTGTGTGTGTGTGTGTGTGTGTGTAATCCAGTAAACAATGTTGAAGAGGTAGGAGAGGTTGTAAAGAAGAAAAAAGTGGTCCTGGCCGTCGCACCATATCTAACTCATCGTTTTGTTTTAATTGTTCTTTTCATATCAGAAAGATGCCGACATTGAAACAGCTGATCATTCATGTGAGATATTAAATGATTGCTCTGCAGTATTTAGTCAGCAATGGTTTTTTTTCCAATATATATCACGTATTCACTTTTTTGTGAGCGTTAAATCCTCACAAATAAGGAACTTTTCTTATTGAATTTTGCCATTTCCATACAGCTTTTCTAATGCTGTAACCCAAAATGTGAATGGAAACACGGCCAGTGTGACCTGCAGCCATCTCAACAGATTAAGTCCCACTTGCCTGACCCCAGCCCAGCTGGACATCTTTCCAAGATTCTCACCAACAACTGAAAAGTGGACTGCGGACTGTAGACTTTTCAACCTCAAAATATCCAGAATGTCATCCTTGGCCACAGCGAAGCTGCTCGGCACTGCTGTGGCTTCCGCTACCTAAAATTGAGTGTATCCATCATGTTGTCAATCTAAGTGCAGCCTCTCATGGCCTCGTTGTGTGTCTCTGCAGCTGCATTCATCGGTGGCGGTACCACTGTCTCAGGATAATATAGTGCTGCTTAAGTCCCGTTCCTGCTTGTGTAACACTTCAATCAGCGACTGTTTATCTGCTGAGTTGTTCGCCTCCACAACAGAGAGGAGCTCAATGGGTTGATGCGGTATGTGCGTCTGGACGCAGGTGGATCCCAGCTATGAAATAATAAGCTGCAAAATGTGACACTTTATTCAGACGGCGCGTCAGCTAGTGCACACGTACATTTTCATAGGTGCTTTATGAATACATTAGCTGTTATGATATTGTCAGCGGAGTCCTCCAGAAAAAAAGAAATCAAAGCCTGGGGTTGTGTGCTTATAATACAGCATATTTTCAATGGAGCCTGCAGCACCGGATCACAACTTATTTTTACTACGGAAAGAACAAATAATTCACCATTTACTTTTCCTACTAATAAAAAATGTATTTCAGCTTGATATACTGAGAAAATCCACGGCCCGCCACTGCAAGACATACATAACAACACAATAGCACCCGTAACGGCTGATATGAAGAAAATAGTCAGGAGCAGAGAAATAAAAATATAAACCCTTTGAGTCAAATTAAGAGAAGAACAAAGTTCAGAGGAAATTGGAGTGAATCACTGAGAGGAAAAACAATCTCTCTAAGAAATGAGACTGAAAGGTTTGAAATCCATTATACTTTTTTTTTTAATTGCCAACCCACATTTCTCTGTACTCTTAACAAGACAACATTTACAACACACAATCCTTCACACAGTGACTGCAACAGAAGTTAAAGTAAACCACTCAGTAGATATATTTTTGCTGCTTTGACGCAAAATTCAGCGACCACATCTTTCAAAAGCTCGAAAACTACCAAATCTCTGTTCATTTACAGTCATTTTACAAATGTTTACATTATTTATACATCAAACGGTTTAAATGTGAATCCACGGTTAAAACCTTCACACAAAAAGATGACTGCAAATTAGACTGTGGTGTGCAACAGTGTGTTACATCTAAAAAGAAATAAACTGAGACACTTGGCATCTATTTCCATCCCTTGATGACCTCTGTGTGATTTAATGAGGCGATGAGGTGTTTAACCGTTCTTATCCAGTCGTATACTTGCTTTTAACTGAGCGTTAGGGTGCGCATGGCGCTGCTTCCTGTATGGGCATGCGTTTGAAGTGGTTGTTGTGTACGTCACTCTGAAATGAATGTTATATGGAGCTGTCCTTTACAGGTTTATATAGTTTTGTATTACATTATTCAAATTACTTTAGTGGCATTCTGTGCACCTGATATTACTCTTTTTCAAAAATGAAACAAATATAAAGATTTCTGTGACATACAGTAGCCACAATCCATGCAACGAAGAAGAGCTTTTAGTTTTGTTGAAATGAAGTCTTGGTTTAGGATTTAGTACATTTAACGCTACTGTTTGTCAGTATGGCATGGCTGTCAGTGTCCTGGAAAAAAAAAAAAACTGAGATCCTGAGACGTTTGAAAATATTTGTGCATTCCATCGGTGCCTTTTCAATGCAATGCAGTGTGTTCAATACAAATAAACCCTGTAGAAGTAGAAGAGTGGAGAAGAGACAACCAGATCAGAAGAAGACCTGAGGAATGTATTAATTCTCACTGTGCCGTCCTGGGCACACCTGGGTGCCCTAACACACACACACACTCAATAAATCACATTCCCTGGGTAGAGGTAAAGGCAGCAGTGTTTTAGGGACTGGAAATGTCATTATCTTTATCGTATGTGTCTGCTTGGGCTCACAGGTGCAATATACAAGCATGCATAAATGTCCGAGTGTACATTAACTCTTGTGTGGGTTTAACGTCTGATGAAATGTTCTTGGTCAAACAAACCTAGGGCCTAATTTGCAGTTTAAATGAACACAAAAACGCACATTGACATACATTAACATATGTCACTCTTTACCTGCACTTGTTTGTATTTACTAAAGTAGACATTGAGAATGAGGAGCTTATCATCACAAGAAAGATCCAACCAAAAAGATGAGCAGTCACAGAATCAGAGACTTTGTAAACAGTAGTGCACAACTCCTGTAGTGTGTATAGGTCAAGTTGAACCAGGAAGTTGGTCTTCAATATGTGATGGATGCTCTGGTATAATCATTTGTAATTATTTAACCAGGGGTCTGTCTACAACGTCTGTGGTTATCTGCTTATGTTCTCTGAACAGTCAGACGTCTTTTCTGAAATATCATTATCCCTGTGTGTGTGTGTGTGTGTGTGTGTGTGTGTGTGTGTGTGTGTGTGTGTGTGTGTGTGTGTGTGTGTGTGTGTGTGTGTGTGTGTGTGTGTGTGCGGCCCAGTGAAGACGGTTTGGCCAGCAGGATGCAGAATGTCCACTGCTTCCTTACTTGTCCCCTCGGCTCCTTCACTCCCTTCATCTCTTGCTGGTCGTTCCCATTGTCCACAAAGGTGACAAAGCTCAGAGCGGGTTGTATTTTCAAACGTCTGTTTTGCATTTCTAATAAATTCAAAGGCATAGTTTACACTTTGAAAACAGAATTTCAACTTTTCAATAATTTGCAGAGTGATTGTGATCTATCCTCATATCCCCTCTCTTCCTCTTATCTTCCTCTTCTTCCTTCCTCATCCTCACGTCTCCACTCCTCCGCGGCCCTGTCACATCTAATCTCGCCTCCTCTCCCCTCTTTCATGAATTATCCTCCCTCTTCCACCACTATCCCTCTATTATGCCGTTCTCCTTGCTCTTCTCATCTCAGGTACCTCTCTTTTTCTCTTCTTCTCTCCAGCGACCGGTCCTCTCTCCTGGTGACATTCGATGAGCAAATAAGACTGCGGCGTCAGCAGGACACGAACCATATGCCAGCACAACGATGCAGCGATGCCATTTATACACACTATAAAGCACTGAGCTGTGAGTGGTATGCTAATAAAACAGCTCTGTGAAGACAGAGCTGGCAGAGTTGCTCTATCGCAGAGGGTAAAGAGGAGGGATGAAACTGCTGCATAATTACGAGGGAGGAATGCATGTGTGGAGGTGTGGGTGTTGAACATGTGTGCATGAGGGTTAGATATGTGTGTGGGCCTTTTATACATGTCAGTGTGGTTTTGTGAGAGTGTGTGCATATGTGTGTTTGTGGTTCACTATATGTGCCAGGTCTGTGAAGAGCCTCTCATCTGCTGCCCAGAACCAGCCAATAACTGGCACCTTCTCTAGATAACTAGCTCAGTTAAAAAAGTACTGAGTTTTAATTTACTCTCTATTTCAGCCCTCTCTGGCACACTGCATCTGTCTTTTTCTTTAGTATGAGCAGCGTTTTTTACATCCCTCCAGGTCTGATACAAACTCTTTCTTTTTTTTCACACGCATATGTTCACACATTATGTTTGGAGTGTTATATCAGTTCTATCGGTTATAGCAACATTGTACTCGCCAAAATAATTGAGATTTAGGAACATGGCACCATGGATGCGACCATGTCCGATGGAACAAGAGACAGTCGTTAAGTTAAGGCGGGTTTCCTAGAGGCCACTTGTGTGGTAAAACCAAAGGCAATTGAACCCAAAATGTGGTCAAATTATCCGTTATTGCTCTGGAAAAACGTGTGTGTTCTTTTATGAAAACGTTAAGCGTGGTTGCTGAGGGATGAACCAGGAAATTGGTCGGTGAACTCTGATGAATGTTTCCAACGGACAACATTCCCAGAATTACCTTTTAACTTTTCTTTCAAATCAGTTTGGCGAACACCTTTGATTGTGTAACTGATGTGACCCATCGGACCTGTTTGGGATCTTACAATGTTCCCGGACCTCAGATATTCACTGAGTGAGTACAATACTATACTAATCAATAAACATGTCGTTCATCTCAACTCCATGCTTAACTCTAAACCTTACCCAAAACGTAACGCTAACAGAAAGTCTTAACCCTCAAATGAAAGGAAGAAGAAGGGATTACCAGGCAAAATGTCCTCCACATTACAAGGTCTAAACTCGATATGGTTCTCACAAAGACATAAAGTACAAGAGCGCACACACACGCACACACACAAATACCGCAGACCCATTATGGAGTCATGCTCACGCCTATCATTAACTCTGGAAACTGTGATCAAACAAGTGTTCCACTAATGATCCGCATTATTCTTCTAAACCACTATCATATGTGCACATAACACTAGATTTACACTCAGACCACATTTGGATTTACTTCTCTCTGTAATCCATCACTCTCTGGATGAATGTTTGGACACAAATATCACACAGGTGGTAAGTATAAAAAAAAAAGCGACCCCTGCTCCAATGCAATTCAAGGCAATCCAATTTGTATAACATTTCGACAGCCTGCCTGGAGAGAACTACTTCAATGTTGGCGCAAAAGTCTGCCGGTACTCAAGAAGAACGGACTATAATATTGTGGTCAAAGGTCACTGCGACCTCAAAAAAACATGTTTTTGGCCATAATACAAAATGTAGTTGCCAATTCTGTAACTTAACTGCTTGGCGGAGACATGCACCCACAAAGTGTCAATGCTCCTTCAAGCTTTAGTTTGACACTTTGAACAACAGCATTTGTTTTGCACTAAATAAATACTGCTTGGATATAAATATAAACCATTGGTGTCAGGAATACCAGTGCACAATAGAATCCTCTCATTTCTTATATAATACCAGTGGATGACAGTCACCCACACACATAAAGACACACCAGCACTACCTCTCACCTGGAATTAAAGTGAGTGTTTGACAGCAAAACTGTCAGCTGTGTTCCTGACATGCTTAGCTGCGGTAAGCAATACACATCAGGTAGGTGCACTGGCTGAACCTTCTGACACTAATGCTGATGACAAATCCCACCCTTGGAAGAAGGATGTCGTATTTTCTAACTAATCTTCAAGTTTGGTCGGGGGAACCAGGGATGTATGTCTTACTTTCGAGCACACTGTGTTAAAGAAGTGTAGCATTGGAAGTCACACTTTTCTGTCCTAACTGGATTTAAGTTGGCTGCACTAGGATTCAGTCAGGGAGGCTTCCATCATGAGAGATTTCGTAATTTTAAGGTATTAAAAGTTCAAACGTTTGGAGTTGCTGTTGTGTTTTGGCAACTGATTCCGAATGGACTTCCTTGATCAGATCTTATTGTCTCACCAGTACCTTACATATCCCACCAAAGCAACGCAGGCCCTGTTTTTATTGCAAGGCTTGTTTTCAGTCTGAGCCAATATCACATTAGAAACAAGCCGGCATATTGTATCAGTGCGATATGGATATAATATCAATACACAAGCAGAGTATGCCGTTTGGGGAATGACTAATATAAATGGAGCAGGTGGCGAAAAGGCAGAGCAGTAGTGGCTGCTGCATTTAAGCTGCAAGATACGCGATTGGGAGAGTTTCGATTCCCTTTCAACGGCTCCAAACATGTCGACGGCGAGTCAGCAGCTCACATTAATGGTGCTAACAGCGCCAACAGTACAAACAACAGCGAAAGTGCTGACATAGCTAACAGGGTTTACCTGAGGAGAACCGGACGGTGGGTGCTAGGACTGCTGTGGAGCAGCGGCCGTGAGCAAGTGGGGCCGTAGGCCAGTGGGGCACGCTCACGCGCACAAACATGTACTAAAAGCACATATTGCCGGCCCGTCTATGTCTACACAGCAAGGAGAAGCTCGGGTAACAACGCACACAGAGAGACTGAGATTCCCGGCTCAGGTAGAGATAGCTCCGTCATATCTTCACATAGCAAATAGTTGTTTGTGTTACATTGATGTTCAGAATGTTAAAAACAGCTTCTTTAATGATCAGAACAAGCAGCTGAGGAGGGCCGAACTACAGCTACCACAGCAGCAATGAGTGAGCATGTAAGCTTTACCTTTTTTGCGCAGTAAAGACCTCCTCGCCGACCTTGTTGACTGTCATACTCACTGTATGAGTCTGCTTATAGACAGATGACAGATGAGTTCACAGTCCCGGCTCTCTGCCTGCGCTGTTGAAGCACAACTAATGACATGCAGTTTATTTTAAGGCGGCAATTCTGTGCTGCGGTGTCGGCCTGTCAATCACAAGGTAGCCACGTCTTTTTTGTTCTAAATGAGACCATAATTTACAAAAAAACACCATGCTGCATTCAAGAGTGCTTGAGATCATAAACGTATGTTTAAAATGTTTACTGAGGTTATAAATCAAGTAAAAAGGGCAATTTTTCTCAAAGACTTTTGTACAAATATACTTACCTTTGCAACCAGAGGAGTTGGTCCTCAAAATCCTTTTCAAATGGGTCCACTGACCAACAAGCATAGTACATCACCATTAAACAACACTTTGCTGACAAGGGAGAGCACAACCCATTAATAAGACAAAGCGGTGATGCCAGGACATGCTGGAGGGATTAAGAGTAAGACACATTGGCTTAAACTGTATTTACAAGTTCAATAAGATGTTAGCATTACAAGTTGCAGTTTATTAAACATCAGAGTTTTTGGAAGCATTTTAGGTTTGTGAAGTCTACACAAGCCAAATCTCTTCTTTATTCACTGCAGCAGAAGGAAAACACATTTAACAGATGCTCTGTGTTCAGACCTATTTAGCGGTTTGTCAGACTTTTTTTCTTTGTCATTTGAAGACAACATTAGAAATAGTTGGACAAGAAATTGGATTAGTCTGAATACGAGGAAAACTTTTCACATCAGAGCTTGTTACATTTTTGGAGCACAAGGACAAGGATCCATCTGTGTTCCGATAACAAGCACCGAAATGAAATTTATAATCAGACTCGGGGGAGAAAAGAGGGCACTGCTCATGCACTGTAGTCAAACATCCTCGTTTATAAAGAGTCGATTAAATATCTCAAAAGCAAAGTGGCTTCCCAGTGTGCTCACTGGTGATTAGATTGAAGAAAATCTGTCTGTGTGTTACCTGACTGTCAGTGCGGTGTCCCTCCTTCTTTCCTCTGTCTCTAATTCTTTCTGGGCTTTTATGTCTTCATCACTTCAATCCCTCTAACTTCACTCACCCTTATTTTTCTCTTCTTTTTTCGCCAACCTTTCCAAATCTTTTTCACCTTTGAATTCTGTCCTTCCCCGCTCCTCCAACCTCTGTCAATTTAGTAGCAGTGAATCGATGCTTGTTAACATAGTTTTATCCTACGGCAGCTTCAAAACACTTTATACACTCGCACACACACACACACACACACACACACACACACACACACAGCAAAAGTTCCTCGATACAAACTGATTAGCTATATTAATGTCAAGGCCATGCGTTAAATGCCCAAGGCCAGCAACCTGATTGGTCAATACCCAGCGGTCTGTGTCCTAATTGGCTGGCTGACGAGCAGAGGGACTTACTCCTTCATTAGCAAGCAGAAAGATGCCAAGATCATAATCAGAGTGTGTGTGTGCCAGTTTGACCTGTTTTATTTAGCTCATTTTTGCCCTGCCAATGAATCCATATGATAGATAGATAGAACCTTGATTGTGCACACAGCTCAGTCATTAACTGTAATGAGACCTTTCCCAAAATGGCCACACTGACTAATGCTGCGTTCACACTGAAAGCGCTACGAATGTTAATCGCACCTAAAGGGGGCGTGGCTTATCTCTGTGGCCTATCTCCGTAAAAACAGTTACCGTTTCTGCCATCCACCATAGAAATAACCACTAGCTCTGCTTTATAGTTATTGTGTAAATTCCACTTACGTCCTAACATCAAACTGTCTGAGTTTATAATATTATCCGTAGTCCCACAACAGTGTCTGAAAGACGGCCAGCGCTACTTCAGGCGGACCAGCAGTAGTTTGATTCAGCAATGACAGTACGGCGGGGATGACGGACGTCACGTGACTTTGCATGTGATCTACTCGCACGTCAAATTCTCAACACCTTTGATGATTTCTTATGCTGTGTTCACACCAAACTATACAATCAAGACAAAACAAATATTCTAAATCTGACAGACGATACCACAGCTGGGGTACTACAGCAGTTTAAGCACCAACTGGGTCTGTGCCGAGTGTAAGTCTGCATATATAACACGTGTGTGTTTGTGTTTATGCATTGTGGACAATGACGAATGCATATACTTGTGAAATCATCCAAGTTTCTTTGTGCACTTAGCACATGCAAATAAGTGAAGCAGTGTATCGGCTGTCAATGCAAAGGAAACTGCCTGTTTTGTCATTTCCATCAACTTGCATGTTGTCCTCTCTTTCTCTGCTGCTCTCACCTCCATCTGAACAAGGTGGAGCCTATCCTTCCTTCTGATAGTATTTTTCTGTTGGGAAGTTGGAAAAGATCAGAGTCTAGCTTGGCCTCGCTGAGACCAGTCCCAACAGCCCAACATGTTCTCTTTCCTACTACTCACACACGGACAGGCGTCACTTTCTAACGCAATGACGAGGATGGGCCATAGTTACTTGAAAGATCTATTAGATGCTAAAGGTTGCCGTGTGTGTCTGCATCAGACACTGAGGGTCGTGTCTGATGCCCTGGGAAATGAGACCACTGCCTTTCACTTCCTGATAGTCCTGTCTCTTTGATCCCTGCTTTGGATCACTTGAGTCCCCCGCACTACACCACTTCTCTGGCTCTTGTTATCTTGAATTCCTCCTCAAAGGATTTGAAGGGGTTGTTGTGGTGGCTGGGGAGTGCGATGGTGCTCAAGTTCCGCGGCAGCCTCAGCCATCTCCAGAGGTCGGGCTGACCCTCATAGATCACGACCATCGACACCGAACTCTAGAGACGAGGAGGGACGCCTGGGGAGAAAGTCATACCGATACACTGGCGTTTTGAACTACGTATGGTAGGTCGGTGATAGGATTTCAGCCAGTCACTTGCTGTACGTTAACTGGATGCATGTCATGTCATTCAGGGAGCTTTGCCTCAGCTCTTGAATGGCTTCTCTTTGATGCTTGGAATGACTGTGCCTCCGATGTTGAAACAGAACCTGTCCTTCACCTTACATTTCCTCAGCAGCATAGATGTTGTTTTGGCTGTTTAAAGCTCATTCAGCCCACAGCAACGGGTTTTTGAGACGCTGCAGAATCCACCGGCAGCCTGGGTCCAATTCTTTGGTGACCATGAGGTCATCCGTTAATGCCCTGGTGGGGGATTGCCATCAAGTAGAATATCTTGTTGATCCCGAGGTTAAACTCACAGACACACTCTCAGCACAAGTGATGAGAAAATGTGAGCAGGGATGAGTCATTTTAAAAGTTTGAAAAATGTATTGCATCCATCACAAACACAAAGAATAAGTATTTATTATCTCCCTCTTTGTTGAGAGAGAGAACTCCGTAACTCTGTTTGTATGCAATATTTCCACAACTGTTCATGCTCTCTTACTCATACAGCCATGCACAGGGTATTTAAACTCTTCCTATTGTGGTCAGAGCGTGGGAATATGAAATGCAATACATATTGCATGGTGGCAGGAGGCTGACAGCACAGGCGTGGGTATGTACGGATGAAGAAAGATGAGTCTGCCTGTATATCTGGGTGTGTTGTGCGTGGCTGAGGACAAGACAGGGAGTGACCGAAAGAAAAACATCATCTTTGTTTGCAGATTGGGTGCAAGAGCTTCAACAGTCACCGGCAGGGTGAACGTATGCTCTATATGTGCATGTGCTTTAACCACACGACGCAGGTTTGCTTTTTCCACATCTGATTTTCTCATTTGACCTTTAAGATGTTTTCTTATGAGCGTGAACAAGAAAAACTCACTCCCACAAAAAGTGATGTAGATTTATTTTGAAAATAAAACACTGGTTCAAGTTATGAAGGTTTGAAAGGACAAATATGCCAAAGACCTGTCAGAGGAAGATTGACTGATGCATGCCTCACTTTACCTCATCTCTTCGCCAGTATGCACATATGTTCTGCACCTGCTTGACAATAACCACTGACTTCAGAAAGCATTATCCACCTTGTTCTGGTGCAGCCACTTCTCTACATGTGCTTGTGTTTGTGTACATGCAATTGTGAAACTCTGATGAATAATTTCCCTTATTGCAAGTAAGACGCTTCCATTTGTCTCTTTGTTGTTACTCAACTGAATGTTTAATTTCTTTTCAAACTTTAAAAAGCATCGGTGTTCCAACACATGGCATATTCATTTTAAGAGTGCATGTGCATAGTAAATCTCTGTGCGTAAGTGTATGTACACACAAACAGGCAGACTTTTCCCTTCATAGTTTGATTGATGTGTTGTTCAGCAGTGTGTGTGTGTGTGTGTGTGTGTGTGTGTGTGTGTGTGTGTGTGTGTGTGTGTGTGTGTGTGTGTGTGTCCTGAGGTCATACCTCAAGCTATCATTAATTTATGGCCGAGACATCATAACCGAGAACAGAGCTGAATCCATCAACGGGCACACGTTATATACAAAAAGAGCACATGCAAACAGAAACACACATAACACAAGCCAAAAGATAGATTTACAAATGGTCAGGGATATTACTCATCTTATTGTGAAATGGGGTATATGAATCAGGACTTTATTGGAATCAGACAAGAACTATAAACTGAAGCCAAAAGGCAGCAGGATAAGCAACCCTGGGGGAAACATCCATATGTTGGCTGGATCTTTACCTGCTTCAGACTCACTGTTCCAACTGTTCACATTTCAACTCATTACATTCAGATGCTTTCAAAGACTCCTCGGTGTCCTTTTTTCTAACACTGCATAGCCCGGGGAAAGTTAGCAGTAAACACGTGGTTAATGTTGTGAATTCAAACTAAAACATTTGCAGAAGTTTAGACAAAACAACTGTTGTTTGGGAAAGACATCATGGTGTGAGGCTTAAAATAACTATATAAACTAAGTCCAACTAATCCTGCAAAAGTATGGAAAACAGACCACAAACATCGCTAACATCCCCTCAAAAGAATGTCACAAATTAAGATGAATATTCTATTAACTTACCAATTAGGCTCCATATAACCATAAACACCACATGAAATGCTATAAACAGCCTTAAACATTCATGCTTCTCAGAACACCCCACTTTCTTTAAATCCTCCTCACGGTGGCACTAGATAAAAGAACATGGGCGTGATATCCCTGAAATATAATGGCTTTCGCAGCTTTTGAGCTTTTAAAGTTACGAGCAAATGTCAGCGTAATCTCCTTTCTCTTTCTTGTGGAACGCTTCCTTGTTCAAATCTGCTTGATTGGCTGTATATTCATGCCAAAGCTTGTTTTGCATTGAGCCCACTATAGCCAACTAGGTTTCCATATTTATTGATGTCTTTTTTTTTTTTAGGGCAGTTTTATTTAATTCATCATTTCTAACCGTGGCTCTGTGGGTATTGAAAGCGTTTCTCTGTTTTCATGCTGGTGATGATCACCTCTGCGGGGATTCAAGCAGCATGGACTCCCCTCCTGCTGCCAGGATCCCATGGGTAGCAAAAAGGCTGAGCTTTAAGAAAAGAAGTTTGCAGATACCAGGGTAATTCCACCTCTTAGTGCTCACTGTATGAGTCGGTGACAGCACTCCAGTCAAATAATAGCACGTTTCTGTTGCACATCAACAATGTGATACATGGCATGCGTCACATTTGGTGTTTTGGAAGTGTTTTGGAGCCTTTCAGTGATGGATGTAGATCGTGTCAGAGGTGATTTGTAATTAAGCGGAAAGACATTTCAGGGCGTCATTATCGTTCATTCTACTTGATTATGACTAGAGTGATTAATGTAGCAATCTATGGTGCAGACCTGAGTCAATTAATTGCATAGCCTTATTAATGAGAACAAAAATTGGAATGTTTAATTAAAACACAGTAGAGACATTAAAAGTTTTAAGCTGTGTAATTTCTCTCTGGACAATAAAACGTGTGCTACGTATTTAGCTGACATCGGCACATTCCTGTAGAAAGTGTATAATTTCAACTAGCTTTATTACAGCAATTTTTTAAAACCGAAAACCCCCATGTCAGTGATATCTGACACCATTGCATCAAAGGCTGACAAAAAGTGGGCGGACCCAGTCACCATTATATTTAATCGCTCACAATCCCTGTCTATAGATTGCTCAGATATCAATCTCCACTACACTTTTTTACCTCTGAGATGTAGCGCAGTGAAGAAATACCATATTTAAAGTACAATTATTAGCAAGCGAGCAGGTGAAAGCTTTGTGACAGCAGTGACAGAAGTTTGAGTTGCAACAGGTAAATGATGGCGTCATCCACTTTTACAGGCGGCCGGTATGCAAGTTACAGAGGGTCCAGTGAGGATTTAACCCGCAGTTAACCAGACATGAGATGTTAGGCCCAGTGGAGTCTTCTTCTTTGGGACAGTAACCAGGCACGTCTTCCACAGCACAGAGTCTTTCTCCTGCTTCAGGCTCAAGTTGAAGAGGTGTACACCTCTCTGGATGCAAAAAGAGGTCAAGAAGAGATGTATTATCTCAGTAAACATTGTAAACATGACTGTATTGTCTGAATCACTTTTTTTTTCTCTTTTTCAATACATCATAATTTGTATTCCATTTCTGATTTGCTGTCTTAAAGATGTGAAAGGTTTCCTTTGGTAACCCTGTCAGAAATACAATACAATTCAATACACCGCAAATTAGAATCAACACCTATTTGACACAGTCACAATGAAAAAAAAGTTGTATGATGTGGTATCTTTCTTGTGATTATTTCACCGCCTGTGTGTTGCAGTAGAAGTCATTCACATCGTAATCAATCTTGACATTTCATGGGCAAACCAATCCTCTGAAAAGAAAGTAATTCCTTACCCACTTTGCAAACTCTATGCTTTTTAATCCCTTTAAAATAGGTTATGAATTAGCTTCCGCTGTATAGTTTAGCATTTAGATCCTAAGACAATCTCGTCACGGTAAGATTAATCAAAACCTACAATCTTCAACTCTGGTGCTTCCAAATCCAAAAGCTAATCCTGAATTTATAGAGCAAATCCAAGCATTCTACCAATATTCATGGGAGTGGGCTGCTTTATGTCCCCAAACAAGATAAAAGAGGTGTGATCTATCATCACAGATTATGTCTCTCATCAATGGAAGATCAATGGTTGATTTGAACTTTCTGTTTTATGGAGGCCAAACCACAAATCACACAAGTGACTTCAGTCACATCCAGTCTGGCAATGTGATTTATGTCCATGGATTATATTGCAGTTCAACACAAGATCAGTGGTGATCTTTAACTTCCTCCCACATAAAGACGGATGCCAGTGTCTCTGGAGAAAAAAAATATAGCTGGCTCCAACACTGGTCGTCACATAGAACTGAATTTCATGGGTTTTATGAAGAGCTATTTAAGAGCCACGCCTATCATCTGGCCCTAATCAGTGCGGCTTGTGGTTTAATACAATCAGTTAGACCAAGTCCTCCACTTACACCACAGTATTTCTCAGGCCAGTTAAATTTGAGTATGAGAATGGAGGGAAGCAGGTGGCGTGTGACAGAAAGAGACTGTCAAGGAGGAGTGTGTTGAAGGACTTTTGTGGATGCATGCATATAAGAAATCAAATGAGAAAATAGTGTGTGCAGGAGAAAAAAGTGGCCATCATTCCTCACAAGCGGTATTAAAATCACCCAAAATCCTTCTGTCCCTTCTTAATGTCTGAAGCGACTATCGTCATTGATTGAGTTAAAGAGAAAGTTCAACCTGTCAGGCGCTTCACAAATAATATTTAATACAGTATGGAAGACTACATTGAGCCGATGTATAAGGATGAAGTTACGGAGTTTTTGTGAGGAACTTATTTTTTCCTGCAAAGACTGTGTCCTGCTTACTTTGGTGCAGGGACACAACAACACTAACTGTATTTTATAAGATAATCACTTATGTGTTACTCTCTCCCTTTGAAGTGAAACAAACCAGCAGGATGTGAGAAAAGCCTATTTTATAAAAAA
Organism: Clinocottus analis; assembly: GCF_023055335.1. NCBI lineage: Eukaryota > Metazoa > Chordata > Actinopteri > Perciformes > Cottidae > Clinocottus > Clinocottus analis. The sequence continues at coordinate 7,231,108 of NW_027175854.1, forward strand.
GCAGGACAGGGAAGGTGCAGCTGCAGAAACACATTAAGTTCACAGTAAAATTATATTATACATCCTTTTCGAGTGAGACTTTAATTTCATCCTTTCATTTGTGCAGGTCTGACGACGAAGAACTGCCAAGTAATAAAGATGTGAAGATCCATATTGGAAAATTAGGCAAGAGTTGCTCTTCACTAAATTTGAAACAATATCCAGTATATTGTGCAGTGACTGAATGCTGGAGCTAAAAATATGCAAATGTAATTGTCAGGCAAGACTGGTAAGAAATGCTGTACAGCTTATCATAAAGGAGGAAGTGTGATCTTAATGATGGTAAATATGAAAGAACCTACGGGACGTGCCCGTGTAGGTGTGGGAGAGGAAAATGTGGGCGATACAATAAACCTGCTAAGAAGCTACACGTCTCCCTTCTGTATATATATATATATATATATATATATATATATATATATATATATATATATATATATATATATATATATATATGCATTAAGCAATACTACAAAGCTACAAATGAATGTAAATTAAATGGTTTATTTGATAAAAACATTTCAATACATGCGCCAGAGGGTATTTTTCATTCCTTGCAGCTCATGTTCTTCTTGAATATCTGACATAGTAAGGTCATTAAAAAAAAGTTAAAAGCACAAACCATTTCTCCACATTGTCACACTTCATATTTGATGATATCCCGGTCCGGAACCTTTCCGGTCCAGTACGTCTTTATTGGCGATGCAGATTTACTCGTAACCATTTATTCTAGCAGGCTGCAGAATCCATTGATTTAAAGGGAGCTGAATAGATAGAAAAGTTGACTGTCTGCCTGGCGAGTCAACAAAACTGTTTGCGAAGACAGTTGGGCACAGCTGAGCCTTTCATGGTCTCAGTGGTGACAGCAAATCAGATTTTCACACTTTCATGTTTACCAACTGTTGTGACTTTGTTTCATAAAGCTATGATGAAGTGCATAGTGGACAAGAAGTAAAGTCATGCAAATCCTTCCAGTTTAGGTTTTGTTTCCAAAATGACATGAATAAACATCTCGGAAACAGTGCCTGTAGAGTGCTCGCTTCATGGAGAGTGAAAGCTTTGATTTCTCATTGTGTGAAAGTTCTGAATCAGAAATATCCAAAATACAGTATTGCTATTGTGGATGTTGCAGAGGTGAAAAGCAGACTCCAATCAATCATCAGCGTAATGCAACGGTAACGGCAAGCACGTGTTTTTGTTGAGGACAAAAATTGAAGCTCTTGTTCTTTTAGTGGATATTGCTGTGTTTCCATAATCACTTCAGAAAGCGGACCAGGCAATCAGCAATGAGCAATGTTAAAACGGGACTTTGTGTTCCTGCGTCTGCGGCGCCTCCTTTTCTCAATTCATGCAGTAATTTGGTTGCAAATCAATCGAAAAAGAAGGAAATTTAAAAAGTTCAAGTAAAAAAAAGAAAGTAGACGTGTGTGAGTCATCTTCCCTGGTGGGATATAAACTGTGAAAATCGATAAAACATAATTACAAAAAAAAAAAAAAATCATCAAAATGACTTAAAATTGTTAGTCAGCTACTTGTGGCTCTTCTCTTCATGACACATTTCCTTCTGGTATCAGACCACCCACAGTGCAATGGTTGTGCTTTAAATAATTTAATTTCCACTTATTCCCTTGTATTTTCTTAATTTGACATCGATGTGTTCACTGTAATCCACAGTATGTTGAATTGTTATTGATTCTCAAGATCCTAAATTCAGCATGAACACCTCTTATTCACCTGCAAATGAAACTGTCCAACAAAAACGTTTTTTCCCAGTAACCCAACCTATCCTCACGTATAACTCACTTTCTTAACACTAAGATGCAACTGTCTCGAACTAATACTATTATACGATGTCCGAGGAGCCAAGATAGTGACCACCTAACTCTCCTTCACTCCTTAGACCTCCACACCTTCACGTATCGGCCTCCCCTGTCGTTCACCTTTTCCATCTCCTCTCAATTAAACCTCACTATGTTGCCACTTCCACCCTGGCTGCCTGAAATGTTGTTACGGTTGTTAAGGTTGCAAGCAGTCGAGAGCGGATGGGTTTTAAAGATAACCTCTTCCACTTTCAATCTCCCTTGTCCTTCTCTGCATCCGCCTCTTAAGACATTACGGTTGATATCACGGCGAAAGTAACTTCTGCAATCCACACTTCGCCGCCCCCATCCTCTGTAAATCCATTCCTGTTCATCCAAACCAGTCTATTTCTCCTGCCTGACTTCCTGCCAAACAGTTTGGCACCTACTTTGAGGAAAAAGCCTGACAACATTCAAAGCTTCTTTCCCCAGCCACCCTTTCACTTCCCCCCCAATTTACTCTCTGTCTCCTCCTCTAATCCCACTGGCACTGACTTATTGTCTGTCTCGGCTCGACACAGATGCAGTCTGCTCGCAGCCTTTCTTGTGCAGTTATTCGACCCGTCTCGTCCCTCCTCATTCGCACCACCGCTCCTCACTCTTGATGACCTGGAGATCTCTTGGTATGCACCCCGCGTTATGCTCTGTTTACATAGGACAAGAGGCAGACATTAATGACTCATCCTCGCTCCGACTTACTTGCTGAACAAATTATCCCGGCCAAATAGGGTGGGAGAGGCATGGCACAGGCTTCACAGTGTTTGGTTTTCCAAAGTTTATGGGACTTCCACAACATGTATAAAGCAGCAATTGTGGTATTTTTGGCCATTGTTTATTAATCATTGTTGGTATCTACATGGCGGTAAACCCCTCCTCTTCCTCTCCAGCACGTCGAGAGCGAGTGACGGCAATGAGCACAATGACCCTGTCTTAAAAGACACACATTTGCTATGCGTTTGGTGTGAACACAGCTTTAGGAATGATTAAGAAGTTGTTTCACCTATTTAAGAACTAAAGGTACAGTGTGATTTATGTTGTGATAACTTGTTCTGTGATGATTACAATGGAGAGGTCTGGGAAGAAAATTCTCCAATTAGTAGACCAATTAGAACCGAGAAAACACATCTTGGCACAAATAATGATTTCTAAATCCAGCAGATCAGCCCTAATGGGTTGCAGCATAAACAATGTGGAACGATCATTATTACAACTTTTGTTATGAGAAAAGTGCCGACAATACTTTCTTTTCACACTTGTCGTACCTTGTCTCACTTAAACTTCTGTCAAAATCTTGATAAGTTGTTGTGTTCACGCCATTTACAAAACCACAGATTGTTTGGGTGTCTACAGTCTGACAGGTAAATTCTTCTGACAAATGTCTGTCTCTCTTTAGGGCTCCTGCTCGTAAATAAATGTTTGTTCTATCTGTCTCTCTTTGCCAGACTGCAAAGTCACGGCAGTTCTATTTACAACATCGCTTTCAAAGTCACTTCCATCACACACTGGGAAGTAATTGAATACAAGATTCTTACTGCACTTTTATAACTAGCTTTATCACAATTAGTTGCCACCAAGGTTAAAATCAATATTCTGGGTATTTATATAGATTCATAACAGTATTATTCATAACACATACTTCAATGAATCCGGCTCACCAAAAAAGAAAAAAAAAACGGTTTGATTACTGAAACACATGCAAAGTAATGCTATTTAATAAATCATGCCATAATGCCAAAACAATTAGCGGCGTTACCAGTGCTTGCAAAGTCACTTTTTATGTCCTTTAATATATATATATATATATTAATATATATATATATATATATATATATATATATATGTATATATATATATATATATATATATATATATATATATATATATATATATATTATAAATTACTTTGTATGCTAAATTATGAAAATACCCGTTTGGAAGCATGCAAGCACACAAACTAAAAACACTTGGATGAAATGCACAGCATGGCTGGAATAAATTAAAACGGGAATAAACAATTTAATTGATCACTTGTCACACAAGTTGATGCGTTTTAAAACGGCAACAAAGATGTATGTTTGATGGGTTAAAGCATGAGGTTGGAAGTGCAATCTGCATTTATCTATAATTTAGCGATTCTTCCAGTATCTGTTGTTCACAGCTGCTGTGTAAATATCTTCTCCTTCAGATGATTAAATCCCTTCTCACATCTCAAAGACATGATATCAGGATGTCATTAATAGGTTTGAAACGTGCATCTTCCCAGGGAAAAGATACCGAAGCTTCATGTTTTAGTAATCTCGGTCTTCCAGTGGTTTACTGTACAACTACAAACAAGGGATTCATGGCTCTTTATTGTTTTAAGTAGTAGTCCTGTGCAAGTGAGGGAAGACGTGTGCTGTTAGCCTGTGATGATGATTTGACACATAAAACAGTTTCTACGGTCCCCAAAAGCATACTTCATCGAGCTTACTGGCCCCTTTTCAATTGGATCTGTTCTTAAAGTGCTCCACGATGGGACATTTCACCACTGGCCCATTCAGAAAATGTGTCCCAAAGTGAAACGAGCAACATAATACCCTCAATCCCTATCTCCTTCCAATTCCTTATATTGGTTTCTCAGCAGTCCTCATTGAGAACCAAGACTTCTTTCACCCCAAATCACCTCGGTTGACAGTTTCATCAGAAAATAACACGTCACGTAATAGGAACGAGCATCTGCTAGACTCAAACGCACTTGGTCCCATGTCTTTATGCCTTTTTTCTAGCTTTCTTATTCAGAATTATGCCTTTTATGGTTCGTGCATCCACATGGACCCAATATGTTGTTTTTCTACCTAATGGACAGTTTCATTGCAGCGTACTCAGAATGCATGTCCCTCAGTGCAACAAGCTCACGCCTGATCCAAAATATCGGTCTCAGTTTCATTCCTGGGGCGTTTTAACTTATCCAATTTAGCAACTGCGACCCTCGGTGCAGCTGCCTCAGATCAGACACCGAATGTCTGTCTGGTGACATCAGTCAAGTTTAATGTCTCGGTCCATTCAGACACTAAATTACTTTTAGTGGGTCAGTCAATTCCACTTTTCTTTCTTGCTGTTGTCTTCTTTAACTTTGTGTTGCATGTGTCTGTAAATATGTGCAAAACGGTGTTTAGCATCAAACATTTATCGTATTATTCATTGAGCCCACCGCCACTGTGTCTTGTGTTTTCACAGGTTTTGACGGTTCAGTTTTTTATTTGCCACGCAAGCTGTCCATTGATCGACCAACTTTGTCCAATTCTTGACATTCCCATCAACCTTAGCTGTAACCTATGTGATGTAACAATTGGCAAATATTAGAATGCCAGTACTAGAAAGTGAGATGGTGAATATAATACAGTATATGCGGTTAGCATATTTATTGTGAGCACGATAGCATGAGCATGGTGGCATGAGCTCAAAATACCCCTGTGCCTAAAGAAAGCCTCGGAGATTCTGCAAAGCTGTTGATGCTTAGCTTTCAATTGTTTGTTCTTTAATTGCACAGATCTGCATTTCCCATGTGTGCGGCTACAACAAAGCACAGGTGTGCAGCATTTGATGTCATTATAACCTCAGGGATTCCCTTTTGTCGAACAACGGCATCAATAAAAGTCTGGTAACCATAAGCTTAAGCCCACTGCATGCTTTCCTCCAGACTTCGTAACTGCTTTTTCCTGCATTTCTCTGAGTTTATTTCGCCTCCCCAGTCTTTCATTCTCCCTCCTAAATACTGCTGAGATATTTTCATGAAAAGGGCCATGTGGTTGCTGTCGTTATCATTTATATATTTCTTTCTTTCAGAGGTCAATAAGCTGACAGTGATGTATAGCTTTCACTGTTAATTGAGTTTGGTGTACTCTTACTCGCTGCTCCTTTTTTTTCTTCCTTTTTTTTTTTGGTCAATTCGTCTCTCTCATGCACTCCCACAATCACTCACTATAGTGCGTCTGTCTCTCTGTCTCTCAGCTGCCATCATTTATTCACCGTTGTCTCTCGCTACAGCCACACTGCAGGCCTTAAACTTCCCAATATAACTAACGGTGATAACTACACGTCCATATTTCAGGTCTCACACCCATATTGGATATCAATATGAAATGGTAGGGTAAAAAATAGGCATACACATGAAGAGATTGCGTCCGTTTTTTTGTTTGTAGATCTTCTCCCGCTTGTTTCCATCACATTGTCGCTGTGTCGTTTGAGTTAACACAAATACCAATCCAGTCGGCTGTTGCACTTTCTCTCCGCCGCCGTGTCTCACTGAACTCCATGGTAACCAGCCCTGGCTCAGTCAAGCAGCTGCGGTGCCAAAATAAATGAAGTGTCACAGAAATTGTCATCGTTGTCATAGCAATAAGCATCTTGACTAATCTGAAAGTTCAGTTTGTATACTTTTTTTTTCCTCACATCATTTTTATTTAAAGCACTCAGTGAGCCCGCTTGCCCTGTGTGTAACCAGACATTATGTTTCATTGTGAATTATGTATTTTCCTTTTAAATGGACGCCCATCTGAATAGAACCATTTGCATCTCAATGTGTGTGCTGCAACCATGCATGGAGTGTGTGTGGACATACAAGTGATGAAAGACATGTGTATGCCAATTTACAATTCCTCAACCAATTATCTCATATCTAAGCCAACCACATGGACGTTACGGTAGAGAAATGACCCAGAGAAGTGAGAACGCCCATTACTCAGTATTCCTCCGGGAGAATAATTGTATTTTCTGAGGCTTCAGAAACATATTTTACAGACGAATAGACTGATATAAAAAGAGACAATGGGGAGGGAGAGAGTTCATTTGACCACTTGATGATGACATGAATCTGCTCTGTGTGTTTCTGTGTGTGGACCTAAACAATGGAGGAAAATGAAAATGCTAATTAGATTTTGACAAAAAGAAACGTAGGGCTGTAAAATTGCCTGCTTTGCCCCCCATGAAGTTTGTGTGTCTACGTCTTATTATTTTTACTTCCTCTGGTGTTGCGCTTTGACTTTATACTGTCTTGCCATTCCTTTCTCTATTTTGTATCTTTCTCTCCTGATTTTTGTTTCTTTATTTCCTTCTGTTCTTCCCAGCTCTCACCGTCTCTCTTGTTAATTTCAAATTGACAAAAAAAGATCCGTGCAAGACATGAACGTCAAACAAAACGGACCGGGAAAGAAAGGCACACACTGGAGAAGGGCCTACAACACGAATACAGGACTCATGGTTGATCCTTTATTCTCCCTCACTCTGACCGATGTCATGTGGTAGCTTTTAATGGGTGTGTCCCCCACGAAACAGGCATCCAAATGTATTTTACATTGGCATCGTGTGCATGGTACAGACACCGCTTCATCCTTCCATATAACGCTGACCTGAACCAATTAAGAACGAGGCTAGAAACGACCTTCCAGTCCAACATTAAGCTGTAGTGAGAGTTGATTTTTAACAGTGGTGAGGGCAGAACAAAGATGTATGAATTTAAATGTGTTAAACCTGTTTTAGTGCAGTTCTCCCATACATGTTATGTCAAAGACTTCTATTTTTATTCATTTCAAAATAGGTATTTATCACAATCATGACAAATAATGTCCATTTTATTTTTGAAGATGATAATTGTTTATCTGTATGTTCATACTTTGTGGGTGTTAGACCCACAATCAGATAAATATCTCATTTGTGTGTTCTGGCGGCAGCATGTCAGTTCTCTTGGAAGATGTCAGCAGGCGTATTAAACTCTACTTCATCACACCACTCTTTTAGAAAGACAATTAGGAAATCAGCTAAAATTGCAAATGGAACCCATTATGGCTAGACGCAACCGCAAACCTCGTTCCTGGTAATGAGTCACAAACCAATAAAACACATGGAACTACCACACTTATGTCTGTTCAAGTTAAAAGCACACACTAAAGCTGATTAACTGATTGAAAAGCCACTCCAAAACAAACACACAAAAAACACCTTGGGGATGACAACAAGCTTGAAGGTCTAACCTGTACTGTCATCAAGCCATAATGGCTGGGATTATAAGATTTCAATAGTTTATTCACTTTGTGCAAAGTTGCATTGCAAGGATTTAAATGATAGTTTCTTAAAACAAAGGGGAACCTCATGAAAAGATTTTATTGACAACCTCACTGCAACAATTAAGTGCTTATCTCTTTTACCCTTGGTATTTGCGTAACCTCCATGATGTCATGATGGTGTAATACCAGACTATCTCTGGTTTCTCTCAATCAATCTTTAATCTGACAGAATGGATTATAGTGGGTAGTTCCCATTTACAGAGCATCACACACACTCGTCACCACAAAAAAACAGATGGATACACTCACAAACACCATAGTCGAACTCTACGAGGGAGTTTCCAGATAGCAGATAATTATCCGTGTAATTTATAACTGGTGCACTCAAACATCCAGAGTTTGGGAGTAAACGACAGAAACTTATGGAACAAAGAGGCTTGGCGTGTGTTTTCTTTCCTCTATAAAAATGATTATAATCAACCAAAAACTGCTGCCACTGTCGATCTTAGTGCAAATGAATGGCGCATCAAATCCAATGCGGAGGAGGATTTATGACATCCAACTGTTTGAGTGCATCAGGAACACATGGGAGTGAGCGGCTGTGGATATCACCATTCCTTCAGTGTGGTGAAGACAGATATGTTCATGTTGGCAAACACATCTTAGAGGGGCATTGATTTAGGAACCCATAAATATGAAAGGGCAGATGTCAAAAAAAACAAAACATAAATATTATATTATATAAACATTTTGCATATTGTTTTAATAAGTTTAAACAAAAGACCAGAGAATATCAAGGCAGAAACATTTTTTTTCTTCTGGCAACTGGGTTGCACAAGCAAAACTTGTGTGATATTCAAGCAGAGATCTGAATGTGTACACATTTGTCCCCAGATGACCTGTGAATCACCATGTCCTTGTGTGACGATACAAGATTATTACAAGTACAACTAGCATCACAATACACACATTCAACACATGTATGACCAAACAAACAAATAGAACACACTACAGTGTTTTACACAAACTATGTTTTTGAAAATAAAATCCAAAATCAATGCATACATATAGTCACACACAGGCATTTGCCATTTTCCTGGTAATCTATTCACTGAATCCTTCATCAGATCAAACCCATTACAGGAAGTTCATCTTTTTCTGTACAGTATATACCACAGGATGCGTGAGTGACATGTTGGACTATACGTGTCTTAATTATATAGTTTTAGAAATCCATGCTTTATCTTACCTTTACTGTAGGAGTACTCAACATAGAACTCTGGCATTGGGTGTATGGATACGTAACTGCATGTAATCATGTGTTTGGCAGAATCATCCAATGCAAACATTTTGCAAATGGCTGGTGAACACAGTTACATCATTATAGCATTTACAAGGAAATCTACACACACCCAACATGGAAAATGTATCAAGATTAAAAGCAGCTTTTGCTGGATTTATAGTTATTTCTTTACTTTCCATGACTCTCCCCCGCACACGTAGACACATTTTTAATTGGGAAAATATATATTTTGCCAAAAATACATATGTGCAGTGTTCATACACATATCAAGTCCAGGTGAGGCTATATATAGGCCATGTATATGCAGTATCAGCACACACACACACACACACACTAACAAACAGAGTATAATGTTGCTTCTCTGAACCACATGAGGAACATCACATATAATGCATGCGACAACATATTGCAAAATGAATATATTAACATCCACATTCTTGATGTTTGTCAGTTGTATATTTATCCTTGTGCCGCCCGTCCATTAGCAGACACTTTGTTGACAGAACAACAGCCGCATAATTAGGTTAGCGTCTTCAAGACTTGCTATCACAACCCTCCGGCTCTCTGATTAGCATAACAATTTGCATAATTCTTTCTTGATTACATAACATGGAGAGGGAAGCTGTTGCTGGGGGCATGCTGTAAGTGCCAAGAAGCGATTAGTCAAATTGATTTCAATATCAATCAATGACATTCATTAAATATCATGAGCTCAGAACATTTGCTTAATAAAAGTAGTTGTTAATATTGCAGGCAAATTGAGTTGAATTTCATTGAGTAATTATACCTCTGACTGGAGTGTAGGCTATCATCGGGGAGGCTCTCATTGGACTATTGTTGATCTCGTCAATGCAATGTATTACACTTCATATAGACACGTTATTAATGAAAAATTAGAACAAATGTTGTTATAGAACCATTTCATGCTCTTCACACTGTAATAGTTCTTACTTATTGCTGACGAGAGCATTGAGTCCTTTGACAACATTTTAAGATACCTGCTTAACATGACTGTTACTTACTGTAGCCGGTGTTTCAGTCCCATGATACCAAATTCATGTTTTAAATCATATTGTATTGCACAAACTGAAAAGCGTTGAACCGTATAATATGATATCAACTGCATTTACTTGTTGTGGACACCCGTGGATACCCACCGTCCGAACAGTAAATGAACACTCAATCATGCAATTTAACAGGAGCAAATTACTTAATTGGCACTAAATGTTAAAGCACTCTGGCTGATTCAGTGATGCACCGGGTGCTCTAAAAGAACTCAATTCGTACAGTTCAATGAAGGATATTCATCATGATGACAAGGTGGAGACCTATTGGAAAACAAAACAAGCCTTTTAAGTACATACAACGTTGATGCATAGGGACACAACGTATAACCTCACGTACATTCAGCTCTTTATTACCGTGTGGTTTTAGACAGCGTGAACTACACTCGGATTCATAATATTGGATTTATTTGTTCCACAGCAATGATTTACCTTCCTTTCTAAAGGGACAGCTGTTGATTTGTACACTGCAGCAGGACATTACTCTCCAGTGTCAGGCGAACAGTTAATTTCGGGGCAAATTCTCGAAAAGATCGCATGTGTTTGGTGGCTGCTAAACCTGCAAAATGAAGACACAAAGAAACCGTGGAATTCTCAAAGCGAGTGAAACTCGCCTCTAAATGTGCTGTGCTGCCAAGCAAATTATTGGTGCTCTTTTAATATCTGCATGTATTGAAAAGAGGTAATATGTGTAAATTTGGCGGGAAAACCATCCTATGCAAATGACCCTCATTGCAAAAACAGTCCAATTGCCAATAATCAGCACTAATGGCTGGACGCAGTTCCAATTATTCACATCTTCAGAGAGTTGGTGGACTTGAAGCACATTTTTATGGAGTTTCACGTCCAGATTTTCCAGTCATCAGTGATTTTTTTTTTTCACAGTTTCAAGTCGCCAAATATCTTCGTGTTGTGATCACTTTCATTTCTGGTGTTATACAGTTATCTCATTAGACGGGTGATGCAAGGGCATCTTTAATGAGATCGACCACAGACTAATTTTCCCATCACAATCTTATCTGCAATGTTTTATTAACTCTCTGTCATTCAGCGTTCGGAGAATATATATTGTCCCACTTTGTCTTTCCTCCATCCACCTTCGGTGCTCTCATAAGGGCCAAGATGCTTTGTGAATCTTTACTTGGATCTTGTGTTAACTTTGCGGGGAAATTTTATGAAAACGTCATAATTGTATGTTTTTCCTTTTGTATCTCGTCACCAGGAGAAGCTCTTTGCACTATGGCGCTTTAAGAATATGCCCCCCTGATGAGTAAAGTACACTTAGTTTGACCCTCAGCAGGGAGTGCTTTGACTGATATAATTAGAGCAACAGTATGTACGGCAAGTTTATTGGAGCTGCAGTCCTTCATCCGTTGGCAAACCGGCTCATAATTACAACAAAACATTTCCCAGAGGATAAAGCAGCTTTGAAGGTCACAATTATTTAGAAATTATCGACTGACATCGTCTGCCAAATAAAAGAAACAAAACAAGCAGCAATGGCAAAGTTACCGTTTTCTAATCTGGCACAAAATTAACAACAGATCTCCCTTTGACATTAACAGGAAACACATTGCATTTGACTGTTAATTCCTCTGGCCTATAAGTGGTAATGAACTATGACAATAAAGTTGTTCATATAATTGTTTTTGTTTTTTATGAGCATGTTGTGCCCTCAGTCTGCACGCAGTGGTGGAGATGGACTTGAAGAATCACTTCCATATGACCAAACACGGGGGGGGGGGGGGGGCAGTGGGTTACCTCAGACGGTCCTGTGTGTCGTTAGCATGTTCTATCTGCGTTAGCGTTGGTTTTCTCCACATTTGATGGCTTTCTCACACAGTACAAAGACATGGAGGTTAAATTGCACCTGTGTGAACGTGCATTAATAGTGTGACAGCCTTAAGATCAGAAATGTGAGAATAAAACTATTGTTATATGGCCCCAACCTTGTTATACAGAGGCAACTATAGTATGTAATTGAATTGATATTGGGTATATTTAATTTGGCTCCAAATGGCTGCAAAAGATAATGTCACTTTGAAACTTGATATTTCCTGTGCTATTTGCTACATGCTAATCACTAAAGTAAATGTGGGTATCTAAAATGTTAAATCTACAAATTGGTACAAATACCAAGGCAAATTGTAACATCTACTAGCAGGGCGCTGTCCCTATTGCCATTTTCTAGTCATGTCGTAGATGTCGTCACCCCTTTGCACTTAATGTATATAGCTGTGGGTAAAGGGGAGAGCCTTGGATCCAAACCTGTAGTGTGAATGTAGTCTGTTACTCGTCAGTCCTGATGGTGATGCAGCCGCTGATCTGATCTTCAAATGTCAGCTCGTTGATTATTAAACCAAAGGGCTGTAAACCTACCTGTCATTCAGCTGCTTTTGAAGGTCAGCAGCTTAAAGAGTAATCAGCTCAATACCTGACACAAATACACAAACGCACACATTAAAACACTTTGGATGGCCATCTGAGCACACGTACACACATCCACATGGGCACACAGACACGATACAACTCTAAATGTCTGCTGTCAATCACTCACCGGCTCATCGTGCCTTCTATCTTCAGCCCTTAATATGATCCTAATATGTGCCGACTTTAAAATGAAGAAAGTGCTTCTAACCTAGTGTCCAATTATGCATGAGGTAATACTCTGTATACAATATGAAAAGGGTCAACAAACAAATAAAAAGCCATAGATTCTAGCACCCACACCTGAACTCCTGTGCCTGTATGACCCCAGGCCTCTGATTTAAAAGCACTATATATGCATTTTTAATCTCAAAGATTGCCTTTTTTTTCCAATTGTCTTTCACTTGTCTCATTCTCCATTTCTCCCTCTGTCAGATCTTTATAATGAGGGCCAATAGCCTTTAACCTCTCTTCAAATGAACTCAACTCTCCTTTCTTACTTCCTTTTCCTTCCATCATACAAAATTCAGCAGTGAGAAAGATCGTGCAAGGGAAGGGTCAAGGACTTTAACTGTCATTAGCATTTAGATTTGAACTGGTATGAGGTTTGTGTATGAGGTGGAAAGATTTTCGAGTGGAGAAGAGACGGTGGGTGGATGGAAAGCCTCGCAGAGAGACATGCCAGGAACGGCAATATGAAAAGAGAGCGACGACAAGAGAGAGGGCGATAAAGCTGTTGCAAAACGTATTTTTCAAGCAAATCCGTATTGGAAGCGTGTGAGAGGCATAAAGAAAAAAGCGATTTGAAAAAATGAGAGTGAGTGACTGGTTGAGAAAGTGGGATTCAAGGAGAGAGGCGTGGAGATCTGTATGGATGAGTGGAAAATAAATTGTGAAAGGCAGATGGGGAGGAGAGACTTATGAATTCCCATCTTCCACACTTTCATCCTCTTATTTCATCAAAAAAAGGAAATTAGTTGATGTAGAGAGATAGAGGAAAACATTTTAGATGTTCTACAGCCATATTATCCTGTGTGGTCCAATATATAAAGCATGGCGATGGAGACAAATTCAATTGAATGTGCTGCAGAAGAACATGCTTTAAAATGACCTGCCTGCGAGGAGGGAGTCAAGAGAGGTTCAGTAGGAATGGAAAAAAAAATATATTGAAGATTGATAAACAGTTAGACTGCGTTTATGTATTCTAGTAAGTTAACAAGTAACGTAACGCACACATTTATTTTTTCATTAATGTGAACAACTAATGGCTTTCTAAAACCATCATGTGACCGCTGCAAACCCAGTCCAGACCCGCCTGCTGCAGCGTGTGTTGATGGGATGTATGGTGGCTGCAGAATATGTGGTTTCGTGGTCTGATCTTCTTCCATGTGTTTCCAAGGAAATGCCCGCAGTGTGGAAATTGCAGTATCACAGTATAGCCCCCACAGATTTGCTGGGAGGCGCATTTGGGGATGCAGAACTGTCGGGCGCGATCCTCTAGTGCCCCACGAGAGGGTTGTGCCCCAGAGTTTGAGAACCATTGGTGTAAGAGGAGGATGAATGAACACTTTCTGTCCCATGTGAGATATTTACTGTACCATTGTTTTGGTACGTAACTTCTATAGTTGTGTAAGATTGTAATTTAATGTAAGAAACATACTTATTTGAACACAAACAACAATATTTTCCTAAACCTTATCAAGTGCTTTTGTTGCCAACTAAGATCCCCCCGCCCCCCCAAAAAAGTCGGCAGTAGCAGTGTGTTTTCAAAAGAAAATGTATGCAAGTAATTAAGGACCGCGTACCAACCTTCACTATAGATGCTATAGTATAGAGGAAACACTATTATTTTGTGCCTTCAACATTCAGAATAATGGAGGTTCTGGAAATGGGTCTTTGGTGGTATATACTGACCGTAACCCCTTGACATATCTGTGTTTGCTGCACTGTCTAAACCAGCAGTTAATGAGGTGGGTGTTATTCCTGCAGGCTTGCTTATATTTGGCATTTTGAAAAGGCAGCGATAATGTGATTGCGGCTGCTTTGTCTCAGGCTTCTAACTGTTAATTGTGGGTTCATTGTACTTTGTCCATCTTCTGTTACCGTCTTGAACTGCTTCATTTTCAGGTACCTGGTTGGAGAGTCGGGCCGTGAGAGCTGGGATAGTAATAGACATTTTTGTTTCATTTTAATTCAAATTGTCTGTAATACTGTGGGGAGCCCTTATTAAGAGGTCTATTCACCTGACTCATTATTCTTCTCTCTTTTCTCTCTTGAAGTAAATTGCCCATTGTGTGAGAACGCTTTCTTCAGTTGTCTTCTGGTTCCTTTTGTGCACCTTACATGAACACATTGATTGCCTCATGCACACTTTTCACGACTGATTTTACTGATACTCAAACTCCATACTTCGCTTATGTTCAGTTAGGCATTTAGTCAAGTTGCTTTTGTTTAGTCAATTATTTAGTTTCATCTCACTGTTACATCACTCTAATGAGGTGTCTCTTTGTCTCAATTGTGGTCAAGAGCCTGGTTGTGACACTTTGTTGTGCATTTTTAGTTATTTCATTTTACTTTGCTCATTCAATCCTAATCCAAGTAAATCAATTAAAGTTATTTTGGGATTTTCAGGGGCTCTATTGATTTAAATAAATATTTGAGTGTATACAATTTAAGTGGTTCAAACATTCTTATAGCTTGTTTTGCTTGATCAACAATCAAGGCAGTCAAAAATACAATGATGTAGATCTTTATTATTATAAGAAAATAAGAAAAATTGCAAATATTCACAGTTGGGAAATATGTCGGGAATATAGGAACATGTATTAATTATTCATAAGGAAATTGATAAATCAACAAATTGTTTCGTAAGTTATTGTTTTTTTGGGAAAAATAATGAAGCTGCCATGTAAAATGAGCGTCAATAACAACATTTTGGGATGGGGCTGGTCGAGGTATCTTAACTGTTTCTCTGCTCTGACAGATGTGGAAAAAAAGGATTGAGGAGTAACGGAAAGAAAGAAAGAGACTGTTTCCCTTCAGTCGGCTTCATGGCTCTCTCAGGTCCTGGGGTATGTTTGTTTCAGATGTTAGCATCTCCCTCTGGGATTGGGGTTAACCTGGTGCAGTAACTCATCTGTGGCCTATATCTGCTCACAGTTACCGCGTCAACCTGACTTCATGACTGGGTGCTTCCCGTAATACACATAGTAACTCTTTTCCTCCAACCTTTCTTTTCTCTCTCCTGCTCTGCTCCAATACCAGTGACACGGTATGAAGCTCGTCATCACTAAACGTATTGTCCCTATTTAATCATTCCAAGACATTTCACATTCCTGAAAGAATGGGACATTTTGAACAGAGCCCTTTACCAGGTTGAAAAAATAAATAAAAAAGATAAGTGAGACTAATTTGAAACAATGTATCTCATTTAGTCTTGGCCTAACTTGAAGGCCGTGTAATGGTTATAGAGCAATTTCCTGCCAGCAAACAAGAACATCAACGTAGAGGTCAGAGTTCAGAGATAATCTAATTCTTCTTAAATACAATTAACAGATTTGAGAGATAGTGTCACACTGAATGTATATGTCTATGTGTGTGTGTGTGTGTGTGTGTGTGTGTGTTTCAGCAAGTGATCAAGACAGACAGAAAGCCTTCACCTGTTTCTGATTTAAAAGCCCTGATACAGATCTCTTGGAGCCGCTAGGAAGCACAAGGGAATGAGCTGTGTGTTTGGCATGCACGTCG
Organism: Clinocottus analis; assembly: GCF_023055335.1. Classification (NCBI taxonomy): domain Eukaryota; kingdom Metazoa; phylum Chordata; class Actinopteri; order Perciformes; family Cottidae; genus Clinocottus; species Clinocottus analis. The sequence continues at coordinate 7,247,588 of NW_027175854.1, forward strand.
ACAGTGATGATACTGCGAATGTGAATGTATGAGCGGTTGAGCTTTGGTCTCTACGAATGCATCTCGATATGTTTTGCCTGGTGTGTGCACAGGCGCGTGTGTGCGTGTACATTTGAGTCAGTGTGCGTGTGCTCCCTGGGTTGCATACTGCTTTAAACGCATACACGTGTTTGTGCAGAGCCTTCGGCGGCAATGCTTTAGACTGAATCACACACACCTGTCTGCACCAGTAAACCGAGATGTGAAACGCTTCCTCTCTGTATCTTTTTCGTGCCACGAACTCAGGATGTTGCACCAAAAGAGGCTTTGATGTTGAAGATTTTGTTTTAGTTCGGTTGAGAATTATAGAAGTTTCCGAAAAGACGTAACGTGATTAAAATACCACATCACAGAAACTTCATTCTACGAAGCGCAGGGGCCGGAGTGTACCTCATTCAAGTTTTTTTGATTTTTGATTTCACAGAGGACACAAACAGTCCTGGGGCAAAGTCCTGCGTTTGTTCGACTCACCCTTTTCCCCCAACCTCCGCCCAACGTAGATTCATTAGAAACATCAAAAACAAACGTAATTGAAAATGCAGTTTTGTTAAATGGGAACTTAATGGTAAAATATAACAGGCTTCGAACTATTTAGTACAGTCCTGTTATGAATTAGTAAAAAAATGTAGCTCTGTTGAGTTCTCAGACATAAAACCATTTTTAACTGTCTAATCGCCGAAAAAAAAAGAAAAGTTGAATGATGTCATCTGTTAATAAAGGCCAAATAAGACAGAAACAACGTTGAAGGTGAAGAAAATATTTAATCTTGAACAACAACGACAAGGACTTGAACTGCAATTCAGTATTGAAATGGTGTTCCCACTATTCAAACTCTAAAAGTATCAAAAGGGCTACACAGAGGCCCATTTGACTTGCCATGAGGATGCTTGAATTGTTTGGTATTTTTTTCAGGCTTAGTGAAAAGTTAAATTGAGTGTATGTCACATTTTATTCCACACCGCCAAACCATATCAAAGAAGCCATTTGGCATGTCATTCAGCGCATATATATATATATATATATATATATATATATATATATATATATATATATATATATATATATATATATATATATATATGTGTGTGTGTGTGTTCACACGTTTGGTGTTTTTGACTGTCACTGATAGATTGGGTCTTTCTTTGTGTCTGTGCATGCACGCATGGACATATTGTGTTTGGGGATGTGGGTGTTGTGAGTTTTTTCTTGTAATTCTGTGTGTATTTTCACATCTTTTTGAGAAGCATTGTTTATGTCTGAGTGTTTGTTTGCACATATGAGCCTGCATTGTTGTATGTGTGTATGATAATGTGTTCTACTTCCAAAAAGTAACTCCCCTGAGGCCAGTAAATCATGACAGGTGTCTGAGAGGAGATAAACACACAGTATGATGACAGGCTCCCAACCTGTCTGGAAATACATGCGCTCTGTTTATGTTCTTGTACTGCTGTCTTTGTGAGGACCAATTTGAGTTTTGTTTGAGATGTTCAGTATGAGGACAACTTCAGAAAGTTGGGGCCAATCCTCACCGCTTCAATGGATGTGACAGTCAGGACTTTTAGTGTTAGTTTGGTTTAGGATAAGAGGAAGGATAAGGTTGGGACAGTTATGGGAGAGATGTTGCGGGTCCTCAAAAGTACCGAAAGAGTATAATGAAAGTGTGTTAGTTGGGGAAAAATACAAAATACTAGAAAATATTGCAATTTAGGTTGATTAAGGGGAATTATTTCTTTGACCTCTTCTGTTTATTGTTCATAATGTTTATCTTCCCTTTATTTATTTAGTGGGGGAATGCTCCCCGGAGTATGAAGTGTAGGGTTGTGAACACAGCCCACCAATCCCCTAATCAGTGCCAGCATATAAAAGGCCCCCGTTGGCATGGCCTCCCTCCTTTTTGGCCCCTGTGGTGGCGCATAGTGGCTTTCATGCTTCAGGTATGTATTAAATGTGATCACTTAGCATGCCAACCACGATGAAATACAGCCACATTGATTTACTCTGAGTAAGTTGTTTTTCTTCATTGTCCTGCTGTCTGAGTGATGACTTGTTGGTACCCCATACTTGATGTGGTAAGTAGTCACACCCTTAATTTGTATAATTTTGCTTTTTAATTCCTGTTTCATCATTTGTAGGTTCACCTGCTGCTGCTTTGTTTAGCCTGCTGTGTTGCCTCTGTTATTGCTTGTTTTCGCTCTTGCTTGCTTTTCTGTGTTCCTTAATGATGCTAAAAAACATTTTAAGGTTGTTATGCTTATATTTCCTGGGGAATAATTCCCCAGGTGGCATTGTTGGTTCACTCTCATTTCCCCCCCTTAATGCATCGTCACATCTGCAGTACTGGCTTTAACGTTTCAACAGATTTGATGGAGATTACTGAAAGTGGATTAAGGTTTTATGTTAAAATACAAATATGCAAGTTAACTGTGTGGCTAAATGTGCTAGGTAGCTGGTGGCAGTCTTCATGTGTCCCTCCAGTATTCACACTATCCCATAGTGTCATGTTCAGTTTTAATGACTACACAGTACTTCTATGATGTGCTTTGCAAATTGAATGTTTTGATCAGGTGTAAATGCTTTTTGGCACGTTATTCCACTGCTATCACAAATTATGTCCTGCTTTTGTCCTCTTTAGGCTGTTTACTGAAGGCATACAACATTCTCATTTTGTAGGGTTATAAAGGATAAGATGTAAAGAATGAACCATGAAATGCACACTCCTGTGTTAGATCTGTGTTGGTGTGATGATAAGCTTATGTTTGGAGCACAGATTATGTCTCTAAGGTCAGGCTAAGGTCAAGCCAGTGCTTTGAGTTACAACGCAAAGATAAAGTTACCTCACATCTCACTTAATGATTTTATACGTCCTGTCTTGTATGACTCTGTTCAGTTGGCAGCAAGCTGTCTCATCCATCACACGCCTTAACTCCATGTCATCCATATAAAAAAAAAAAGAAGCCATCCCTTCGAGCAAACTAAAGTTGTTTTTCCTGGAGAGAAATGATAGTCCATCTAAATAGAGGGAGCCCAAACTTTCATTATGACTTCAGATAAGCAGGCGGCTGAACCTGTAATGTAGTTTTGAGTTACAATGTGAGGGATGGGGGGGCTGTGGGAGCATTGTAAAGAGCCTAGTAAATCACTAATATGTACTGCAGACCTTCTACACAGTCTGCTACAGCAGATAGCCGTATATTGGCAAAGTCGATTTAGCCTTAGGCCAGATATGCATCCATTATCAATGGTATTGCTACTGCAGAGCTTCATGGACTTAAAGGTTGCAGACTTCCTCACTGCAGTTTGTGAAGCAAATATAGTCTGAAAAGTGAAAGCAGTAAAGCAGGTTCATTCATGACGAGCGAGACTTTAACTTTAAATAAATGAACACAAAATAACAAACAGATTTAATCACAATCAAGGGAAAATTCAAGATGGTAGCACATTGTCAATGCATTATTATACATACAGTGTTATATATTCGTTTGGATATTTTTCATTTATTATTTTATTTTAACTTAGTATTCTGATGGTACTGGCACCTTCACCTTTTAGAAATGTATTTTGCAAGTGGATATGAAAAGGTTATCAGACTAGTGAAAAAGTATAATATAAGCTCACACACTCCTATTTCCAAAGCTCATTTTTCTTTACTTCTATTCAAACCAATACCAATAATGCAAAATATCAGGTACACTTGTTTTTCAAACATCCCAATGCTGAATAATACATAAAATATAAACAAAAACATCACACACATCGTAAAATAAAGACTCAAAAAAACAATTGTACAATAGACGGTACTCTGCAATTATAATAAAGCTCCCAAACATCAGTCTACTTAAAAATGTACATCAGTCACTGACAACAAAGTTGAGTAAATGCCTCCAAAGCTTTGAAGCGTCTTAAAAGTATAGTGACAAAAAAACAAGCATGCAGCATTTAAAGTCCATCCATATATTAAGGCTTCTTCTGAAGTTAAATTCCATCTCCCTCTGCGATAAACACCGAGCTGGAAAATAAAAAGTGATATACTGCATTTTAACCAAAAACCTTTTAACAAAACATAAACGGCTCAGTTTGTTCTCTCAAAGTGGAATCTGATTCCTTATTAGCTCACGTGAAGCTCTCTAATCTCGCCCTGCTGCTGCTGTGCGTTTGAAAGGCAGGTGATAATGTTGGGCAAAGAGTCGGTGGCAGTTCGGGGCAGTTATCCACCTGACTTCCTATCTGAGGAGGATGTGGGCTGTCAGATCTGATCACTCTCATGATGTTCCTGCTCTCTGAGGTCTCTGACGGCCTGGCTGTGACCCTGACCGGGGGGTCAAAAGTCACATGTTTCCCACCACTTTTTTCTGCACTACAACCGCACAGCCATCAAGTTTTACAGTGAGTGTGTGCATGTGGACTAGAGACAGACTCAATTTCACTGTAGGAGCTGGAGTTATGGATGGGCTGTCAGGCCAAGGTGAAAACAAGATTTTACGGGGAATCTGTTTCTTGTTAGAAGACATTTTCTCTTCTCCGCCACTTTATATTTTTCTTCCCAATCTGAATGTTTTCTGACAGGCAATACAGCGTTTATGTATAGGTCTACCAAAACCTGTAAACTCATGGAGGAAGCATCCCTAATCAACTATAAAATGCATGCCATGCCGTTGTATGTTTGACATACTTGATATTTTAATGGGTCTCCTTGGTCTGGAAGGACTTAGCTAGGTGGATATTATAGAGCCAAGTGGTCAGTTAGCTAAAGTACAGCCATCCTGAATACCAATACAATGGTAATGATTAATATAGGTATTCACCTTTTTCTCTTCTCAGTAGAAATAACCATCAACAAAACAAGCACTTTACATATAAGCTTGTCATTTTAATTTATGCTTCAGCACTTTTAGACTGCATCAAATATGTCATCTGAGCGATTAAGTCAATGTACCTCATATTAGCATATTGAATTGCGTCATTGATGAGTCCCAATATCTAGAATGCAAGAAACTATGGTTATATTTTATACCAATTTTGTGCAATTGTGATGAATCTATTCAAACCTCTTTCTACATTTTCTTTGAAGCATTCTGCGTCCTCCTCCCTACTTTTCCTCTCAAAGTCCTCTTCGCCCCCTTGTTTTTCTCTCTCTCCTCTTATGGTGTTTTTCCCCTCCCCTCCCTCCATCCGTACTCCATTTAAACATTCTTATATGCATTTCACTCCATCAGGTTCCCCGGCTAAGTAAGTTAATCTGGTGAGAAGCCATAAAAGCATTGTTTATGAACAGAGCAGTAAGTGCATTGTTGGCAAGATAAACCACCCTGATTTATTTTAAGGAGATCTCTGGGAGTAATACAGCGAGGAGAAAAACAGCCCTCCCTATTGCTCTATATGCATGCATGTCTGTCTCTTTCATCTGCTCTTTTTTACTATTTACCCCCCCTTCTATCCATCCATCTCCCTCTCTTTCTCACTCTCTCCCCTCCATTTTATGCATCCCTCTTTCTTTCTAACCCTCCCCCCTTCTTCCTTTTACTCTGTCTGTCATTCTGAGTTGCACACGCTCTCAGAGATGTATTGAAATGCCTTAACTATGTCGTATATTTGGCCTCCTACCTGACTTTTTATTGCCACTTAAATTTGTCTGCAGGAGGCAGCCTTTGTTTGGAAATATGCTCTGCAACAGAATGGGTTGTACCAAGTTACCCCAGTCCAGCAATTCTATTTTATGTAATGCAACAAGTGGGCTGAATGGCAGGTGGCCTGACTTAATAGCTTCACATGTAATACTGGTGGTACCCCAATGCTGGCGACTTGGGATTTATAGATTGAGGGGAATATATCTCGGTCCATCAATCCAGCTTTGTAATATGATACATCGTCAAAGCTAATTCTGTTCAGAATTGGAGGTTAGAAATAAATCCCAACCCCCCAAAAAAGGTACAAATTACTACACATAAAGTTAATGTGTTCGGGTGATGACAGAGGTCACACTTTCTCCCTTCTGCAAAAGACTCTGCAATAGGTGAAGGAATCAGAGGATTAGATGACAAAAAGGTCAAATACATTGTCAAGAAGGCCAAGGATATTATGACAGAGGGCTGAAGAGGAGGGGTTGTGAACAAAAAAAAGTGTGTCATGGAAGCTGATGAGAGGATTGGAAATGAGGGATGGGATGGAGGAAGTGAAGGACAAAAAGGAGGTGATCAAAGAAGGAAAGACTGGTGAGAAAGTAGAGCGTGGGGTGAGTGATGAGAAGAGTGGCAGCAGTAAGAAAGAGGTGTGGAGGTGAAGACTGGGATGAGGACACAATGAAGGACAGGGAGGAGAGGTGAAACAAACGAGTGAGAGAAAGAAAACACCGGAGGCAAGGAAAGTTTGAGAGAATAAGGGAGGTGTTGGATTGAGAGGACAAGAGTGACAAAAGTAGCAGATAATGAGATACAGATGGAGAGAGTGAAGGGAAGCGGAAGAATGGAGAGACAGGACAAGGAAGGGAAAAAGAATGACAATTACAGGGGGGGATGAGAGACAGATGTGATGATGAAGAGGTGGGAGGATGAAATGATATAGTGTTGAGATGATAGTAACATGCCTCAGTCTTGGCTGTTTCCTGTAACAAAGGAATCCCCAGCATTTCAATGTGTGTGTGTGTGTGTGTGTGTGTGTGTGTGTGTGTGTGTGTGTGTGTGTGTGTGTGTGTGTGTGTGTGTGTGTGTCTCAAGAAGGTGAACTTTGATCTCATTAACATGGTTAGACTGACCTGCCAACCCGGACATGCCTAAATGTGTGCGCACAGAGCAACGGCAGCAGCAACACGGACATGTTGTACTCCTTGTGCTGCAATAAAACACAAGATCAGAGCAGATGAAATCAGCGGTAACGGACACACGCGGTACACTAACAAGCACATAAACAAAGAAGCACGCGGAGAAGCAAGAAAACATCACCAACAGATGAGAGCCAGTTGTCTTGTAGTAATTGATCCCATATTCCGGCCTTGTAAAGTCAAGGACGAATAACATGTTCAAGGCAGATGTGGTTTGTTGAGGGTGGTTTCACTGTTAAAATCATTCAGTTTTAACACGCCGATGGAGATTCCGTTGAGGCGAAACCAGTTATGGGATCGTATGGAATCACTGAATCAAAGAATGCTTTGAAAAGTGGAAGTCGGGACTGATTAGGGGCTTGATGGGGGATTAGGGAGACAATTGAGCCAGATAGATGCACAAAGAGGTGAGTAGACAAATAAAGAGCATTACGGAGATGTGTTTTTGATGAACACTTTGACTTGGGATTGACTGGAAGGATGAGTGAAAGGATGGAAAGCTAAAAAAAAACATTTACACCAGAGAACGCCTAAAGCATACGATCTCCCATTGTGTTAATCTTTTAAAGTCAACATATAAAAAATTTCTGTTTTGCATTTTCTTTCGTTAAAGGAGTCCTGGAAGCCATCTGTTTGGACTTCGAAAAAAGTAGAGACAGCATGTGATTACTTGTCATCAAACGTTGTGTCAGGATGCAACAGCGAGAGAGGTGTCAGACCGAGACCAATGGAAAAAGAAAAACAGCAACCAAAAAAGAAATGTCTATAAAACATAAAACAGCAGGGTGAAGAGAACACTTTTGTGGTCAAGTGAGAGGGCGGGACCCAGGACGAGGGAGAGAGGGATGGAGGCAGATGGGCAAAGATCAGGAAGACGGCACAGCAGCAATTTCACGACGACAGGGAAGTGGAACGAGGAGCAAGAGCTGCGGTCAGAATAGGAAATCTGATAGTAAAGTCAGTTGAATTGTTATGAAAAATGGTAGCAGTTGGAGAGATAAGCGTGAGTCGAAGACAAATTTCCCCCTGGTGTACAATGGAGATTTATTGTAACATTAAAAACACAGACGTTGGGAGAAACAGCACCCAAATAGGTACAATGATTTCCACAACAATACACATCTGAAGTTTTTGCTTTCATGTGAAGCAATTAACTTTTAATTAGGAAATTCTGACTTTAATTACAATCCCAACACTCCCCATGTATCTTAAACATTATCAAAGGTTTCAAACGTATGCGTTTTCTTTTTGTGTGGGACAACCAAGACGCAAGAAGACAGCCGCTTTCTCCACAGCATTGACCACAGAATTCCTGGTACTTGGACTCAAATGGAGACGCCAAGAGAGCAAAGGGTTGGGGAGATTTTTACTTGTTAATGTCATGCAGGTAATTAATTACAAACAAAAAAAAGTCCAAACACGAACTGGGCTTCGGATGAACATGCACGGCAGGTTCCAAGAATACAAGGTCAACTTGGAGTAGACAATGGCAAAGAAGAAAAAAACACGCTCTATATATGTCCACAAACACTAATTAGGTTATATTCGGTGCAGCTGGGGAGGCAGGGTCCAGGTCCCAAGGGCTGACGAGGAGATGAGCCACAGGTGTGCAGGGCAGGGACCCGCACCCAGGGTCAGAAAAACAGAGGAAGGTTGAGACGGATGCAGAGGGCACAGTTCCTACTCTGATTTACAATTGGCAGAGAGCGATCGATACAGTTCTCAAGGACACTAAGAAATGCAACATCATCGCATAGGACTTGGGACTGAATAAAGCGTGGCACCAATGACAGGGACTGCACTTATGTCTTGCTCAAGGACGCAATCCTGATACTGCAACTGCTGAACTTTCTTTCTTTCTTGTTGACACAGATAATTACACAGAGAAGCCCCGGTCTGTCCTTGCATCCTGGGACTATGTGTCAGCAGGATTTAGTGTTTGACTAATGTTGTTGTCTCCACCAACCATCAGGAGTTAAATGTCTTCCAAAAGATCCACATGTTCTCTTTTACTACCGGTGATCCTAACATTATATAACGCTGCAACATTAGCTCCACCGTCACCAGCTGTGAGATAAAATACTGCTTGGATATTGATGCATTACCTTATTCATTTAGGGATAAAGCCTTTGATGTTATGCCACTGTGGGAAAGAGTACTTATATTTAGTACTCTTTGTTTCATGACACCAATACTTTTCTTCAAGTAGACTTTGAAAACAGGACTTGCTTTTCTATTCTTGTAAGGATACATTAAATTAAAGACAGGTATATTTCTTCACCCATTTGTCATAAAGAACAGAGTAACCTGTAGCTAGGTTAAGACAGTCGTGTTAAGCCTCCATAAACAACACAGCTGATTCCCTACAGATGCCCACATTGTGTCCTTGGAGATGTAAATACACACATAAAAAAAGACAACTGCTCAGTTCCTCGTAGGGAGTGGTAGAAATACCGTTGCTGCTCGGGCCAATCACCCAACACCAGCTGCGCTGACTCGGGCATGCCATTAGCATGCCTCAGGATTGGCTGCCTTTTTGGATCCCATCTCGCAATTTCCATAATGTCAGCGGTCATCACGAGTGCAGAGGAAACATTTCAAAGGCCGGCTGAAGAAAAAAACGCAGAATCACATCTGAGGGCTTTAAAGACACAACTGTTGACTGTAACACCCACTGGCAGCACTGCCTGAAAAGAGCTTCGAGGCTTCAGGAGGAGAAGGCAGCCGAAGACATTGAATATGACATACATGGAAACATAACCCGAGGCTGCAAGATGGCAAAGTGGGGAAGTGTGTCCTACAGACGTACACCCTGAGATCCGGCCAAAGTGGGAAGTGTCTGCTGAATTGCAAGGCAAGAACTTCAGTGGACTACAATGAGGACAAAATAAATTAGACTTAAATAATTCATATCAGTCAAGTCAAATGTTTTTCTCTTAACAATGGATAAGTCAGGGATTACTTATTAAACATCTTCCAGCCGGTCAGAGAGGTCCACAGCACAACACCAGCCTTAGCATTTGTTAAAATGGACCTCTTCAAAATCAGTAGCCAGGATGGGTCAAAATGTGTTTTTTAGATGAATGGGTGCCCATAGTTGAATTAAACAGACTATAAACCCAATCACATTTACCCCAATATCTCCACCTCTAGGAATACCAGCAATAACAAGGACCACAATGTAAGTGAGTCCTATGACTTCCTTGTGTTATCAACGTTCTTTTAACAGTGCATGTGCATTTTTGCTGTTGTAACCATGTAAGTGTCTCTTTAAAGTGAGAACATTATCATATAATCCAATCAAAACAAAAAAACACAGAGTATGTACATGTCTGTTTGAGTATGTATAATTGTATCCCTGTGTATGCTTGAAGGGTACGGAGCAAGGAAGCGTTTCGTTGATTTGTTCTACTCTTTGTGTGGTTTGTGTGAGTGGAATTGTTCAAGTAAAATTTAAAATTAAGGAACAGTGGCGAGTCATGAAAAAGGTGGTTGAAGTCATAGCATAGCCACAGAGCGGAAAGACAAACTGAGAGACGATGAATTCTGAAGTTATTTAACTGACACGATCACATCTCATGTGACTTAGCCCAATCACAGTACGTTCATGAAAAATAAAACTTATAATAACAGTGTGTTTTGCATACATGTTTCACTTGATTTTCAAATAGGTGTTGATTGAAATGTCAATGCCAGGCCAAGCACAAAAGAACCAAAAATAATATATTGGACATTTTGATCCAAAAGATACGGCTATTAAACTTTCCAAAAAGTGAAACAATGCTAAAGTTCATTAAATGTGTTGTTTGTGTACCAACTGTCACAGCTATTTTGGATTAAGTTTGCATACTGCACAGTACTGAGTATTCAGTACTCAGCATGCCTTTTACGGAAATGGTCCACAGCACATCTGTCCACTCATCCATCCATCCAGTCACTGTTCAATGAGTTTCTCCTTGTTAAAGGTTACAAAATAATTGTTGTTGTTCATCATCTAATTGCTTTGGCAACAATGGCTACCAGCAATTCATGTAAAGCTTAATTGAAAATTAAATTTTGAAATTGAGTTGTTGAGGAGGAAGGTGGGGAGGGCTGGTTGGGACAAAAATAGAGAAATAGCAAGAGACATCTATTGTTCAGCTTTGGCAATGATGGGTTATTATTTGCGCCAAATAGAGCCCAGTGAAATTGAGACAAACGGGAAAGACGGGCAGAGAAAGACTTGCCTCTGGAGAGACATAGCTCTCAATAGAGAAATGAAATGAGAAACGGAGAGATATTGTTCAGAGTGAAAGAAAAAAGTTCTTCTGAGATACAAGTAGAGAACACTTAAGATAGGGGTATATGGAGAGATAGAAACTGAAATATATAGAGGAAAAACATAGGGCTATAGGACATAGAATAAAAAAAGTAGGGCTGGGCAAGTTAACGCGTTAATATCGTGTTAACTTTTCAATCAATTAACTGCGTTAATTATTTGATCATGCGTTAACTGCATTTTTTTATTTTAAAAAAATAATAATAATGTTGGGGCTTTTATTTTGAAGGCGATAATTTACTTCCGCCCTCGAGCTTCTGTAGCATTACCGGACTATTTGCCGACTTGAGCCAGACGCGAAAGCACGTATAGTTCTGTAGTTTCTGTCCTGAATGAGTGCCGCGCGAGCGAGTCGCCTCTCAAAGCTTCACAAGCGGTCACCGGCAGCTCACGCTACAAGGTCAGCAGATCCAGATTGAACATTAATCGCGTATGCGCAAAGCCGCCGCTGATACCTGTCAGCTGTCCTTCACATCTCCACCTCATTCAACCAGACTTCAGTGCACTTGTTCAAGTCAACACAGACTGGACTTTTCTCACTGAGGAAGAAAAACTGAACTAAAAACCTGAAAAGCACTTATTGCTTTTGTATAGAGTGAATCAATGGCTGCTCTTTAACATCTTTAAGGTAAGCAACAGACTGAACATGGACGAAAGAAGGAGTGACTTGTCCCTCACAAGGACCCTTACTACTTAACAGTACCTGTTAAAAAAAATAATAATTATATATATAAACTATATATGTATGTATGTTAACTTGTTGTTGCTCCAGAGTGCTGTTATATTGTTTTGGTAACATTACTTTGAAATAAAAGCATGCAATACACATAGTTTTTTTACTTCATTGTTGAATTTGGCGCATAATGTGATTAATCGCGATTAATTTTTTTTGCCCAGCCCTGGAAAAAAGGTGTAATTTCGGGTATATACATTAAAAGCAGAGCTCTGCGTATTTTGTCTAATACTTGTTTAATTCTTGTCCCCACTCCCAGCTACAAATACACACACACACACACACACACACACACACACACACGCGCACTCTCACACACATACACACACACACACACACACATACTTACAGAGTGTCCCTTCTGATTGCCCTCAAGTCATGTAGTAAACAAAGCTATCATCGCGCTGACACTACTGAGATTGGATAAGGATAGAGTGGGAGTAAGAGAAAGGGGTCGCAGGACAGATCAATACCCATATGAGAGAGAGAGAGAGAGAGAGAGAGAGAGAGAGAGAAACAGGGGAGAAAGGAAAGGGGAGAAAAGAGGAGCGAGAGAGAGATGACAAGATGGAGAAGACATGAAAATGAAGGAAATGAGCTTGCAGCGCCGGTCACACTGCTTATCGTCTCGTAAACAAGATATGTTGTTTCCATGCCAATAATCATGTACTAAATAACTAAGAGATGTAACACAAAGTGAGAATAATTAATACATAAAGTATTTATGGTTCAATTGAATGGAGTGTGTGACATGCGTAGCCTTGCAGATAATCTAAATCTCTTGAGCTCAGTGGAGCTTGAGGTTGTACATTAAGGAGAGGGCTTCAGTACAGTATTTACTGTGTGCGTGTTTGTGTAAGGCCTTAGGGCTGAGGTTTATTCAATTGGATTGGAGTGTGAGATTATGTATGTTAGAAAATATGATGTTTCTTCCACCCACCCACACCTCCAGGTCCTCCAGGACTTTCAGGCTGCCATATGTCTGCACGAGAGAGATCTGCAACAGAGGCAGGAAGATATGACACATGCATGATTCATTTTGCCTGAGTAAATGTCCAAAGTGCCTGTGACATTGGAAGCAATAATCTGAATTCATGTACAGTCATTGAATATATTTGTGTTAGAGAGAGAGAGAGAGAGAGAGAGAGAGAGAGAGAGAGAGAGAGAGAGAGAGACCCAGTGAAACAGATGGGCACACCAGCTGTACTGCCAAGGCTATTTCATGACTGGATACCCAACAATAAATCCATACTAAATGCTAAAATGAACACCTGTAAACATTCTAACTGCTCCACCGAGGCCCTCACACACTTCCTGGTATTACTTTAAAATGGTAAACATTGTTGATGTATCCTATTATCCATCACCCCTGCATCGATTCTGCACGACTGCTGCAGCAACCACTCCAAGCTAGTGTGTTCTGAATCTATTGATCTATGAACTGAGGACTTCCCGAAAACATAAGCTTGTCCCTGTTGGCTGGTTGCTCGACCATTCTTTTCAAGGGCGCAGCCTGCACCGGGGATCGAGGGAGCGCACCTCTATTTCCTATGTTTGTCCCGCTCACCAGTATACTTCCAGGTTGAGGTCCTCTGCGTCAGCTGAGAGGAGCTGGTCAACATGTTGATGCACTCCACTGTGTCGTCCTCCGTTGTTCCTGTGCACACACGGCAATGAGCTGAAGGAGCGTTGTCACTATTCAAGTTTGTTGTGACCACGTGGAGGCATGAGTGGGACACTTCATCTGTTACTTGAGGGTTGAAATAATCAGCTCTCTGCATTAGACAATCGCATATGTGTGTATGTGGGGAAAGATATGTATACACACACATATATATACATATACATACATACATATATATATATACATACATACATACATATACATACATATACATACATATACATACATATATATACATGTATATATATATATATATATATATATGCATACATATACATACATGTATACATATACATACATATATACATATACATATATATACATATACATATATACATATACATATATATACATATATATATATACATACACATATATATACATATATATATATATATATACATATACATATATACATACATATATATACATATACACATATACATACATATACACATATACATACATATACACATATATATACATACATATACACATATATATATATATATATATATGTATGTATGTATGTATGTATGTATGTATGTATGTATGTATGTATATATATATATATATATATATATATATATATATATATATACATACATACATACATACATATATATATATATATATATATATATATATATATATATATATATATATATATATATATATATATATATATATTCAATTGATAAACCCGACCCACTTTTCCCATATAAGTACCGAGCAGCACTGGCACCAAAAATTGATCAATTTAGCGAGAATGTTACTAAGTTGGCAACATTGATCCCCTCAGGCACTTCGAAAAACATGTTATTATTATAAACAAGAACATTATGCTTCACTGTCTGACAGCCACAGACACTGGATTATTATTAGGTTTTTTTTTAGAACATTTGATTTATTCATTGCTGTCGGGATGTATTATGAATGTCAACACAAATAGAAAAACATGTTCATACAATGCATTGCCTACCCTTAGCTTTAATCAGCACAAGGGCTGCCGGGTAAACAGTTAGCTACTGCCCAACATCCAATAGTCACCTGGGTTAAGTTCAGAGTAAAGCCTAGTTTAGGCTTCTGCGTCACGTCGACGCCGTAGTTGAGCATTCGATATTCTGCATCGAGGGACCGCGTTGCTCTGCAATTCACTGCCATGTCGCCAGGGGTGTGTGGCTGTGTGGTTTCAAGAGTTATAGAGTCAGAGCTCATCATTATTGAAGAGCAAATGCTTATATTGCAAATGTTGAAGCGCAGGCGACAGAAAAGACGTTTGCAGAGGACGCAACTGCCGGAAGTTACGTTCTGAGCGGACCAATCACAGCGCTTGCGGTCCACGTCAACGTGACGCGTAGTTAGGATTTTGGGGAGGTGCACATCAGGCTACGTCATAGGGGTGTGCGTCGACGCGGTACCGGCGCCGTATGTACGCCGTCGACCTGACGCAGAAGCATAAACTAGGCTTAAGTGTGTGAATAGCGTCAATCCTGCATGTTATACTGCAATGTGGTGTTCATTTTGACGTGTTACACACACACACACGATAGACTGCAACATGTAACACTGCGCTCTGGATCTCTGAAGCAAACTCAAGCAAAAGATGCAAATAAAAAATTCCGAAAATAAAAGGCTTTATGAGATGCAGTTGTCGGATAGTTGAGCGAACTCGTGGAGATTCACTGGCACAATACCAAACCTGTGTTGGTCTTAAGGAAGCTCGGCTGTTGGCCTCCTTCACAAGGGTCAAGATCCTCTGCAGTAATCCAAGAGCTGGTGGAGATTTAGCATCGTGCTCAGCGACACATGCAGGACATTCAATGACTCCACTGTGCTGCCCAGATATTTGTCTCCATATCTCACGACTAATCACACACAAACACTGAGATAACCACACTGACTCAAACTGGGACATACATGCTGCACTCTTCAGCGTGGTGTATTTGTTTTTGTTGTTGCGCTACCTTCACAGTGACCATGCCCAACATTCAAATCCAGCGAGGCTGCTCCGGCTCAGACTGCCTGCCAAGTAAATTAACTGCTATTGTTAATCTTTGTTGTCACAGGCGGCCTGTTAATTATAGAAATGTGAATCTGAATGCAAAATTATGCAAACAAGACTTTCTCTTTTGTTTTGAATTCTGTCTTTTTTCTTTGTTTTTTCGGTCAACACGATGGCCAGTTCACATCTGTTCATGCACAAATTGAATTATGAATAACACATGACTTCTGCATATTTATTCTGGTAACCATGCAGTCTCTGTTATATTATTAGCCACGTTCACAAAATTATTGACATGTATTGATTTTCAACCACCCACTGTGTATGATGAATTAAATCTTTATTATTCATCTGTTAACACAGGCATGCATACACACAAGGGGTGCAACAAATAAACATTCAAATGTTATTTGTGAGCAAAGTAACAAAAAAATATGCAGCAATAGCCTGAAGCAGCAATTAATATTGAATGTATGCATTCATTTCCGCAGGTGAACACACACATTTACGGTCCATGCAACTCAGGGAATCTGAATAAACAATTGAGTAGTTCCCTCAAGCAACCGGAAAGTAAAGATGCACACATTTTAGATTCTCACTGCAGATGGAGAATTGTGTGAATGCTGACCTTTACATGTTTGCCAAAACATTTCCATTCCAATTAATACAAATGTTCTGAACTCACCTAATAACATTTGACACAGAATAGAGGAGGGATACATTTCAAAATAATGGGATGTTTTTCTTTTCTCTTTTTATCGAGCGTTGTTGCAATAGTTTGAGGAAATGTATTTCCAATATGAATACAAGTGTGATGATTGTTTGTGGTGGAATAAGAAAAACAATGATGACCTATTCTTCAAGAAAGTATATGTTTTCTATTAGAAATAAGGGAAACATGAATGCACATTTTCTCTTTTTACATTAAAATCTCTTCCCTTTAATAATTGTGTTGTCTAATGCACCTCCATAGCATTTGAAATATCCACCTTTTAGGTGTTTAAATGACAGTACAAACTTAAAACAATATTGTCCATCCTGCACATGGTTTTTACGATTACTATCATCAGTAAGGGTGGGAGGGAAAATTGATACTACATAGTGTCACAATAGTTTGTAATATTGTATTGATACACAGAAGTCAAGTAGTGATCTTTTATTAAATCAATAAATGTATACTGTAATACAAACAGTTTTTCAGGTGCATGCAACATTCATAACAGTGTTGGTCAGTTTGACAATCCATACCTTTTTGCTGCAATAGAAATTATTGAAGTGAGATGTACAGGCTGAAAACATTATTTTATTGGATAAAATATGTCGACAAAGCTTTCCTTTGGGGAAAATTTGCAGTTAAAAAAAAAGGTAATAAATCGCAATACTCAAAATATTGCAATACAATGTATCGAAGTATTGTGATAATATCGCATTATCGTGATAATATCGTATCGGGACTTAAGTATCGTGGGACTTCTTGTGATTCCCATCCCTAATCATCAGTGGAGCCAATATCACCCTCATGTAGTCTTACCATTATCATGTAATGTCAAGCACTACAAATGTTCCACACTTTGGCGTTTGCATTCACCACCATGCAATGGGATACACAAATCATGTCTAGATTTTTCTTCGGATATGTTATAATAACAGTGATTACTGTCAGATTATTGCTCCCCTGGCCGTTGAGTAAACCCATGTGCCACCATTTCCCTCAGTAAGCCCAGTTTAAACTTTGATTTCCTCCACACGCCAATCTAACCTTGAACTTTGCTTTAACTTGCACTGCTAGTGAGTCACGTAAGCCTGTGGGGACATGAGACGGGCTTGACCCAGCCACAACCCTCCTTTCCCTCCTCTCTCTTGTCCTCCATCTGTCCCTTACTATTTCCCTTCATCACTTTTGTCCCCAACATGTGGTATTAGTCTCGACCACCCTCCAAATTCGTCACATCCTTCACCTGCTCCACTCGCTTATTTTTTATTCCCCAGCATTATTTTCACACGTTCGAAAGCAGAAGGTCAGGGGACCGATGGTGACGTGTACGACATGCAGCAAGGGTCATAAAATAGGTTTCAAAAGACTGCAGCCTTCAATGTATATTATATTATATGTGGGCCTATGTGCTTCCTAATCTCATATCACCCGTGACAGTGATATCATGGAAGATGGTAGAAAACACATTTTACTCATGACTTCTGGACACAGAACATCTTAGGGACTCAAAAAGTCATAGAAGTAAATGCCCCATCAATCTGATTGGCCACATTTTAACACTTAAATTCAAGTGACGTAGTTTCCATAACCCTGTGCGTCGGAGAAGGGAAAGAGAAGAGAGTGGAAACGAGAGGTAGGGAGGTCTTGTATAGTTATGCCCAGAGGAAGCACAGGTCACTGGGTGTGAGCAGGAGAGGGGAGCGAGAGAAAAGGAAAGTGAGAAAGAGAGTGAGAGAGTCTTTGTTTAGTGTTGTCAAGGGAAGGACATGTCTTTGTAGGGTTTTCTGTAGGACAGGAAGACTATTAATCTGTTCAGGCAGAGGAAGGGAGGAATGGCTGAACGGAGGGAGGGAGGAAAAAGAATGCAAAGCACGATGGGAAGAGTGGAAGGTCCCTCTGTTGAGAAGAGGAGGCGGTGTAATTAACTTATGAACGGCAGGGCAGAAGTAGGAGTGATGAAGGACAGGAGATATGGAGTAGGAATTAATGAATGGGGAAGAAGGGGGAGAAGGAAAGCAGTAGAGCCCCGCTGACCAGCAGGCTTTGAACACTATCAATCTGCCCTAAAACTTCTCCCTGAGGAGCAACAGATCACACAGGAGGAGAGAATGGAAGCAGAGAGGAGGAAGAGGAAGTGTGATGAGAGGCTACAAAAGGGATTGGAGGGCAGGAGGGAAGGGAGTGGGAGGACAGACATCAAGGGGGACAGAGGGGAGAAGTTTAGCATCATTGCCAGAAATTTCACCATAACTATTAAATATTGTACAGCTCTGTAGCCATAAGACAGAAGACATTAAATCAGCGGTATGGATTGTGCGCCGGGGGGACGGGGGTTGAGTAAACAATCCAAATAACTTTTCCTCACACAGGACATTCACGGAGCACATTCATTTGTTATCCAGGTCAGGCATGTGGTATTACAAAAGCAACAGGAGGAAAAGCAGAAATGCATGCACATTAACTCGTGAAACATAATTAAAAAATAGACCACTGAGCATGACTATTTGGTACAAGTGGAGCTCATGTTGCTTTTTGGCAGAATTTGCTCACAGGACAGTCGAGCGTTGCTCCCTAGCAGCAGCTGTCGATGCAGGCATACGAGACACGCAGGCCACCAGGAGCTTCTGTTATCCGGTATCTGGTCCATTCTGGATTTTTCTCCCCTCCACCTCTTTGATCCTCGAATGCAACGGGAACGGGGACTCTTGCATTGGCAGCATCTCAATTCCTGGTAGTTTGTCCGTTTCATCTGAAAACAATGCTCGGACTGTGTCGGTTGTGGCAATCTGACAGGGCTCAATAAAGTCACTCAAACCAGGTCGATCAGTGTTGAAGATAAGTTTCAACTGTTGGCTTTCAAAAATTGTCTAACGTGGCTAAACTCAAGATGGAGAGGACTAATTCCAAAGCGCTGGAAGGGTGTAACCCTAATGCTCAGGTCTTCTTCTGACAACTTCTCTAAGAGAAACACAAGTCACGTAATACGAGTGATGAGCACTTGGAAGAGGTAGGGATAAGGGTTGGAGGATACAATTTTGTAACGTGAGTAAGGTCCAGAGCTGTGAAGACAGAAGGCGGCCATGCATATCTCCTGTGCTGCGGTGATTTATGTGCACATAAGCACACCTGCAGATGTTGGCATGTGCTCCGTCACATTGTGCACTGACATGTGAACGAACGCTGACATGTGAACGCACAGTCAAATGTAGGGAGCACGGTGTCGCCATTAATTAAATGCCAGCCCACGCATGTCAACACACTAAATGTAATACTTGTGAGGATATTCACAGTGTACATGTACTTTATAAACATCTAAACATTAAAAAAAAGTTCCTTTTTTAGAAAAACAAAACTTGTTCAAAACACACACTCACACACACACACACACACACACACACACATGCTGGTGTATTCTCTAATGTCTCAGAGGTGATGTAAGGATGCTTTCACCAGCACGGTATTCCCTGATCCGGTAACTAAAACATATGTTCCTTTGCATAATGACTCACGCACTGAATAATTTCGTTGACTTAAATTCAAGGGGAAAAAAAAACAAAGCAGCAACACTTTAGATTTCCTTTTGGAGTTTGAATAACCTTTCTATAATCACTTCTTTTGAAATCATGTCTCATGTTTTTTAAACACAAACACATGATGGATTTTATCACATTGGAGGTACAGGTGATTTCATCCGATCGGCATGCTTTCATTAGCCAGCAGCGTATGAAACAAACAGCTCTGATGACACACTACTAATACATCTAATATTATTATTACTAGTGCCAGCACGGCTACTCCTTTAGGACACATTCATAACTAAGTGAGGATAAACCCTCTGCACACTGTTTCAGTTCCACTAAGTAATTGAATTAATGAATTAAACAAACATGAGAATTAGAGCTGTACTTGTGTAAGTAATTATTTGGGACTAATGTACATTCAGTTTACACAGTTTAATATAATCTGAAACAGTCTGTAAAAAAAAAAGATAATGAAACAACTCCGAACCCACTGCAACTATAATAGACGAAATGTAAAGCACACAGCATGACCTTAGCTTTTGCAAGATAATGAACTCAGACCCGGCACATTTGAAATGAAATGTTCCTCGGTGTAAAGTTCAACGAGTGTTACAATGTTTGACGTCTCCCGTCAGCTGCACATCATTGGAACTGAAATAAAATTTCCCCAGCACACGGCTGATCATGACAATCTTTGAGTAAATTCACAAAGAAGGAGTTACTGATTCTCCGCATGAGGCTTCTTTTACATTTCCTGAGTCTCTTAGAAAAACATACAAACTCAGCCGTGTTGCATTTCAATTACTCTGGGTTGTAAAAGAGGGAGAACATCGGTTTTACATCTCAATCGGGCCTGATTTACGATAGCCCCTCTCTCCGAGGGATTCTGCACCTGTGAGTAATATCCTCTAAGTGTGTGTGTGTGTGTGTGTGTGTGTGTGTGTCTGTTTGCACAAGCACGTGGGAGCGTGTGATATCCAGTCAGATTGGAGCAAGAGTCAGTCTGTGAAAGGAGTTGACAACGTTAAACAAGTACATAAGCTATGAATCTGTCTTTCTTGCACTTTTGTTTGCACACCAACATGCAGAAACACTCACTCACACACACACACACACACACACACACACACACACACACACACACATTTTTAAAACCTGAAAAAAAAAAGATTGATTGAGTGAGCAACTCTAAAGACATTTCCTGGCTATGAATCGGGCTGATGATGGAAAAGTGTTGCTTTTGGAGTGTCGGTGCGAGAGTGGCACGGACGATACACTTTGATTGCTTTCACTCACGGCACAGTCACTCCTGAAGCCGGAGGGAAGGAGAAATCAGTGCTGCTTTTTCGAGAATCTGTGGTTGGACTTGTCGAACAGGAATGTCGAGGAAAAAGGGTGCCTGACTAGATGATGGGATAGGAGAAAAGTCTTAAGTGATTTCAGTTTGTGAAGGAGGAGGATAGATACGAGTGTAAAAATGGACAGAGAGGACTAAAAATGAGCGGTAGAAATAATATCTGGAGTAGAAATAATAGCCGGTGTGACTGATTGACGGTTGAATGGATGGAGCTCTGAATGGGGGAGTTCTGGTATAGATGGGTGGAGGCAGGCTGGATGGAGATCAATCAAACCAGATTGACAGTTAAACGAGTAACTATTTCCTTCGACTGTGCCAAAGATTGTCAGTAATTTCAATTCCCACTTCACGGGGGATTTCGAAAAATAAAAGCTGCAACTGACTGATTTTTGCTTATTGTTAATGTTTATTTCTGCTCCCGATTTGCATTAATTGGTTTGGGAAGAAAACAAATCCTACACCAATTTATGAAATGTTTTGAACAAAAACGTTTTGAGAATTTTGTTTGTATTTTGTTCCATAAAAAGCTCTCTTCTTCCCTTGTTGTTGTTTTTGTTCTGCAGCCATTTCAAAAGTGAAACAGACTTGGTGAGACAGATCTCTGTATTATTTTAGCCAATATCAATATAATTTAAATATCACGCTTATAATTGATACCAGAATGTCACTCCATCCCCAGTGTGTACCATATTTTAAACTGCGCAGAATAACGCAGCTTGCTAAGTGCTCGCAAATGGCAAGGTTTAAAGTTTTAACTTTCTACGTAACAGGATTGAGTTTTTCAAAAGGGACATGAACAGTGAACAATCAAACACATTTCCCAGCATGCCCTGTGGGCACTTTATTCTATGGCAGTTGTGATAAAAGTGCAATAAAGATGCAGGTGTGTTGGAGTTATTCACAAACCTGTACACGCTAGAGATGCCACCATGTGGTGTTATCAGACAAAGAAGCAGTGACCACGTTGCATTTTTTGACGCAGCGGGAATGACAATTTGTTTAAATTTGACAGCAATCCATGCTTGTTGGCGCGTTTCAGTCTGCGCCAAACTGGTGGACTGACCAACACATATTCAGACTACCCGGAGGATTGTCATGAGAGAAAACAACAGTAAGTTGATGAGCTGGCAAGGAAACAGCTCTGCTACTTGATGCAAATGAGCACACATTTGGTTTGCTGCAAAATCTCTTTCTAATGTTATGTTCTGCTCCCAAAGTGTTTGGCCAGAACATGACAGAAAATGAACATTGGTCAATTTGGCAAGCTGTAATTTTCAATGTTGGACGATTCTTTTCTAATACACTACTCAATTATACTTCTTTATTTGACAATGCAGAGGGGAAATAGCGACTTCTGACGTATTGTAGAAGAGAAACTCAGCATAAAGCCACTTGGCTGTTTTGCCGCTTCATGCAGAAATCTGCCTGCTAATATTTTCGACAGATAAGAGGCTGCTCTCACTTTGAAAAAAACGTTAAAATTAGTAAATAGTGTTGTTTTTCGGCTTTATTGGATTGTCCGGCAAAGATAAATGGGAAACGACTTGAGAGAATGTTTGACTGCCTATAACACTTGTAAAGTGGTAATCTACATATGGGCTGTGAAAGGACGTGACAGCAGGTTGATGATCTGGTGCCACTTCATGGAGAGGAATATTGAACTGGTTGGTGTGTGAGGGATTGGGTTGCTCACAGTCTGCCCATAACAATTGTTGTTGCCATTGTGTGGCATTTTGCACCCTGGCAGACTTTTTTCTTGGGCTGCTCCCACAGACATAGCAAATGTTACGGGAAATTATTTTGGACAGTTTGGCTTCGGTATGCACAGGGAACTTCATGAGAGACGAGTATTTAACGGCATTTAAGGAGAAGGGGGCAAAAGTGATGAGAGATCCCATTCTTAAAACAGTTACGTCTTCACTCGAGTTGAATTGTGCCAACATCGGTCCTGCTGAAGTGTCTTCGGGCCAAACAGTGAATTCTTACCACCTGCCATGCTGAGCAGAGATAGAGCAGTTCCAGGAGCTCTGGAGTGAGGAAAGTGAATTTCCCATTCAGTGGAAGCTTTATTAGGTACACCTGAATAATCTATTTGAGGTACAGCTTAGCCATGAAATCCACTTGTACACAGTTTATACTCTTCACGTTTTCAATTCAGCGCAAGACATAGCGGCGTAATGGCAGGTTGAGAATGAAGTAGCTCTCCTGCTGTGTGAGTCTCTCCGTATCCAGCTAATGGCCGCCGCTCCCTACCGCGCTCATACAGCGGTTACCACTGATGTTGCCACCGCGACCCACGGCTTCATCACTGGGGGTAAGAGCCCATCCTCTGATTCCCGTCCTCAGGTAAACACTGTTAGCTCTGTCGGCAATGTTGCCGTTTGCCCCATTAGCTGCTAGCCAACCCTTCAGCTGTCTCCATGTTTAAAGCCATGTGGATGAAACTGGACTCCATTATATAAACATATACTGTAAAATATGTATTGCACACTTTAAAGGTGATGTTGTACTGGACGACATTATATAGAGAGTAGAATATAATGTAGTCCAGACTACCGCCACTAACTTTAAACCCAATGCGAAAAATGACAGTGTCAAAAACTTTATAAGCATCATACAAGCAGGTCTTTTACATAATAGTGGCATTAGATTGCACAGGTTCACCTTTTTAAGTGGGTGTATAATAAAATAGATACTTTTGGTGCCACACACACTTTGCAAGACATATCAATGTGACTTTTGTTGTTTTGTTTTTCATGAGCTGCATTCCAAATCTGCAGGGGTTTCAGAGAGAATGACAGCAGATGGATTGCCGAGTAGCTCTGCAACAAGAGGCAAATGAATACCAAGTTGTTGATGTTTTGGTTTTTTTCTATTTAGATTGAGGTCTGTATGTACATTTGAGAGCTGCAATGAAATTTGATGAGCTGTCAAGATGTTCATAAAAACTGACATTTACTTTTGAGATTCTCCCAATGCTGCCTCGAAAAAAGGCGTTTTAAAAAGAAAATAAATACCTTCGACAGTAAATTTGTCCAGTATAAATACTTCTGCAGTACAGTGACTATTACACAGCTCGGGAAGATCTCGGCCAAGTCGTCATAACTTTTGGAATCTGATTTTTCTTGACTAGTATACTTCTTGACATGTCGCCTTGCATTTCTGCCACCTTGCATTTCTTTTTTTTCCAGTGAGAGTGGACGAAAGAGAACATTTTACATATCTGCAATACAGGAGGCCTTTTTTTCCTGCTCGTTTCCCACATTTACATAATGGATAATGACATGAATGTTTTACAACACATCAGTGAGTCTAGAGACACCAATTTGAAGGATTTTTTTTGTTTTTTGTCAAACACAAAAAGCTTCCAGCTGGTTGGATAAGGTTAGGCTTAGTTGTCAGTCCTCCTTATGCGTTTCTTACAAGCCGCATTTACCAGACAGCAGACTGCTCACCACACCTCCTCTGTACGTCCTCAGGCTTTTAAGTGTCTCGACCATCCAATAATGATTGGACGAAGCCCTGTGCTACAAGAGGCAATGGACTGCTTGAAGCAAGCCAAAGCACGTGGAAGAGACAGGAAAGTCATTTCAAATTGTGAGTTTGTCAAGATACATTTTGTTACTACCAGGCCACTTTAACGTGGAAAATGAAATAGTAGGAGAGGTGGAGAATTCTCAGCAACAGCCTCATGAGATATTCAGTCATGAGTGAATCATTGGATTGGCAAGCAGTCCGCTCCACCTAAATTGACCATGTTAAATTCATGGCTGATGTGAATAGTTAGGGTGTGTGTGTGTGTGTGTGTGTGTGTGTGTGTGTGTGTGTGTGTGTGTGTGTGTGTGTGTGTGTGTGTGTGTGTGTGATTAGGGATGACAGTCATTTGATTCCTGATGGGGAGAAGGGAGCTTGAACAATTCAGACCAAGCCCGCATTAAGGTAGCAGAGCCTGATCAATTCTTTCTCACTCATTTTCTGGCTCTCTCTTCTCCATCGTCCCGTTTTCTGTATTTAAATCGTTTCTCTCTTTCTCAATTTACAGCTCATAATGATCACCTCTGTGCCACTAGTAGCTGTTTGAGACATTCAATTTTGTGCATAATGGAATCTGTGTGGAAGAGCTGTGGAGCAACATCAGTGTTGGACTATTTGTACCACAAATACTTGAGCACAGAGTCCTTATAGAGCACAATAGCAAAGCAGATCAAGAAAAAGGATGAGAGTATACGTGTTGCACCACACATCCATCTTTGTTTTGCAACTTTTATTAACAAACTCCACGTTTAGGCACATTTTTGTCTTCAGCCTGAACATAGCACATCTTTGTAACTCTTTCATAAAGCGACAGTGCTCTCTTTTAAAGGGTCAGTGCAATACAGTTCTTCCCCGGCGTCGGGTCGCAGTGGCACCAGGCCAAGCGGGCTGACCCTGACTTCCCTCACACCTGCAACATTTTTCAACTCATTCTGAGGGATCCCAAGGTCGTTCTCAGGCCATCTGGGAGATATATTCCCTCCAGCATGTTCTGGCTGTCCTACCAGTTGGGCGTGCCCGGAAAACCGTCAGTGGAAGGCGCCCAAGAGGGATCCTGATTAGATGCCTGAACCACGTCAGCTGACACCTTTTGACATGAAGGAGTAGCATCTCAACTCTAAGTTCCCTCCTGATGTCCGAGCTCCTCACCCTAACTCTAAGGCTGAGCCTGGCCACCCTACAGAGGAAACTCATAACTGCAGTTTGTATCCAAGACCTTGTTCAAGACTTCCCTTACCCTTACATTTGAACAAGACCCAGAGTTACTTCAACTTCTTCGATTGAGGTAGACACTCTGTCCCCACCTGGAGGGATCAATCCACCGGTTTCCGGCAGAGCACCATCCCCTCAGATCTGAAGGCGCTAGCTCATCCCCGCCGCTTCACACTCAGCTGGAAACCGCCCCAGTGAATGGGGCGGTCACAATCCAAGGAGCCAACAGGACCGAGGTGATGCCGAGACTCTACAGTAAGTGTGAGTGTACAGGGGTAAGTAATGGAAAGCGAGGCAATGTTTTTAACCATTGAAATAACCAAAATATGAGTCAACTTAAACACACATTTGAAGCAAATCATTTAAAAAAGACAAACTAGTATTAAGTCAGCAAGAAATATGAAATAACATGTTTCAGGGCGCTTCATGGGTCAGCTCTAGAAATTTCAATTTGAAGTGTCAGTTTACACAAATCACTTCACATTGCTCAATTCTCAGAGAAAACACAGCAAATGTAAAGAAACGATGTTCATTCTCTCAGAATAACCCACATTTCTCACTTTCAGTGGTGTTCACTCAAACTGCTTTCTTCTCAAGAAATAGTCCCGAAAAGAGTTGACAGTCAGGTCTAGATCCGCCTGAGAAGACAAAACTATTATTGGGAAGACATGTTGTTGAGTTTTTCCAACCAAAACCCGATGGATATGACTAGACAGAAAGGATGTTTTTTTTTTTTACTGCTGTGTGTGTTTGTGTCTCATAATGTGAGCCTTACAATTAATGAGAAGGCCATTAATACTTCGCCAAAGCCCATTTTTTTTGGGCAAAGTATCTGATGTACGAAGCATTGCGATGGAGGGATGGCGATTGCGAGCACATTCTGATATTTCAGTTCCATCGCAAATGGTTTGGACACGCTGTACGATTTACCGTAAGTTCTGAACATCCAAAATTGATAAGTATTGAGCTCAGCAAGGTGTTACACTGTTGTAAAAGTAAAGGAGCACAAACATCTTTTCATGTTGAGCGCTTAAGATGTGAACACACCACTTCTCCTGTACCACTCAAAGGTGAGAGGGCTGTTTCAACAACAAAGACGAAAGGCAATAAAATGCTGTTTGCAACCATCGCTTTGAATTAACAAGTCTGTGTATGGATTTCAATATATTCTTCAGCAATAACCAAACTGTGTCTGTCAGCCGGACTGCACTCAGATCAGATGAGTGTACTCCGTCACCTCTCTGGGACAGCGGTCTGCATGCTCTCAGTCCTTTTTGATTGGCTCCTCTAACCCAGCAGTGTTAATGTCTTGCCCCACCTGTTGAACAACAGGCAGGAATTATTATGCATCACTTTCCTCTCCTTTGATCTTCCATCCATTTAACAACAATTTCTTATTGCAAGCAATTAGACTCTCACTGACACAATGCTCTGTTGTGGTGTGGTCTCTTGCAAAGAAAATGTGTAATTTGAATGCAAATGATGATATCTGGTCTCCGATCTATTTAGCACTCAGCTGGGAGGTAGATGAACGGTGTCAAGGAATAGAAAATCTGCACATCCTGATCAGAGCTGCAAATTTCCCCATTACTGACTGTGATGTCAGGCACATCAAAGAGACTCCCCTGATTCTATGATAATACTCTGTTTATGACCATGCCAGCAGCCAAGAGTCCTTCATGAAGGAAATGGAAATGAAACTCAACACAGAGGTGAGGTAAAAGGTAGAAAATGTGACTTTGTTGGAAATGGCATTTTAATTACTGCTGGGAGGCGGTCGACACAAGGCTGGCACACAAAGTTTATGAAACTGGCCAGGATGTCATTTTTAGTTTTCCTAAATATTTTAAACCTGTTTTTTTTTAAAACAAAAATGGCAGCTTTTCAGAAATTGGGCAAAAATGTAGTTTGCATGAATATATGCTGTCAATATGCAATGTAATGGCGCAGAAATATGTTCCAATACGCTGTTGAGCTCAAATACAGCGGCAACACCTTTACAAGAAAATAAAAACACTGACTGTTAACATACAGGTTGTATTGCTAACACACTGAAATTAGTTTAGAAGTCACAACATATGATTCTTAAAGCTAAACAAACACATGTGGCTAAAGGTTAGCCATCGCATGGCAAATAAACAGCATAATGGGAAACATTTGTCTGTGATTATTTTGCATCAAAACCATTCAAACTAGCATGTGATGCAAATGTGTGACGGCTTTTAATACCAGTGTTCAATAGATGTGTGCAGGCAGAGGAGCAACTACAGCTCCTGGCAGTCTGCCCGAGGTAGATTGTTGTACAGCCAAAGCAACTGGGAGCAAAGTCATTGAGTTTCTTTTTAGTTAAACGCAGGAGTGAATTTGAGTCAACTCTGGAAAACAAGTATGTATAAGTGTTTGTTTCTAAGGCTTTTGTTGTGAAAGATAAGATCAAAAGTGCTGGGTCTTGTCTGTGCTACCTTGTCGAGGTTGAAATGAGTAATAGTAATAAAAAAACATCTGGGTTCAGACGAGGGACTATATTATGGGATACATTTTGCATGTTTGGTGATCGGTTGATTGATTCTCGGAAAAATAGAAAAATCAATTTCATCACCAATACAAATACAATATTTAATATTCCTGTTCAGTGATGAAATATTCATGAGATTTTCCTTTTTTTTTTCGTTTTATTAATCCTTGGTGTGTACAGGCCTTTTCTACAAACACAGGAAAATGACACGACATTCATTAACACTGTTATTAAAACACCGTTTGCCTCTGAGTTTTCAGAGAAACATGCTGTTGTGGTGGACTCGGCAGATGCTTAACTGGAGTTACACCGAAGTGACTGATATTTTGCCTCGTCTCTTTACCGACTCAATCAATTCTTCACTCGATTGCAGTGTTTGTGTTCATTTATTCAGAGAGCAGCGATCGGCAGGTTTAGCAGAAGGTCGGAGACTTTGCTAGATGTGTAAAACAAGCCTCTCTTCCTCAACGTTGTCTCCACTATCAACACTCTGAAGTCAACCGCTCAGAGGTTCCAGTATTTCTCATGCTTTGACTCCCACGCTTTCACACAAAAGCAATAATGCAGCGGAACAGAAAATATATTAAGAAACCAAAATAAAATAAACTCTTAGAAATTCCTAAAGCCATGTTTGGTGCCCAGAGAGGATGTGGGCCACAAGCAAAAAAGGGAGTGACTGAGGCTGTGTGTTCGCGTGCTTGTGTGTGTGCGTGTGCATGTGTGCATTAAGGTGAAAGGAGGAGGAAAAACATTTCCTGTTCTTTACTGTCCAAAAACTGGAGGTAATAAACACACTTACAGGCTCCGGCTGTAGACTGTGAGTGTGTGCGGGCATCTGGCATCCAGCACCAGGACATAAAGAATGTACAAAAGGGAGGTCTAATCTCTCTCCCTCACACACACACACACACACACACACACACACACACACACGTATTCACTTGCCCATACTCCCTCATGATAGTACTTGAGGTCAGGCTGCGGGAAGTAGAGAACAAGTGGTGTGGTGACTGGTGAGGCCCCGGCCTACTGAGCTGCAGCACCAGACTTCAAAAAGGGATCATGCCGATGTTTTGCATGTTTCAGCTCATTTACTTCACGTCACCCGTACTTTACGTGAGGACTGACCATTTTCCAAAGCATCCCATGCTGTTTTAGAGTTTGATGAAGTTGTTTTTTTTCCAACCTTGCAGGCCGCCAGGTTCAGCTCATGTCAGCGTGGTATTGAAATGATCCTGGCGAGACTTGAAACGTGCCGCAGGTTTGCAATCCATCAAAGTGAGTATTCAGTTGGGCGTAGTTACGGTGCTGTGTGCGGGTTCATATCCATTCACTTGAAGGTACGTCACTGTTGTGGAAAAGTGCAGTTAAAAAACACCAACCGGAATATCTTTGATATCTTAAGCTGCTGCAGGGGTTGCGTCGCATTAAGAGCTCAATGCACAAAATGCTTAATGTCTTTTCTTCACAGTTTGAGTATTAACTATCCTAAAACAACATTTCCTTGACTGGCAATCTGCATACATAGTGTTTCATCTGTTCGTTTGTCTGTCCGGAATTCCTCCAGCTCTCCAACAAAGGGTCGTTTTTGTCACATCAAATCCAGAGATTTTTTTTTTAAATGTTGTCTTTTATAGGATTTTCACGGAGCACGATGACTAGCCCTGCTGTGTGTTTTGTGTGGAGACATTGTTTTGACTTACTTTGCACGGCAGCTGGATTCCCGCAATGTCATGAGATCATGAGAATCCAGCTGCCGTGCAAAGTATCACACGTCAACATGAAAATCCATCTCGGCGTTTGGAAGTAAGACCAATCCGCGCCATGTGAGGGGCCAACGACAGCTACTTGTACGAGACAACGCGGAGAGGCGACTCACTTTCTCTGTTGAAAGAAGAGCAAATGACGGCACTGAAGGTGTTTTCCCTCCTCTCCCAACTGGCTGTGATTGACTGACGGTGAATGCATTCACCTGCAGGGTATATTTAGTAAGTGTCTGCCCTTTTTCTAAACAGTTTGCGATGGCGGATCCTCCCATCACTGCCTGTAACGAACCGTCTGACGGATCAGGTTTGGTTTCGACAGAGAATACTGCGAGTTAGGTGCTGATTTGTTGATCTGTATTTCAATTAACTCTAGTACTTTTATTGATCACTGGCAAATGTTGATTCTGTCATGATTGATTATGCATTCATGGGCTGGGATTTCAGGGACTCGCAAGATGATAGTCTTTCGTCTCAAGCAGGCGGCTCAACAGGTGTATGTGGCTTTTCTGCATTTTTTTTTTTTAAATCCCCGCCAGTCATTCCACAAGCTCAAAATAATAATTATTATAGGGTTCAGGAGGACTTTGTATTAGAGTGTGTGTTTGCAGTCTGCAGATCTATCTGTGATCTTGCAGTGATCACGGTGTCCATAGACTATTTCTTATTTGAGTTGGCTATAAGAGCTCTGCACTCGTGTTCTCATGATGAAGTGGCATAAAACATAACGTCATCACGTGACAAGGTAAATGTGTACTGCTGTTTGAGTTAACTCCAACACCAATGGTCTGGGTTGAACTTTATCATCCGTTTTCTGCTCAGATTTCGATGTTGTGTAAAAAAAACAAACTGTGCTCACTCAACAACAGAAAATAGAGCCAATGGAGTGTGACAATCAAAGGAGAAAAACGGCCTGTGCTTCCCAAAATTGTTCATTGGAGCATGGACAATATGTCTACAGAGTGAACAGAAGTATGAAAGATTTTTAACACTATTGCCGCCTTTATAAAAATGAGTTTCTTGAAAAGAATGACCCTCACTGAAATGATGGTTGAATGCGATATTCCAGAATCAAATATATAAAAAATGACTAAAAAACGCATCCATTCTCAAGACAGATTGCATCCTCAGCTTTTCCCCACACATATACACACTTGCTCATTGCTGATAACTTAGCCATGTTTGTACCACCTGGACATTGATAATGGATAAAGCGCGATCACAAGTGCTTGAGGTTCAGCCAAACATGACATCAACCATGTTAAACTGGGACTTTTTCTCCAAAGTTTGGTTTTGACAGCCATTCAGGCCAAACGTAGGCCAGTAATCTGAATCTATTTCAAGTGTCCTTGCTCATTCAGAGTACTTTCATTAGTACTTTCTATTTCTACAACGAGTACAGTAAAATCTTTCCCCATCCCATTCTTCCTGAAGGGAACGCCTGGCACTTGAATTGATTTTAAATTAATGAAGCTGCTTTATAAAAGACGCTATTATGATGGTAGTGAAAGTGGACCGGGCTGAGGGAAACCCTGTTTTATGTGATGCTGTTGTGGTTGTTTTTCCTCATCAGCATTCAGGCTGAATTGATTTTGTTGTGCTGATGGAACGAGCGCTGTCTGAAGGCAGCAAAGGGAAAAGCTGAGACGAGCAAAGAACAAAAATCAATGTGTTTTCAAAATATGAAAACTGAATGGATTGAACAAATTAGACTATAACAAAATGAATATAGAAGAATATTTTCCGAGAAATAGGCCCTGTTCTTTTCAGACTATTTTGGTTTGAACAATAATTGCTCCAACTTAAATCTTACCCCAGGTTTTCATGACAGCTTCATTTTGAATCGAATTCGGTTTGCACAGACAATCAAAATGGCACTAGTTCTTACTGCCTTTGTATAATTTAAATAAGTAGTAACATTGTCCAAACATGTGAAGCATAGGATCTATATATGATCCACCATAAGAGGATGCAGTGCAGAATAAATGAATAGTTTGGCATGTCTGTAGACAGTAAGCAAGTAGAGTAAAAATTAAGCTGAACAAACTATTAAACATCGGTTAAAGTGATAACGTCCCATTTTCACATCTGTTTTTGTATTAACAGATAGGATATGAAGCTATGTGTATAGGCCCTTTCCTCAAAAATCACATACCCAAAACTAAAAAGGGTGTATCTTTGCAACCACTAAGGCAATTTGAATAATTTGGGTGTTAAATAAAACGATAAAAAGGTACACATTAGATTTTGGTCAGTTGTGTAAATATCTGTCTACATGTTAGTGACTGGTTAAGAGTAAATGAAAATGACACAGCAAAAATAAAAATAAAAGGTTTTAAGTCTGCCTAAAAAAAAAACACTTTCAGGATGATTATGGAATTTCTTAATTAGAAATGATGCAGCTGTAAGGTTTAACTCTAACCCAAACCATAACGCAATATGTGAACAGTCTCTCTGCAAAGGTTGACTTTGATAAAGTGAAGCAGAACAAAGTTAGAGAGGGTTTAGTACAAAGAAAATGTAGGCGAGGTCTCCAAAATTTGCATTGGGGCACATTTGCAGCATTTCAAATTTTTGCATGTACCAAACCAGATATTTTACCTGCCTATTACTTATGGTGTTCAATACATCCAAATACAGCAGTTTTGGGCTTTTTTTTTTAATAAACCAAGCTATGATTTACAGTTACAATAAAATCCCTCTTTAGTGTTGGACGTCTACTCTTGGGGGTAAAAGCAACTGACACATTGGTGCAGGAGTAGAAGAACAGGCTGATGCAGGATGACTGCAGTCGATGCACTGACACCGTTTACAAAATGTGTTTCATTGTTATGATGTTTTTGATGATTATTTTGTGAGAAATGACAATGCCCGACTTTGAGCAATGCTGGCACAGTTTTCATCCAATGGACCATTTCTTGTTTATGTACTACATAAACCCCACCCTTTCATGCAAGTTAATACAATTATGAGTGCACAATAAACAAGAATATTTAAAGCATACAATGTATTTTATTATCTTTGTCTCGGAATATTTCTAAAACAGCAAATTGCATTCACACTCTAATTCCTAACATTATTTCTGATGTAATTAATATTTGCTTTTCAGTGTAGTTTTAAATAATGAAAAACACTGCAGACAACTTAATTGAAGACCATAGAGAGCCTTAATTCAGTCATTTCCACTGTAGCAATTCCCCGAAATGACGATTTATTCCAAAGTGCTGTTTTACTTTGCTTCTGGGTACATCAACTCTTTCTTTTTTTTAAATCACTCAGGTCTCACAATAAGGGAAACGCTTTGTTTTCAGTGTCTCTGCTGAGGTCCCCAATACTTGTTTCTATGTCAAGTAAATTGCTAAAAAGATCGCCCAGGGTGTCATTGCTCACTGGTTCTTTGGCTCTCTAGCGGTCTCATTGTGTAGCAGCTTCCTCTCTTCAGGTCTGTCCCTCTCTCTCCGCTCTACTGGGATGTTTCTGAGGATCCGTCACCATCTCTTTTAATTAATTTGACATCTACTTTCGTCTTCTGCGCCGTAACGTATTTGTAAGAAAATGTCAGTTTCTATTCCACATTTGTATTAATCTTTTATGGAATTACTTCACTCATTCTCCTTCCACCATACTTTTTTACATTCTGTATTTGAACTTTATTCTTTTTCCGGCTGCCATCTATGTATCGGTGCTACTTTATTCACAGTATCAGTATTTCATTAAGTAATGGGAGTAAACATTTTTAATGAAGCCAGTTCGGAAAAGCAGAACTACGGCTGCTTTCTTTCATGTTTTCAATCTGCTTGAATATTTCTCATTATGTCCCCCTCCTCCTCCTCCGCTGGAAAATCCTTGAACAAGTTAAACAACACAGGCCAAAACAATTTGGCAGCAGACTGAAGCTTCCACATGCAGCGCCGAGCGCAGGCGGTAAAATCGTCCTTTGTTGCCGTCTATTCACTTCTGGTATTCAATGTAGCTTCTTGTCTTCTCACTTGTGTCGTATGGGCCCCGTGATGGAGAGAAAAAAGCATTAAACAAGTGTTGAGAGAGAGATTTGCCAAGAAAACGTATCAAATTGTTGTTTCTTTTCATTTTGAGGCCTTTCAAAATAAGTCATTTAAATTATAAATATCCAGTATTTATTTTTCACAGTGTGCATGCTTTCGTGGAAATGCAGTTCAAATGTTTTCATAAAAAAAAACAGTCTGTGACATTTTTGTAGTTTTAATAACCAGCTGACAATACAACACATTCAAACCCCGATAGCTTAACAGTTGATTCATTTGCCTTTTCCTCACAGTTTCATACTAACGTTTAGTCCAAAGAAATCTGTGTAATCTGTAAAATCTGTGAGCTTTAACTCTTTCCATTTTTGGGGGGGTTTCCTGCCATTACTCTCAGCCTTTACAACATTAACTTTAATTCAAACTTACATAAAGATCCACTGAAAGACAGATCCAGTCATGCGTGTGACCTCATCCCACATACAGAAACACACACACACCTTATTTCTCAAATGGATGGATTCTGACAGACGTATCTTTGTCCTCTCAACTGTCCAAAAAGCTGCTAATCTGCTCAAGCTATCAGCTAGCAGTGTTTGTTAATTATCTGCCTTTCCATTATTTGCTGATTATCTTGACATTCTGCCAGCGTAGTTGGTCCTCAATTGTCGTCTGCTCTGGAACGGGTGTGTCCACGTATGTGTGTGAATGTCAGAGTGTGTGTGACGTGAGTCTTTACAGCTTTGTGAGGACCGTAGGGATAATGTATGCATGGTGTACCATGTGTTTTTTTTAAGCTCGGTAAGCACCAAGAATGATTTTAGAGCCTCATTAGTAGTCATGAGCTTTATAAGTGAATTGTCTCTCTAATGATAGGATAAATGCCTTTCTCATTCGACCTGCCAATGTTCATCGACCTGTCTCTCAAAGCTGACTTTTACTGCTCATTCTAATTGGTCAATTTAAATCTGTGCTTTTTGCTCATCTTTTCAAGTCCACCCGTCTGCTGATTATAACTATATCCTTCGTTAATATACCTCCTTACTCTTCCCTTGCCGCACACTCTGTGGTCTATTTTTTTATCATTCCCTGTCTGTTTTTGTCAAGGCAACAACATCCCGAAGACATCCGCCTCTGAAATACCAATCCAGAGTCGATGTCAGTGCTTCAAAAGTGTCTGGTCAACATCTGACACACTTACACAGATCCAAATATAGTTAAACACATCACCATCCTTTGAGGGTTTATTGTTATCAGAATGTCACGATAAAAATACGGTTTTGGCCGACCAATAGGACGTGATAGCATGTTGTCACGGCATGCTCGCAGCCCTCGTGAATAAATCTGGCTATCAATTACCTTTCACCACAACCTGCACATAAAAGGCCAAGCACTCATCTTTAACAACAAAAAGGATTAGATCATGGAACCTCAAAACATCAAAAGCACAAGTGGACCTTGTTGAAGAGTAGTGTGTGTGTGTGTGTGTGTGTGTGTGTGTGTGTGTGTGTGTGTGTGTGTGTGTTCAAAGATATTTACTTGAATATGCGACAAGCCAGCAGAAGGCCAACAGTAGTTTTATTGAAATAAATATAAGATTTATACTGTCTTTTTTACTAACCTGATATATTGTAGTATTTCCTTATAATTGGAGGTAAAGACTACAGATAGCCTGCTCGTTAATCCGCACATTAATGCATGTAGCCTCAGGTCTCTGAATAGCAATCGTTATCCTCCAATGTTAGTTATCCGTTCTGGATGTCGGCCGCTAATCTTGCTCAAAGGATACTTCCCCTTCCTGTCACTTCAATTTGTGCGCTGCCTCAAACCTCCACCACGACAAATAACGCTTTTTAAACTCAAGTAAAACAATATCTCGAGGCAACCTCATATTTGTATTGCTCGAAACAGCAGTGAGTGATTTTTGTCAAACTCCAGAACATCATGTGAGACCTGCACACAACTTGGTCACAGTGTTGTGCAGATTGGGCTACTTAAGACCCAATTGGACTTCTTTTGGTTGCTCAGAGGGAAATAGCGTTGGCTGGCGGATGAAAGTTGGGCTGCTTTTGTTAACATTGGGCTTTAAAAATACAGTGGAAACAATATTATCAGAAACGCTGTCAATTGAAAACATAATTCATTTGTGTTTTGTTCACTCACTAATATTATTGACTAGTTTCATTTGAGATGGTTTTACATGTTCACCAACGTTAATATTTGGACTGTTTCTAATTGAACTGGGCAGGTTTTAGGTTGTGATTGGGCAAAAAAAAAAAAAAAAAAGAAAGCCAAACTGATGTGGCAGTACTGCTTGTTCACACTATAATTGCTTATTGATAAACAAACTATGAAAAACATCAAAATATGTGAAGCTTTTCTTTCAGTTTTTTCATCTTTCCTTCCAAATCAGGAGACTTGGAACACTGTGTAAATTACATATAATAATATGATATAATGCCTTTTGTGTCTGTTTTAATAGTCCCATTGATCTATAAAAGCTGTATGGACTCCATGTTCAACCATGCTGGTGGGGATGATACATATTTGTATTTGTTAGGATGTCCATGCTGGATTGGCCTCGCTGATGCAACAGGTGATGTTTAGACTTAACATGTGTGTATATTTTCTGTACCTCTTTGTCATTGTGAGTATGTGGGTGCAGTGAAGGAGCAGAACACATTTTGCTTCTGCGTCTCCTTTGTATTTTACTCCGACAATAAATAAAGTCTAAGTTAAATTCCTTAAATGAGCCTGTTGACCCACAACAGTATTCATGCAAGAGAAAATGTAAACCAATATCGCCCCCATCAACTGTCACACAGCAGTTATATTTAACTTAATATGTCAGGTGAATTTCAAACAATTGTGTTGTACAGCAGGCGCCTTTTGGGATGACAGTGTTTCATTAAACAACCCGAGATCCAATCCTTCAGCCTTTTGTCAGTTATAATCATTATTGCAAATCAGTTCTGTCCAAGTCATTTAAAGTGAATGCGCAGCATTACATTCGTGCTAATATCACGTCGCCATTATGTGGAATTTAAATCACCCTAATGCCTCTCGCTGGGTAAATTCCTCAAGCCCAGGAGAGCCCTCAAGCTCAGAAGGTGTTTATTAACCACACTTTGCCAATTCTGAGAGCGAGAGAACCAGGGAGGGAAAACAGTAGACACAAAGTAAGGCAGAAAACAAATGGCACATGGTGGTAGGAATAATTGCGCCGTGAAATAGAAACATAATTGCAAAAAAAAAAAAAAAAAGACAGTGAGGGAGTAAAATAATTAAATGAGTCTCTAGTTTATCATCCACTGTGATGGGGAATTTAATATTACCCAAAATGGGATTGGGAATTGTAAGTATTACGTCTGACGTGCTGTGTTTAACTGGATGCAGTGGGATCATTAAAGGCTCCATTCTTTTTACATGTTTAAATAAATTAACAGAAAGGGGAAAAACAAATGCTCATCTTGCATTGGAGGGTGGCAGTAATGCATTAATTTATTGGTTATTGGTCGTGGTCAGGCCTGCAATCATGTTCATATTGGGGTGGATGGGCTGTAGACCTAGAGTAGACTTGTTTTAAAAAACAGGTAAGCTTTTTTCTTAAATTTGAAGTGTAATTTGTAGGATTAATTCTACTCGACAGATCTTAACCACACCATAGCCTGATATTTTCCCTTATACACTGGTTTGTACTATATCTTATGAAAACAAAAGGGACTACTCATTTTAGGCTTATTCCACGAAAAGAGCATGTGTGTTAATCGCCCGCTTACATTCATACAGTACTTTCAAAAGAAATGTCCTTCTTCAGAATACTTAGCTAGGTTTAGAAAAAACAGCGTGCATAATTTGGAAATACTGTATTGGCCTAAACCTCTCAAGTGTAATTACAATTATTATCATCATTATCGTTGTGCAATTTACTTTTTATGCGAGTGGCTCCATGAATACGTTAAAGGGGAACAATGACATCCCAGCGATCTCTGGCTCATGCAACCTTAAATAAAAAAATACTCAAAGGAGTTGAGATAGCATGTAGAGATGATAATAATGGCAGGGAGAGGAACAGTTGCCATGATGAATCTATAGTTACCATTGAATATAACACAGGGCTTTGGCAAAAAAAAATTGAATATCAACATTACTGTCTGTTGATAGGGTTTCTTAAATCACAACAATCTACAGGCTCATTCGATGCAATCCAAATCAATTTATTTTGTAGAGCCCCAAAATCCCAAATCACATCTTTGCCTCAGTGGATTTCATAATCCTGTTACCCACTCCAGATTTAACTTAGATGTTTATGACAGGGAAGCTCACAGTGCCCCTTTGCAGCACAAATTGCATTGAAATAAAAATCTGAAAATGGCTGGCCAGAAAAGCAATACTGGCAACGCACAGTCCACTGCACCTGTTCCCACAAAGTCTGCGACATGAACTGTATAATGCACAAAGGCACTTTGATCATCTGGAGAGAATCAGCCACTCAGGGAGGCAACTCTCTTCCAATACAGTTAAGTGGCTGCCGTGGCACTAAATGTAGTTTGCGTGTGTGTGTATTGTAACATGAGGGCTGCAGGTGCTCCTACACTGCCCACAACTTTCACAAACATTGTCATAAGGAATCATGACCCTGTGAGTCGGTTCCCATATGCAGTTTTTGGAGAAAATCTCTCCATTCAGAGAACCGCAGCTGCACAAGGAAGATTACATTGGCTTTATTTTAGTAATATAAACATCATATGGAAAACAGTGCAGTGCTCTTTTACTCACAAAAGCAAATTTTCCAATCCCATGACATGGTACAAATGGTCATTTTAGAAAAAAAGAAATAAATGATATTTTAAAATATTGGTTAAAGTTCAGACTGGAAAAAAATGTGATTTTCATTTCTGGAAGTTATAAAAGACCTCTGACAGAGACTTCATTGTTGTGTATGGAGGAAATATTTGACGTAAACTCAGCTCTGAGTAAAATGGAAAAATTGACTTATAATAATCACATTTAAAACAGACCATTTGGGAAAAAACGCTTTGGCTACACCTATATAAAATCAGTAGCATGACAGTACAGAGTTTCCACATTGGCAGAACCACAGACTCAGAGGGAAAATAACCTGGCCTCCGATGGATAGCAACCTATTTTCTAAACTTTTTAAGTTTCATTATAATGTTGAGAGACCGATAAGATCAGGAGACCAAATGCTTTCAAAGAAAGATTCCAGGATTGTCCATTTAAAAAGTATTCATCCTATTATATTTAAACTGTGTTCGGCTATCAGCCATTAGTGTAGTTTGTTTGCATGATAAAGTCATATCATCTGTTTTTTGCACAAGGCAATTTCTTGGGACATGCAATCATTGTTACAACTGCTTTCTGCCAGTTGGAGCCCGCTATGCCGTAGATTCAGGACATTTCATCCTGTAGCTCCCACTGATTTTTTTTTCTTCCAGTTTAGTCTCCATGCTGTAAAGCTGCGGTACCACTTGATCCCACAGGTACTCTACCTGGTTAAGATCTGGAGACTGCACGGGCCATTGAAGTAAATTAAAAAGTCAGTGCCATGTTCCTGAAACAATTTTGAGAGGATGACTGTTTTGTGACAAAGTGCCATATCCAGCCTTAATAATTCATTTGTAAAAGCCTAGACTGGCCATGTAGGACTGCAGCTGGGGCCCATTTCATCAAATTTGCAGCATGCAATTTCATATTTCCAATATCATTTTCTCTCACTGATTTTGACACATCCCACACATCAACTGAACCTCCCAATGCAGGATTGGGGAAATTACTACACCCACCCAGCAACTATTTAATTTGTATTTGCTCCGCTTCTTTTTTATTATGATTTGATAGATCCTGGTGTAAAATGAATATAATTGATAGAATGTTGTAAACTGATAAATGACACAGTGAATGGCCATGGCTTTTGTCAGGGCTGTTTATTGCTGCCGGCTATTAAAGTGAACGATGAAGTAGGGTGAATCTACCACTGGGAGGTTTCTGATCACAGTTCACATATTCAGATGGTTGGGCAAGATGTATTTATTGAACTTTTTTATGATTTAACTCAAACAGCATGCACAACCCAATACAATGGCATTGATGGCTGGTCAAACATTTTGATATAGTGGTGCAAACTTGAGACCAGGATGTCATGCTATCAGAAAAAGGTTGATAGTGTGAAGGCCGAGTATGCCATGAATGTTTCATGCCAATTAGGGTTCATTTCACTGACATTGTAATCACTTCTAATTGTTTATCCATCCGCCTGCCACATTGTATTTATCCTCAGCTCTATAGATCTATTTGTCACTTCACAGATGCAACAGGAATCAGTGATAATGTGTATGCTGTGGCATTGACTGTTCACCTCATGAAGCCATAATGTTTACACAGGTTTCAGACATTTAAGTCTGACATTTAGGGACTTCCAAGTGCTTGAGAGATGTTTATAGGTCTCCTGGTGGATTTATTTGGATGGCAAGCTGTAGTGTTTTTTGTCAAATCATTTGCCTGTGTGTTTGTTAGTCTGTATGTGTGTTTCCAGCTGAGTAATAAATGGCAGAGAGGCAACATTACTGTCACACACAGAGATGCTTTTTCTGCTCCACTTAATATGTAGATCTTAGGCTAGACAAATTGACAATGGAGTTTTCAGCTCACAGTGTACAGACACACTCATGCTCTCCACAGTCTCTCCTCCAAGCATACGTACACATACACATTTGTGAACACATGCACAAATATATAAAGTGCTCACACTTAATATTGTGTGCATGCTTAGACACACAGTACAAACACAAACCCATACATAGCACATGCTGTGTCGTATGAATTTTGGAGAAGAGTCACGGTTGGATGGCAGCCAGCATATCGCTGTGGAAACCCAGCAAGCGATGGCAACGCATTTACATATGTATTATTTCATTTCAGCTTGCAGAATTGATGCTTCCAAAAAACCTGCGCGCGCACGCACACACACACACACACACACACACACACACACACACACACACACACACACACGCACACACGCACACACACACCAAGTGCAATCCTAAATGGAAAAATAGGGGTTTCAGGGACCGGATTTGAAGCAAAAGGGAAAAAATGCAAATGACAAACAGAAAGTAGGCTATATATTGGCTCAGTTTGAACCATAGCATAACGGTTACCAGATAGGCGTCACAGTCAAGGACAACGATAATGGGACAGTTGACTTTTGCTTTTGGCTCATACAGCGTTTCATATTCTCACAAAGATTTAACATCAAAGAAGTTATGCGGCAAAATAAGTATGGTACTTAGGATTGACAATTTTGAATTGCCTTGAAGACGTACCGATACAATGGTAGAAGCAGAAAATCACCACATTAATTCCACTGTTATGATACTCATGATACTTGCTTATCACTTGTCTCTTCAAGGTGTAATTCAAACTGGTGGAGCTCATAGTATATGGTCATGATTTCATCTGAGCGTCACTGAAGAAGACGTTCTCAGTTCACATGCTGCATCCAACATGGACAGATACATCTCAGAGGTTGTGGGATCAAGAACACAATCAGAATGCAGGTATTCTTTACTGAATAAATTTCTCCTTAGGGCCTCGGATCATTATTCAAATGAATCAAAAGGAAGAACTTTCTGCTTGGCTAGTAGTATACGTTCGGTTCTGCAACCTGTGACGAGGACTATAGATAGATTTAGTTGCTCTGCTGTTGGTTTCCACCGCTGTAATTCCCTAATTTGTATGGATATATTTGCAAAAACATTATGGCTTGGTTTCAACAACTTTCTTCCTTTCCATGTAAACATTATGTGTAATTTTAGAGAAGTGTTTTATCAACAGCGGTTTTGTACTTTGTTATGAAGCAAAAGTCCAGTCTCATACAGCAAAAGTCCAGTAAAATATACAACTTCAATGAGGAATTGGTAACAGTCGTGCATAATCCGGCACTTCCTCTTAGGCTTTTAGCTGATTAGGCTTCATGAAACACTGTCGGTTTTGTGCTTTTAGAACTCCCATCTGTTATAATATTTAACTGACAGTCTCTTAGCTTTGACAGAAGATCTATCACAATCTTCTACCTGGTAAGAGCTGCAGGTGTAGGGACGTGTTTTCCTTCTCTCTCCCCCTATCTCTCTTGCTCCTCTCACTCTCTGCATGAGCTTGGCAGATCGATTTCCGTCCTCGGGCAAAGTGTTTAGATGACTGATGTTAAGAACGGCAGAGGGTGCGGCGCTCCCATCCGTTCTAGCACCAAAGCACTGTTGACAGGATCCTAAGAACTGCAGCCTCAGAACTGATGAGGCAGCAGTAAGGAGGACGGGCGAGGAGTGCGCCACCAGGAAAGGGCAGGTAGCGATGGAAAAGCAAGAGCTGCATGCAATTTAAGCAAGGGGTGTTAAAAGACAGCCCTCATTAATATTTGATCTACATTTAATAGTATTTTGCATGGACTTTTTAGTCTGTTTTATGATCGTATCAGTGTGATAATTAATCTAGAG
The DNA here is from genome assembly GCF_023055335.1 of Clinocottus analis. Taxonomy (NCBI): domain Eukaryota; kingdom Metazoa; phylum Chordata; class Actinopteri; order Perciformes; family Cottidae; genus Clinocottus; species Clinocottus analis. The sequence goes on from NW_027175854.1 coordinate 7,290,318, forward strand.
AACATTGCATTGCATGTTGGTTTATTGTTTTTCTTGCATGTGTATTTCAGAATGATCCTGCATTTTCTTGTTTCCTTTTGAGCTCAAGAGCATTAGAGATAAGGACTTGCAGTCGTGCTTAATTGATGAACTCTACTCCCACCAAAAGAATATGTCAATACCTTAGTTACCTGTGTTTAAAAGATAGGAAGCAGGAGCCGACAGTGGGGTAAACATGCAGAGACCCGGACGCACAGAGGAGGAGCGACAACAGGCCCCGAGCAGCCAAGAACTCTTGGTCGAAACAAGGTGAAGAAAAGGAACGGAGAGCGCAAAATTGACAGAAAGCCGCCACAGGCTTTGAACAAGAGGAGGCGCACCACTAGCATCTGCCAGGAGACAATGTGCAGCGACATGCACCAAGAGGTGAGACAAACCCACAGTGCCAGTGCCAGACAGGCAGGTGGCAAAGGGATTTCAACGTCTGAATGATATAAAAAGAATAATGGAACTTTGAATGGCTGTGGACGTGTGTGTGAGTGTGTGTGTATTTTGCCACGACACAGGGACTACCCTGACTGAGAGTCTGGGTGGTAGGAAAGTGCAAAGTTGAATCTGTTAAACACGAGAGAACGTCTGGCTGGGGAGGAATTCAGATGCTTAACCGTGCAGATGTCGTCCAGGTTCTTGTGGTCGGTCCAGACCACAAACGGCTGCTCCCCCTTTTCCAACCAATGTTTCCACTCTTCCAGAGATAGCTTAACAGCTTGATGCTCATGATTGCCAATGTCAATAGTTCCTCTCCACTGCAGACAGTTTGTGTGAGAAACAACGCACAGGTGTGAAGCTGTTGGTTCTTTACAGATCGCTGGGAAAGAACAGCGCCCCCTCCTGCATCAGAGGCATCAACGGTTTCAGAAAAGGTGGAGGACGGGAGCTTTGGTGAAGCAATAATTAAACTCTGTGCAGGCCTCCTCAGCAGACTGGGACCCAACAAAACTCCTGAGAAGTGAGGGCATTGCCATGGGCTGCCACACAACTCTAGTTCCAGAGGACATTACAGTAGAAATTGACAAACCTCTCAAAGCGCTTCAACTGTTTGTGAGAGGGAGGAACCGGCTCCACCATGACTGCCTCAAAAGCCTCCATATGAATGCTGCCTGCAATGACAATGTACCCCAGATTCAACACTTTGCATGTAACTCAGAATCCTCCGTCTTGACGAACAGCTTGTTCTCCAGCAGTCTTTGGAGAACTGTTCCTGCGAAGATTGTCATCCAAATAAACCAAATAAATGTAAATTCACTCACTTTGGCGTGAAATATTTTTTAAGCATATAGTCCGCGCAGAAGGCATCACTAGCTATTCAAAATGGTCGCTTGGTTAAGTCATTCTTCCACTCTTCCCCTCCCTAAAACATACCAGGAGATGAGCTTTTCCAAGGTCTAATTTGGGAGGAGGGGGGAGGTGCCCCCTGTAGCAGTTTGTAAGTGAAGGGAATTACTGGGAGTGGGGAACAATTTTGACAGAGATGTTGTCGAGACTTCTGTAGTTAATTGTTTAAGTTGAGTCATTGATGTGATTCTCCATTGCGTGCTTAAGTTTCTGGCCACTGAATAAAGCCAGCTCTTGGATGTAGATGTGCCTGTAAGGAGGTTGATGGCTCTGTCATAGGGACCAGCCAGCCAAAATGTGGATCATGTATAATGCGCCATGGAAAGCCATTGAGGACGCTAACTTCCATTGGCTTGGCTATCGGCTCCCAGACAATGTTCTCAGGCAGAAGCAGGGTGTGCACGGGCTGCGAGCTGCTGGATTTTCTTGTGTTTGGATTTCAGGATACACTCATGGCAGGCAGTGATCTCCTGAGGGTTACCCCAATGGAGGCAAGACAGACAGGAACATGACTTCAAAAGACATACATTTGATAAAAAAAACGCCATTATACAAAACAAAGTGAGTCAAGAGCTCAATTTAGTTGGGGGAAGAGGCATAATCACTATGAATTCAGTATTGTGCATTTGGCAGAACTAATTTGATGTACAAAGTCTTGGAGGCTCATAATTGTCAGTAGCAGCTGCTGCATGCTAAAAGCTCAAACGCATTAAACAATCAGAGAGAATTACAGGACAACTTTAACCCAGCCTTTGCTCTGAGGTCCCACAAGAATACACTACCATCACCGTATATTTTCAACAGAAGCGTTACTTTTCAATACATGCCATGCAAGCTGACACATTTCAACTTCCTTTATTTTTTGTACCTCACTTGCTGTTGATTTTCTGCTACATTTAGGGCTTCAGCATGCACATTTATTTTAATCAGTTGAAGCCCACCATCCAAAACCATTCATATTCATGAAAGTAGTTTCTATTTATGGTCTCTTTATTTTGGGTTGAATATTGAAGATGCTGCCATATGTAAAGTATTAAACATGCAAACAAAGAAAACTGTGTGCATGTGCAAGGGGAAAGGATGCCACAGCATACAATCAAACTACCAACACTGGCCTGATTTTACAAAAGTCTATCGTCAGCAAACAGGCAGCAGAAGCAGTGATAAAACACAATGATGTCAGCGCCACTACAATGGAAACCACAGCCACGCAGGACCCAGCAGTTTGTTATGGGACAAGCGCTGCAGCCTGCTCAGAAGAACATCTGCAGCGCAAGCAAAACATAACTCATCCAACTGTTGGAAAAAAGTCTGGCTAAACTTTTCAATCAATTACAGCCACTATAATATCAATTAATACTATCAAGTCGTAGAGTAGTTTGGTCACTGTGGAGTGTAAAATGAGAAAAGGTAATGCCCTCCAGTGAAGGCTATAACCATAAAATATTTTATAGGAGGTATTTCTAGTGGATGATTGAATTAATAAAGTAAGAATATAACTGATCGTTTGTGATGTATAATAACTTATAATAGAGCACATCAGATCACAGCCACAGTCCCCATTTAGGGAGCAGATTTCAGTACTTCACGTACTGTACTACGCTGGCTAGAAAATCTGTTTATCACGTACTGTACCCTGCAGGCTCCAATATCTTTATACCAAATAACAAACAAAGTTTGGGAAATTGATAATCCACAATCTTGCATTGGCAGTCCTTTTTGTGGTTTGAGTGATTTTGTGTTCTGGAGCTATATTAATATATTTTACTGGATTCAGTGGTTTGATATTGTGTTTATTGGAGAAAAGTATTGACTGTGTACTTAAAGTACATAAAGCTCTACAGTAAAGTAAGCAAGTCCATTTCTAAAAGAAATTACTTGGAAAAATGCCACAGGCTACTGTTGGTTGAAAATGAATTGAATTAATTCTACTCTGTTTTCCTTCAGTGGCAAAGCAAGGTCGCTGTTGCAGAATATGCCCTGTCAACTTCATCTCACGATCTAACATTCTGAATGGCATAGCTCGACTATAGTTTGTTTCAAGCAGCGGGAGGAATAAATATGTGTAGCTTGTTGACGCGTACAGATAAAGTTGCTTCTTCATTTCTATGAAGCTATTCAAAGCTGCAATCAGTATTTGAAAGACACCTCTGTTGCACAGAGCACCGTGGTGAGCGTAGAGACGGGGTGGTTTGGTGATCGTCTCCATAACTTCAATGCAAGGTGTATTCGAAGGGCATCTGATGAATACAACTTCAGAGTGAAACTTTACAGGATTTGACAACACTTGATTAAGAAGAAGTACTCTGTGGCTGCATTTTGGACTTGTTTACTTCAGAAGTCTTACAAATCTTTGTGCTCTTTGAGGACAGCTGGGTAGAAAGCCAGATAGTCTTTTTGGTTCCGCCACAGCCTGTATTCTTTTTGTCTTGTCTATCCCTCGCTTCCCTCAAGTCCTGGTAGAATGAATCAATGCAACAGTTTGCAGATGTAGTCCAGACCCTTTCTGTGCTTTTTTCCCCTGAGGGAGCCTGTATTTTTGTTTAGTTTGGTCCATTCAATTTGAAATATCCTGAATCCAATTGGTTTTGCCTTTAGTGACATGTCCTACTTACAACTTTAATGATCCTCAGCATTCAGTGCCATCAGCTAGTAGAAATGTTTTTTTTATCCAACACTTCAGTTTATAAACATTCATCTTCAAAATGAGTGACTCATCAGTCTCAGCACTGAATTCACAACTGATAAGCAGTTGTAAGCAACACCAATGTGCTCAGCTAATATGTTGACATGATACCTCACATCAACATGTTAGCTTCAGCGTTAGGTAAAAGCACTGATGTGTCACTAACATAGTTGTAGAATCTTGGTCTGGTTTTAGACTTCTCTCAAATCTTTGCTTTTTCTTTAGAAATACTGAAGGGCTCGGAGGCTTTTAAAGCAAATTATTAAACGAACGTCACAAGAGGTTGCCAGTTGCAGATAGGGTACTAACACACAGCTCTGCAAACAGTATGCTTGAACAATGTACTTAAATGCCACATTACATAAATCATTGCATGCCCCTAAGGGCTTTTTGGACATGACCTATATTTTGCTCCAAGTGTGACACAGCTCCTAAAACGTGAATGAAAGGCTCACATCCTGTTTGGCGAGCTGTTGTTGCTTCCATCCAGGAGACATCCTATAATACAAAGTCTACAGATAACACAGGAAAACACTTAAGTATTAACACTATAGATAGATATACAAACACACCACCTAAACCGTCTAAAGTTTAAATTGGAATATTGTTGGAGTATTATAGGCCTATTGAAGAAGATCTATAACCAAAACATAATAGTATAATTGTGATTTAATTACAATGAAATCACAACTAAATATAACTAACAGTAAAGTAATGAATGAGTACAAGAAAGTTGAAGAAATACTTAATAGGAGCAAGTAGCAAGAGATAGCTGGCACCGGCCAGAACACAAGCGCTTCTTTCTCGACTTTAAGCACTGGAACATTTAAAAAAAAACATTCATTTGTTTTTAGCTACAATCAGTTTAACAAGTCAGTGGGAAAGGATGACTTTAGTCTGAGAGACAAAAGTGTAACCTGTTTTGATGGATGATGACTCAGAATGTTCTGACAGTAAGAGTCTACCATTTTTTTGGGAGTTATGGCGCTCATTTCCTCTTCAAGCTTTTTGACTCAAAAATGTGCACACATCCGTCTCTTTTGTCGGTGTTCTACAACACTATGAACTCCACTCTGTTCACGACAGTGCGCTCCCTATCCCTGTTCTGTCATCCGCCTCACCTCTGAGTGATTTTATTGATTGTACCATGCCTGGGTTGGTGTGCGTCTAACAGCAAGAACTCAGCATTTATAATAGCAGGGAGGCGTCTCTAAGTTGATGGTGTTTTTTTTTTTTTTTGGGGCATCAATGACCAAGTGTCTGCGTGTGCATATGGGATAGCATGGGTGCGTTTTGCGCGTGAAAGTCAAAGAGAGTTAGCGAGGGCGAGTTTGCGTGCATGGCGCTCATTGCAGTGTGTGGTGGGAGTTGTGGCTGACTGATTACACCTTTTAGTGAGTGTACCCACCTCTCCCCGGCCATCCTTCAAACTGACAGCCGGGCTGTGCAAGTATAAGCCTCCCTCCCACTAAGTATGTGAGCCACTGTTTCATGAGTGTTTTCAGGCGTGTACAATACGTGCATTTTTAGGCCACATTTCACAGTTTGTATATTGTTTTGTCACACATCCAAGTCATCACTTACCACATGTTCAATGTGACACCTCAGCAGGTGTCTTACTGTCGAACTATTGACTTCCGCTACATACTAAAAACCTGCATGGTTTACTGCCGGTTCCATCAGGTTGTGAAACAGAAATCATCCTGTGGCTGAGCAATCGTTGATTTGGTTAAGAAAAAGGAAACATTTGAGGTGATATGTTCACTAAATAAGTAAAGTGACTTAACTTTTCTGTGGACAGAAAAATCATGCGCGTCTCAACCAAATGAATATGCAATTAGTAGTTGGTATATTATTGAAATAGCTGCATTAGGTTTAGATGTATGCATGAATACCTAAGGTGTGGGACTGAATGTGGGATTATTCATATTCATATCAGATAAGTCTGCACCTCACGAGTTACATTTAATGCCAACAGTGTGTGCCGTCAAAGTAGAGAGATAGGAACATTAGAGAGGTGGCGGTAGTCGTCGGGTAGTGCATCCAACTTCCATGTGATAAATTTCAGCGGACCTGACCACAATATTTACCAAAGCTTACCCATGCCGTAGCTACCATGTAAATACTGTAGAAATAAGGAATATTAAAAAGGAATATTAAAAATGTGTAGTGTCGTAAAATATCAACGTTTTCATTTGGCAACTTGTTGAGGCTTCAATGTTTGTGTGTGTGTGCGTGTGTGTGTGTGTGTGTGTCTGTGTGTGTGTGTGTGTGAGTGTGTGAGTGAGTGACAGCAGAGACAGATGAAATCCTCACCCTGAAGCCATTTGTGCTCATTGTGTGATACTTGTCAGTATCTATCGTATATTCTTCGGAGAGACAAATTATATTTAACCCGCCAAAGCAAAATGCAGAATAGTAAAACAGTCTGAAATGATCGTTGCATGCTACAGTACGCTTCACAATATTGGCAACATTTCTGAGACTTGCCGACTTGGTGACATGGTTTTATAAACATTAGTTGTTTGTCACTGCACTACAATACCATACCGTGGTAAATCAAGAAAAGCACCAAGCGAAGCACCGCCACATTTATATTCCTTCACGCTACTCTTCCTGCATACCTCCACGCTTCTCCTTTGCATTTCTCTGATATCTTCTTTGGCATCTTGGCACGTTTTTGTAACAACATGCCAAATCTGATGATGGTTTGTTGCTGAGTGTTGTCAGGTTTATAGTCTGAAATACTGTATGCAAGTCACAGAGTATTTAGATATTTCTTTCTTACACATGCTATCTTCAAATGACATCTAGAATCTGCAGGATAATTGTTAAAGTGGTGGTGGGGAAGGTTTGATGGAGTAATATATTATATATCTGTGTATATATGTTCAGTCTACACTGTAGCAATGCTTTCCTTCTTCCATCTCTCTCTCTCGAGCACCTCTGCTTCATGGTTTTGTCAGAGGGAACTTTGAACACCAGCGTCTTATTCATCTCAGAGGGCAGTTTGTTTCCTCTTCATGAATGCATATCACATCATTATGTATGACTTTCTGACTGGTAGGAGGTACGAGGAACCAAAACAAAACTACAGAAGCTTAACATGCTTTCCTCCCCCACTGATTTGCTCTCGCCGTGCCGACCGCAGCGTTTCAACTTTTAATTACCTCGCCTCTTCTCTACTTTTGCGCCCTCTTGATATCTTTATGTTGTTGGTTATTTCATATCCATTGCAGACTGTGCAAATGTTGCATTATACTTCAGACAGATTCAAATAGACAGAGATCCTGAGTCACTGTGTCCTAACATCATTCTACACAGGATAAAAGTGCTCGTCATTTGTTTGACTGCAATTAAAAACTTAAGAAACATGTCGAAACTAGAAAGGCACTCATTGAGCGCTAACCTCTGCCAGGGCCGTTTCCGAAAGGGAAAAACAATGCGGGTAGCCCGAGATTTGGAGCCGCTCTGGAATTTAACGAGACAACTGGTTTTACAGTTTTTCCCGTTATCCAGCTGAGAAACAGAAACACAAACAAAACCGTTGGCGGGAGTAATAATATCAAATCTTACCGTAAAATGCGGGTTCTATAAGCTGCATCTACTAAATTTAAAGAAAAAAGTTGTATTTAATCATGAACAAGTCGCAACAGTTTAGAAGCCGCTGCTGCTGCTGCTGCTACTGCCCACGTCCCGAGGTTGGGCATCAAGCCGGAGCCGGTCCCGCTACCTTCTGTGGTTGTCGAGAAGCTAGCCGTCGCGTTTTTAAAAATACACATGAGCTGTGGGCAGATGAAGGACAGAGTTTTAAGATGAAGTAAAACATATTTCTGCCCCTCAATTAGTCATTGATGTACCGACATAGAATATTTGGTTCTGACAGCACTGTAAACTATGTATTTTGACAATCTCTACTTTGGGATATTGAAGTGCTCATCTTGAGTTGTAAATATGTTTGATATTATCAGGTATAATCTTGTGTAATTTCCGAGCTACTCGAAGTGGTTGAGATTAAGCCTGCAAATCCTTCACACTGCCCGATAAGGGTGGCCAACAATCAGGATTGTCAAGATGGTCAAATCTTATCATAACTAGCTGAATAATCTTCTTGTTTGTCTGCAACTCTAGTAAGAATGTCTCCTGAAATATAACCTTTTACAACGCATGTTAAAGCACGTTTTGAAGGGATACAAGGAGACATTGCATTCTCACATGTACACTATGCACAGAAAGTAACAACATCTTAATTTAAACCATTGTTCTCTGCTTTAAATGTGACCCTGTTGAACCTAAACCTTGACCAGAAACCTACATCTCATTCGAAAGTCGTCAAAAATAGCTTTAAAATTAAGTGCTTGAAATGCCACAGATAAAATAAGCAGAAGAGCTTTCGATAATAATCACTTGTAGCAAAAAATTTGTGTTTGAAATACTAATCCAACAAAGACTGTTATACGACGAAGGCAACGATTTGTTACGTGACTTCCGTACTTAATTCAAGCTACATCCGTAGTTTTCCTCAACCTAACAAAATAGATTTGTTGCCTAAACACCAACCTGCACAGTGGAGATCTGTTAATTAATAATATCTACATAGTGCATTACCAGTGAAGCAAACAACGTCTCAATAATTCAGAGACAAACCCATTAGTGTGATGCAAGAAAACGCATGGTGCTAAAAGGCCCTAACACTGCTTGAAGACAAAAAAACACTTTGATATTGTCATAATGAAAGAGAGAGCGAATCTTTTTTTTTTTGATGATGATGCTCTTGTTTTCTTCTTTTGATGGAGTGTAACAATTTAGCAATGAATTTCCTCCTCTTCTGTCTGTGAGGTCAAACACATCCTGTCACTTCTCATTCCGTCTCATTTTATTTCCCTGTTACGGAGGCCTCTGCAGTGCGGCTGTAATGCACATTGTCTGGTCATTCTTTTTCTAACAGACAACGAATATGAGCTGCATGCATAAGCAGGCATGCTTTTAGCGATGTTAAGGCAAGTTCACACTCCATCTCTGATTATGACAATGTTCAACCCCGTCTCCTGAAAATGGCATTCACGCACAACGCATTTCATTGTATTAATGTATTTTGTTGGAAAAATGATGCCGCTTGGATTGTTTTTGCTTTTATTTTTATCAACAGTAAGACAAAATAAATGTGAACCCAATTCATGTCATTCATATAGTTATGAATTCAGTGATCTCTCACTAAATTATACAATAAGCAGTTATAAGAGTAATTTGTTTGCTCTGTACTGAGGATCATTTGGGAGTTTTCACTTAAACTCAGAACATCAAATGAAACGGCTGTCAGCATAAGCCATGTTGAAGTTATACATGTCGTTCTAGCAGTACGGGTTTGATCAGCCAAAACTATAGTCTGTCTTTTTCTGAAAGGAAAATAATGCATCTCTTTCTTTCCTGCCCTTTGAGGTAGTTGTCCTATCTTTTTAACATACTCTCTATATTGCTGCCTATATATCACAAACACTAAAAGCCAGACTGTCTTCAGGCCAAGGAATCTATTCCAAGCCTATAAGTTAGAGAGCAAAAGCCGGGCGAAAAATGTGTCAGAAACAACCACGTAAAGCAAAACCTGAGCAAACAAAGTGTCCATCCATCAATCCATAGATTAACTTTCTGCTTATTGAGGGCTGTGGGTCACGGAGGGGGAGCAGGCTTAGCGGGGTATTCCAGACGTTACTTTTCAGCTCTTCCTGGATCCCCTCTGCATTCCCAGGGCAGACAGTCTATATAATCCTTGCAGCATGTTTTTCGTCTACCCGGGGACTCTCACCAATTGAACATGCCCGGAAGGCTTGTAAAGGGAGGCGTCTAGGAGGCATCCTGATCAGATGCCCAACCAACCTCAGCTGCTATCTTTCAACACAAAGAAGCTACAGCTTTTGTCTGAGTGAATGAAGCTGAATTTGGATGCTTGTATTTGCTATCCCACTCCTTTTTTGACCGTACTGTAGGTGACGGTTACCACATGGATGGACTAGTAAATCATGAGCTTTGCTTTCCGGCTCAACCTCTTAAGAGGAGCCCAAATGTCGTTCACGTCACTTTCAACACAAAGAGCCATGAAGGAAAAATATTTGCGATTGCAAATGTGCATGGAGATAAACGCAATACTAACAGCTCTGAAGAGGGAAACGCCTATAGAAATTACATATGAGAGGGATGTGAATATCACAACCACAGTTCTCTACAAAACAGCCACCTTATTGGGCTTACAAAATATGTCTTCATCCTCAACAACTGTGAAAGGGTTTCATCCTCTACACATGACCTTTTATATCCAGAACAATACGGAGCAGCACAGATGCTTAAAAGAAAAGAGGCACAGAGGAGATTGACAGCATGCATGTACCTTCTGCCATGAGCACTTATCAAACAGAGCAGCAAAATGACAGCAGTGCAAAGGCTGACACGACTGAATTAACCTTTCGTTTCAGATTGGTATAAGGAAGCAGCACATCTTAGAGATGGTGTCTCGACAGCAGCCAGTGTTGTCAAACCCTTCAACTTCTACCACAAACCTTTTTGACTGTATTTGACATTTTGACCTTCATCCTTCACACACCAGAATGTTATTTTAAAACAAAGTTTCAAGATTGCCAACATGCCTCCACACCCCCTCGCAAAACAAACTAGTCTTTACAGTCGCATAAAGTTACTTGTCCCCGGGAGTTGAGTCCTTATTAAGTACTAAAGCCTCTTCATTTTGTCCTCCAGCACTTCACTCTGATATAAGGGCAACATCCAGTATTTGAAATTCTGCATTGCTGTAAACACGCCTTAATTAGCTCAATATTGAAGCAGTTGTTTGAATGTTACTCTTCAAACATTATAGCGATTTTAGAACCTTCATTTTAATATCCAGGGGAAACGAGGATAGATGCCGGCTTGGCAAATGTTGCAGGATACATTGCGTGTCCTTGTTTGACACAAAGTTGCAGAATAAGCCAGCATTTTTTTTTTATGATCCATCGCTGCACCGTTTAGTCGGTTGCACTTGCAGTTTGGATCTTACTGAATCCATGTAAATAAATTACTTGTCTTTCCAGAGTTCAGCAGCAAGTATTCTCTTTAGAGGTTACAGGCAAATGGAGAGGAACAGTCTGCAGAAAAACATCTTACTGTTACTCTATGTGTTAGTTTTAAAGAGATTGGCCACACTCAAACCAATATGTTTGGAGGAGAAGTTGGTACAGGATGTTGGAGGTGTTTAAGTCCTGGATGATTGTCTGTCCGTGCGGTGGCTGATCCAAACCACAGATTGATAGATAGAAAAATAACTGAATGCGGTGTTGAATTTGATTGGCAGTTAATCAGAAGTCCAATTCAGGTCTTCGAGATCCAGGATCTCTCAGCACCTGAAGGCTCCCACACTCTTCTGTTCAATCTGTGTACGCGTTTGTTTCCTTGCATCATTTTCTGCCAGGGAGCGTCACGGTGAGCAGACGAGTATGAGAAACCTTCTCTGATGCTAATCTCTTCGCGGGTGGTGGTGTTGCTGCTGCTCCTTCCACGTTTGCTTTCTGCTAACAAGCAGGGCAGCCTCTCCCTTCGCCGCTGTCAGTCGCGCATCAAATTTAGGAATTCTCCTTCGGTTCCTCTCCGTCTATGTTCTGCCTCTCCCTCCCCATTATCGCAAACTACTAAAGCCCTTTCATCCGCTGAAGAAACCACCATGAGATCGTCAGCAAGGCACCAGCTCTGTCTACCTCTCTGTGAGGCTGTGGTACGGCTACAGGTTACCGTCACCAAGCCGTGAATCAGAGAATATGATGTATTTGTTGTCGCCACATTATCTGGCATTTCAGATCTGGAAAGAAAAGTCAATATGAGATTAGTTGGATAATGAAAACTATATTGCGGCCCGAGAAACAAGGAAACTACAAAACACAAGTTTTCGTGTCATTTAATTAGGTTTTAAAGTTGTTGAAATTCTCTTTTTAGGTATTTTCCGTCCCTAGTAGCTAAACAATTCCTTAGTGAGAGCGGCACTCGCAACATCTAACATCCACAGTAGCGCAGGTACAAGGCAAAGTGGAGGAGACACACATCAAGGAACGAAGCGGGAAGAAAGAGTAGACGAGGAACAGAAGGTGAAAGAGACTGAGCGGGGGAAGCAGACAAACCATAAGAGGCCGAGACGGAACGAGATAGAAAGAGTGGGACTCATCTTCGCTCATCACTGAAGGTCAACAGCCTGCAGTCGCCACCGAAAAAGGGGCACTCACTGCCGCCTCTCTCTGCTCTTGTTGCTCACCATGAGCTCAGGCGGAGTCTCTGTTTTGATGTTGCACAAAGACGAGAAAACAAAAACACAGGTGGCTGAAACCAAAGAGCTCTAACTTCTTAAAGGAAAAAAGAGAGAGCCGAAAGTGAAGTGAGTTTGTTGAAGTCCCTAGATGGGCATTTGTTAAATGTCAGTGATGCAGCCAAGCCTGTTGGTGTATGTGTGTGCATGTATGTGTGTGTGTGTGTGTGAGAGAGAGAGACAAATGGAGACAAAGAGAAAGAGAGACTGCGAGAGCAACCTGCAAACTGAGGAGTAGCGCCGCCACTGCTACCATAACAATAAGACTTCTTCTTTTTGACATGGAATGTGAAACCACACATGAATACTTTGCCTAAAGACACAACGACTACAAACTGAAACAGAAAGCAGATTTATTCAGATTAAAGAATAGAGATATGACGAGAGAGTTATTAGAATTTTCCGTGCGGCTCCGCTGGTTCTGCATTTTGTCTGTTGCTTCCAAAATAATGAATTGTACTGCATGCCCCCTGGGCTTTTGTAATTGGAAACTTTTGGGGGTTGTCAGTGTTCATCAGAGGATATTTGGTTATTTGAATTTGCCTACAACAAGGAGTTAAAGGAATTATTCCAGGTCATTACATCTTGAGTTTATTTCTGTCGTGTTTGGCTCGATCTTATCCATCAGTTACAATAACATTGTACTCTCCACAGTATTTGCTCAGACCTGGGAGAACGATCTCCGCAGCCTGATGGAGCAAAGGACAAAGTCAGACCATCATACAGTTTAACCAGATTATCTGTACCTGGGGAAAACCATGGATGAACCTGATTGAAGAGGAAACCTACAATCAAACGGAGCCGTACATGCATTATTTACTTGTATTTATCATATTACTATGATAATAATAATAATTACTATTATTAATAATCTAATGCAGGATAAACGGTGCCCAGTTAAAACAATATTTTCTATTTTTACCAAACTGCACAATCGGGTTTGTTTAATATTATGATGGTAATCTTGATAATGAGCCCGATACAACTTTGTACTTGTAAATCTAATATTGAACTCTATTATTGAAGCCAAAATGAATGGCTTAAATTAAAACAAGTTGTCATGAACTAGAAATATTCTTTTAATAATAGAAAATGCCGATTAGCCGTGTTGTTTTCTCGTCCAACCCCGAGTCATAAATGTTCAAACAAAGGCTTGCAGTTGGCCGATCGCTCTGCCTGAGTATGAAAGTTTGCGTTGAGGAGCTCGGTCTCCCAGGGTTACTCAAGTCCTAATTGCTTTTCCTCCCCTCCTTCTTGTACAACAGCCCAAAGGTGCTCAGGCTTCCGGCTTTCAATTTCAACTTCTGGCCTTTTAGAACAAAGAAAATCCTGCCCGATGAATGTTTAAAACTAGGAATTTCCAGCTAATGACATTACTGCAACACACTGCTCCGTAATGGTATTACAAACAGACAACCTGAAGCCAGAGCAGTTCAACTATATTATGGCCTAAAATAGTGATGTAATTACCTCTTCATTAGTCATTCGCTTAGCTTCTCTGCTCTAACTAGAAGTGGTCTGATTTTCAAAAATGTGTTTTTACTTGTGGGGTCATTGAGAGGGAAGCGTCCCATTAGAGGAGGGGGGTGACTGGGAGAGACTTCTTGTTTGAGAGGGCATAAGCAACAATATCTACTGATCACCAATAGATTGATGAACATCATATTTGCTGCTGACTCCATTTGGGACACTCATCCTATAAAACATTACACATACAACATGCAGACCTTTGCCACTGCAACCACTGTGCAGTCAATAGTACACGACATCACTGGTCGGTACGGTGACAGGGTATAGGCCGATCACAATGAGTGATCTGTGCTGAGAACTTTGGTGCAGGTGGAATTGTAAAAGGTGTCACATTTGCATCATCTCATTACCGTCAACGAAGGAGAGTTCAAGGCAAAGGTTGGGTTGAGGTGAGCTGATTAAGCAAGACGTTGTCACACCGTCCTTCAATCGGAAGATCGTCGGTTTGATCACCGGCTCCGCTAGCCCATGTCGATATGTTCTTGGGCAAGACACTTAATCCCAAATTGCTCCTGTAGCTGTGCCTACGGTGAGAATGTTAGTTATTCCTGATGGGCAGGTGCCACTTTAGTCGCTGGCATCAATGCGTGAATGATGATGAGTAGTGTGAAAGCGCTTTGAGTGGTTGGAGGACTAGAAAAGTGCGCTACAAATACAGGTCCATTTACCATTACTCCCACGTCAAATTTCGAGGTTTGGTTTTCGGCTTTTTTAGCTTAAAACTATGTCAATAAAAAACTCCAAGGGCCTCTGACAAAGGTTTGGTATTTGAGGAGTGGGGAATGAGACGGGTTGAAAAGCAGCCATTGCTCAACCGTAGCACAGATCAGTCACTACAGAAGACATGAATATGATCTCATCATAATGATAATCCTTCACAAGACAGTTTCCAAAAAATGCCCATATACAGAGTCAAAGAGGGTTGACTGGGACGGACTTAATGACTCATCATTATCCGTGAACTTTATGATACCGCTCCTGTTCTGAAATTAACCTTTTTATCTTGTGGCGTCTATGTCAGAGCCGAGAAAGCTAAAAAAAAAAAAAACCTGACGGCTTGGTATTTCTCTTGTACAAAAATACATTTAATTGCATGAACCGTGATCCAATCCACTAGTCCAAGGCAAGGGGCGAGTGGTCTTCTGAAACATGGAGGCAGTTGTTTTTCCCACGTTTGTGCCTTTTAGAATTGTGCATTTTGCTCGAAGACGCTGGTCACTGTGCGTATATTACAGTCGCCGCAGTTTACAGTAAACAAGGTTCTCGCTGCAAACGCTAATTAGCTATTGATTGTGCACCTCTGCCTCTGTAAATGAAGATAACTTGTTAAAATAGAGTATGTAAATAATGCACACCGCACGCTATATGCTTTGGAGTGAGCAGAATCTCAACGAGCACACGCTGCGCTCATTGGTTCAGAACAAGCAGCTTTCTGGCGTCTCCCACCGAGTTTATGTGTGATGTGCACTGATGCTGCTTTGTCTGTCTTTTCATGTCATTAAAAATGTCTACGGTGTGTGTATGTTTCAGTTGTGCCTGTCCATAGATATTGTGTTCCTGCAATCCTCAGGAATTTGTGAGTGCTCTCATGGGTCTGTGTGACCTGATTCTTGAGGATCTGTCGTCAAGCACTGTGTGTGTGTGTGTGTGTGTGTGTGTGTGTGTGTGTGTGTGTGGGTTGTTCTTTCATTTGAACATGTGTTGTACGGTCACAGGAAGGGGAGCCGCTGACTTCAGTAATGTGTGTGTGGGTCGCCGGTGTTCCGGGAGCGCTGTGTGTGGTGTGGTTGCAGACGGAAAGCAGCTCTCTTTTTGCGCCTGTGTGTGTTGTCTGAACGTGTCTGTGTGGTGTGGTCAGAAGGCTGAAAAAGAGACTTGGTTCACATGGGAACAAATGACAGGATCTGGTTTAGTGAGCCTCTCTTTAAAAAAAAAAAAAAAAAAAAAAAGGAAAGAAACCCAACCAGCCGAAATGAAGGTTGAGGCTTTGCCAGACCTCCCACGGAGATTATGCTGCAGCGTCAGATGGTCAGTTGATGGTCACCAGTTTTAACTCTGCATCCCGTCAACAGTTATGAGCCTCCACAGCAATTTGAATGCCACCACTGCTTCAAAATATGTGATATAAAAGAAGTCATTGCAAACCAAACGACCAAATTACCCTCATTCACCGTTGTTACTGCCAAAACCCCAAACTCACCATTTAGTAGGGCTGCTATAAAATTATTTACGGCCAAGATAGGGCCCTGACAATAAAATGAAAAACACCGTGCCACATATGAAGCTCATCACTGAGTGAGCATAGACACACTTATTTCTAAATGTGCATATATATATATATATATATATATATATATATATATATATATATATATATATATATATATATATATATATATATATATACACACATGTCTCCCTTGTTTAGTAACATCATCAGCAAGAAAAAAGGCTTAAATACAACAAATCTAACTTGCTTTGTCTCATAAACAGAGTGATAAAAGACATTATTTTGTTTCAAGAAATCCAATCCAACAAAGAAAAGTATGGAGGTACATGACAACATGCTATTAGTTAAATATATACTGAGACTTATAATATGATACTCCTATGATAAAACACTTGATTTGAATAAAGTAATACAACTAGTATGTAGTCTAACATTAAAATTACACCGATATATTTTAACAATAGTTATAGATTTTTTGGTTGAAAGCAATCAGTGTATTTTTGTAACTTTATACACCGCTTTTATTGCAAAGTCTGTTTCACCCAAATCACCATAGGTGCATCTAACCAAAGGTTTTCCTTAAAAAAAAACAACTATTCCTTAGACTATTCACAAGCCCAGCTCTCAGCACTTTTAAACGATTAAAACAAAAAAAAAAGCAGATCCTCCTATGCTGACCCAACATTTCCCACAAACCTTTCTCGAGGAATTGAAATATATCCTACGATACAAGGGGCCAAAACCAGTGTATCTATTGAGTAATGGGTGTGGCTGTAACCGGGGACACCCTCCTGTGAGGAAAATCGAGTTAGGAGTGTAACAGATCTTTTAGATCACTGAGAGCCTTTCTTTCCTACAACCTCAGCAGCCCCGCAGCCTCTTTCATCTCCATCACCATGGTGTTTAAAGATCTGTCTGCATAGTCACTCTGCATGCCTGTAATGTATCACCTTTTACCCCTCAGTCACATTTTAGTGCCTTTGCTGGGATGGTGCAGCCTTGAAAATAAAATCTGAAGGATTTCCAGTCATAAAAAATGAATCATTGCATTTTAATCCTAATTCGGTGATGTAATACTGATGCACATCGGGGTCGCCCTACCGGCCTTGGTTGCATCGCTTCCAACGGCGGTGTGGCTCTGGAGAGGCGGCAATCACAGTCGAAGCGAAAAGCTGAACTCACACAACTTCAGTTATACTCAGTTACACGTCAGTTTCCTGCAGGTTTCTATTTCAGGTGGGTTGACAGCTGCAGTGCCACTGTAATACACATAATTACCAAAAGCAATTATCTATAAAATCCCCTCTCGGAACACATGTAAAATATATTTTTTTTTGTATTTTAGTTCCCTTTTTTAAATGTTTTTCTAATACGTTATGACAATGGAAATCATCTCCAGATTGTTTTGGTACATGTGTTTGGTTTTAATGAATAAAATACTAGACTTAATTAACAACTAAGATAAGGAGTTTGCATTCTGAACAAAGGTTAAACTTAAATATAATGTTCATGGTTGATAAAAAAAAAAGCAAAAATGAAACTGAATAGAAAGTCTATTTACTTAATCTTTTGACAGACAAGGAAACATATAAATGCACACTTTTCATGGAAGAAGAAAAGCTGTTAAAATGATGAAATGGGGGTGAAAGGACATTTGTGTGAGACTTATTTGAGTTTCTCGTATATGATGGGAGGCTATTTCAGTTCTCACAGTAAGATTAGCCAGGCATGGCCACAGAGTTGCACAGATGGTCTTGGATCGGCTCTATTGGAGCAGTCGGGGGTTAAGTTTGTTGTTAAAGGGCACATTCACGGTAAGTGCTCAGAGAGGAGAAATCATAAGTCTTTTCTTCCTTTGCACAGATTTTCCCCTGTTGGTTTTCTGCTGGTTACCTTATGGTCAATAGGGCCGCACACGCCTTAAGGCAGCTGCTTCATTACTTCTGTCCAGCGACTTTGGACCGCGAACAGTACGATCTGAATGACACATCACTAAAAGCACCAGAACTTAGGGGATTCCGCCCAAAGTCAGCAGTGTCAGATTTAATCATCGTCACTCTCCAAAAGATGAACACTGTCCAAGATTGCTGCCTGCTATCTGCCATCTAAATGTGATTGTGGCTTTTGTGAAGGGCTTTTCCAGTTTTTGACCTTGTAGCTGTGGAGATGCTCGGAGAGGAAGCAAAAATAATAACCACTGATGAATGTTTATTCCACAGCTCTAGAAACGGTAATTGTTTTGACAAGGAGAAGTGTGAGAGAGCGATGAGGACGCCGGGGCTGAGGCAGAGATGAAATTAAATGTATGAGAGGAAATAAAGGTACAATATATAGTCACTCCACGTCTGATTAGGTGGCCGCGTACATGCTGGAAAGTGGGAAGTAAACACACTTAAAACGAGATAGAGTGCAGTGTTGTTTACCAGCAAGGAAACTATTGCACATATATGGTGCCGGAATGGAAGTCTGCGATAGGAAATGCACAGATGATGTTTCTGTTGAGGTAGGAAGTGTTATAACAGCATGCAGAAATAGGCCAAGAATGCCACGATTTAGAAATGGGGAACATTATGTGAGAAGTAAGGATCAGTAAGGATCATGCATGGGATCGAAGTGCTTTGCTAAAAAAACTCCACAGGTCAAAGGGACCTTGATTTTTTTGGGGGGAATATAAAAGATGTGTAGGAAACACATCCAAGACACAGAAGAGAGGTTAACTTATTGCTCGGATTAGTTGAATAAGTTACATTACTGTATTAAAACTGTTATTTTTGGAGAGATGACTTAGAGATAGGTCAGTTCAGAAATGAAGGCTTGACTCTGTTCACCATTGACAGCAGTGTTCAAGGACTTCCAGGGCGTCATACTTTGGTCTAATTTGAAGGAATATTGAGTTAACAGACAACACTGCCATATCAATTTAGTTTAGGGCTTCAGGTCATTACTAGTTCTCTGTAGGACATTGAGATAAATCAATTGTAAAGACCCTGGCAGAGTTTAGGGCATCACTGGAGAAGTTTTATAAAACAGTGTTCAATGTTTTGAATCCAACTTTACACTTCACCACATATGAGCCAAAAATGGATCGATCAAGGAGCAACAACTGTGTTCCAGTGTTAGTTTTACGAGATGATTGTAGGCCACTTGACACATTCTGGCTCCAACGATAGCATTTTTTTTCCCCCTAGGAATAATTTAGCCATAATGGACACGCTGATTAATAATGTCTTGTTGGATCACATTCCAGACGGTTTACTCGAACCCTGAATCAGCCTTTCATTTATGCATGTGCGCGCGTGCGAGTGCGTGCGTGTACATAATTGTTGTCCCATCCTCCAAGGGAAATAGTTGTCAATGTTTGTTCATAAGATGGAAATGTAATTGCGCTTGTGCAATGATTTGATTTAAAATAAGTCTAACTGGCTATAATGAACAGACTAACAGATATTTCAGTTACTTCTTAATTCCCGCCACCTTTTTTTATCTATTCCTCGATTTTTCTTCCTAGAAGTTCTCCTTCTGCGAATCTAGTGTCTTTAAAACGTGGCCGTTAACTTTAAACCGAGTAGTTTGTTGTCCAAAACTTGTAATTTAAATTGGTGGTCGCTGAGGGGAAAAAGGCCATGACAATAAAAGTGTATTTCTGACTTGTTTAATGTGTCTTTTCTTTTTATGCTTGTGTGTGTGTGTGTGTGTGTGTGTGTGTGGGGGGGGGGGGGGTATTGTTTTTTGTATTTTAGTTTTAGTACAATTCTTTTGCTCCAACTCATATGAACGCTGTCCAGCGTGCTGATCCGGCCGCTGGGGCCAGTAAGTCAAACTCCCAACACTGGCAGGGACTAATGGCTAATAATTAGCCTGACTCATTGCCCTGATACTTTACGTTTAGTGTTATGCTCAATTTAACCCTCCTATTATGTTGAAAAAACATCCATTATGTTAAGGGTCAAATTGATCTGCACTGTTTGCACACTCACTAAAGTCACGGATCTAAATAAGAAAAAGTTACAAACTAGTATTTCAGGCGACAAAAGCAGAAATGGGCCTGCTGCATTACGGGAAGGTTTAGCATTTTGTCTTGTTCTGCAAAAATCTGCGGTGTCTATATACTGCAACTAAATGCATTGTTATGCTTGGTGTGTGTTTTCTGAATTTGAATTAAGTTCAACAATATTCCACTACTGTTGTGCTTACTGCACTCTTTACGATGTCTTTCCTTTCCTCTGAGCATTTCCCTTCCTTTATTCCTTGTCTCACTTTCTGCCTGAGCCATACATAATTATTAATAAGAACTCTGCCAGCTGTATCATTATTTTCTAAAGTCAGACTGCAGAACGTGGCTATATGACTGAGCGAAGCAAACAGTTTCTTTAAGTGTGTATAATTGCCCCAATGTCTGCTGAAGCTCACACTAGGAAATTAATTTGATACATGGTGGCCGGCCTTTGCCCGTTCAGGCTCGCACTTAGCAGCAGGATGCTTGATGTCTGATGTTCATTCTTACCCACATTTATGGATAATATGAAGGCACGGATGTCGAATTCTGTGTCACACTTTGTATTCAGGATGGGAAAAATCAGTCAATTGTACTTGTAAAGACAAGTATACAGCTTATTTATTGGGTTCCCTGATAGTCAATGTCCTCATATAGTATCACAAACAGGTTCATCAATCCCTCGTAGTTTATGAACAGCTGGTAATCATCCGGTACAGAGAGTGACAGAGACAGGAAAATGAACACTGTACGGATTTGTTTTTATCTCGAATAAAGTGGGTTTACCTTCCATAAAGGAATGCAAAACATGAGAGGTTGCAAGGGATTTCGGTGAGTGACACCCACCGAATGTCATGCATCAGAGTAAATCCCATGTTGCCTGGCATATCATTCTTTGTGTTTGGAAATATCACATTATCATGAGCAGAATGGCAGCAAAGCCAGAAAAAAAAGACAGCTTTTAAGAAGGTGGTGCTGTGTTTGGCCAATGCGTATGGCCGGTAACAATGCTGAATGATACACTGCACAATGCAGGCAGATAGTTTGGGAATCATTCAACTATTAAACCTTTTTATTTTAACTTTATCTCCTTCACCTCAACAGTTAGGATGATTTACCAATTGTTTCTCATTCCCCTTTTAATTGCCGGAGATGGACATCTTCACTTAAATCACTCGTACATGCACTTTGAATTAATACGGCATCCATTTATTTGGCCTCATTTTAGCAGCAACGGGTAATTCTGTTTAAATGATTGAGGTTAACTAATCACTGACATCACAAGATTGAAACATAATTAAAACAAATTGAAAGATTCCCAGGACAATTAACTTATTACGAAGGAGAAGATACGTTTGTAAAATGTTATAGATGGTGTACATTTAACAAAAAACTGGCGAGAAAATATTTTTGGATATTATGTTATTATACAAGTGCAGCCCTCCTTTCTACAAACATCTTAAGACCAGTACAACATCTCAGTAGCTTCTTAACTAACTCAGTTGTGTAACAATTGAATTAATTGCTTGCCGCCTGTGTCCATATAGCTCATAGTTACTGATCAATGAAGATCAAGCAGCAGAAACAGATTTGGGCCAGTCTCTTCATTAAGTTATGTTTGTGATCATGGAGAATAATTGAAGCTTTCAGAGAGACGGCTATGGAGCTGACCCCATGCACACATCCTTCAAAATGCAAAATCAGATATATGCAAGAAATCAAAGTGTTCGTGTGTTTACATGTTACATATATATCTTATTTGTCACAGGATTACATGCAACACTGTTCTTCATGTAAATTCCTATTATTTTGGAGGGCATACAGTCAGCTCTAGGTTAGCTTGCATTCCTCTCAAAGTCTACACTACAATTTACTTTTTTTTTTTAAGACTGAGCCACCCAAATGTAAATCTTAGAACTCCATATAGTGTAAATTTATTTTGTAATTTGGGCAAATTCCTGTATTTCCTCCTGTATAGCTGCGTAACATTCTGAACATCACGGTGAAAAGTGAGGCCGTCTTTTAAAAAGTCAGAAGAAACATGTGGCAGGAAGATAAAAACATGAATTATTTCTTCTGAAAACGCATTTGGTTCCCAGCTCCTGCGTGGCTATGGCCAGGAAGGCACTGTGTGTCTTATCGTGGGTCTTCACTCATTAGACGCAGCCAGGATGCAGTTCACTGTTAGGAGAACGTTGCACTTCAGACTAACAAAGCCGCCAGGTCCAACCGCTGAAGAGAATGTCTCCTTTTTTTTCCGCTGAACTCATTGTGAGGGATGGAAATATTCATGGATATGTCACAATGGTGATGCTGAATAGCTGCGTGGCTGACTGTGCATGTTAAACTAGACCGACAGACTAAAAATGATGACTGCAATACCAAACCCTCTGTAAATAATGATTTGTCAGGCTATATTTATGCGGAACATAATGCAATTTGGTAATTTGTAAACATATACTGGAAGATTACGTTTTCTCACTGTGTCTGCCGTACGCATGTATCCCTTTGGATCCTAAACATTGCTTATTACTACCAGTCATATTGACATTTTTGTTTCTCAATCATTTTGTCAAAAGCCTATTAGCATATGGATTTCAATAACATGCCGATAATCATATAATTTGTCTTCATATTGTGTTTGTCTGCATCAATGGAAAGCAAATACACCAAACAATGTTGGGTATCTTCACTTCTACTTGTTACACCAAACAATGCTGGGTCTTTATCATATCCATGTAGTGAGATTATCATATCCATGTAGTGAGGTTATCTTTTTTTTTTCTTTTTCTTTCAGTCAGTGTCCCCTCCATGTAATGAGTCACGGGGATTTGCATTATTATTATTGGTAGCATCTCCTCCAGCAGCAATGTGCTAGTAAATTTATTTTGGAGTGACATCAGAAAGCACCGTTCTCTTCCTCGTGGTGCCTCCACACCCACCAGGGTGGTCGTACTGAACATGCTGGTGTTTCTTAAAATGTGTGTTCTTCTTGGCTTACAGACGCTTACCATTATCCCTCAAGCACGATAAGCCTTTCACTCTGCAGCGCTTGTAAAAGATTGCATTTTTTTGAAACCATAATAATGAAAATATAACAACATAATTGATTACCTCATGGTACTCGGTACAACAACAACAAAAGTAGTCCTGCAACACTGGTAACCAATATGAGCTTTTTATAGTACGTCTCCCGGAGATGACATTTATATACAACTAATGTGCAAAACAGCTTGAGGTTTCGTAAGAAACTAGGGACAATAATGCCTCTGGATTACATTTTTCTAATAATATAATGATGTAGCAAACAGAAAAAAAGCTTGCAGTGAATTGAAGCACGAAACTCAACATGTTTACTGAATTAACATCTCAATGAAAACATGACCTGTACCCAACCTCAACCAAAATGACTTTTTGGGCCTGAAGCCAAAAATACAGCTTTTCAAGAAACGTACCTGCTTCACCACCTTTCAATCTATATTAATATTTAAAAGACGATGACAAGGAAGCAGAGGCTTAAGTTGTTTTCAGTTTCTTCTTGAGCATCTTTTCTTTGTAATTTATTTAAATAAAACTAAAAACAACTAGTCTCTGACCAAGAGTTCATGTTAACCCTAAGAACAGAATACAAGTTATGGATTTTGTGATCATCTTTCTCGACTAAATTATATGAAAAAGCAGGCCCAACTATAGAGAAAATGAAGGAGCCTTTGTTGTGTTTTACAGTGCAGTCAGAAACTAGTACAGCAACACATTTGTCTTTGTTTTGGCTCAAGAATCCAGCAGGCAAGATTTGAAATGAAACAGTTAAAAGGCTGACTTTAGTGCTGCCTTCAGATTTAAGGGTGTTCACTTCCATATCGAGGAAACGGTGCAGAAATTATAGCCATCCATTTGTCCATTTTCAGCCGCTCATCCGGGGTCGGGTCGCGGTGGCAGCTGGCCCAGCAGGCCGACCCAGGCTTCCAGCTCATTCTGGGGGACTCCGAGGTGTTCCCAGGCCAGCCGGGAGATATAATCCCTCCAGCGTGTCCTGGGTCTTCCTCAGGGCCTCCTACCAGAGAAATTATAACCATAGTCCTCAAATTGTAGGGTAAAAATGGGTGGCCTTTCTGCAACTAACAATCATGAAGAATTTAGTGCTGGGACGTTGCACCATATTATGCGTTGTTTTGGCCACAGTAGGTGGGGTCTAATAAACTGATTTAATTTGCCCACTTTTTATTTTTGTATTGTTCACGTCTCATGCTGTCATGCTTCATCTTACACTTCCCCAAGCTCACTCAAAAACAACCCATTTTGAAAAGGACCACAGTCAACTTACATATTAATGCTAAGGCAAAACAGCATGCTTTGGCATTTCTGGAAGCAAGTAATCTCATAGTGAGCCTGATAGGATGCCTTCAGGGACTGCAGGCCTGCTATCAGTGTCAGGATCAGGGAGGATTCTGTCCAGCATCACTACATTTTCAGTATTTTTGTGAGCAGATGGTGGCACATTCCTGTGCCGGATGAATGTGAAATTGATTTTGCTCATACCAAATGAACATACAGCAGCACAGCATTATTTTTCCTTCCTTTATTCTAGCATTTGCTAAATGTGAAAATCTGTATAGAAGAAGAAGAAGATTCACATATCAAATGTGCTGCTAATTCAACACGCAACATATTCTATATTTCAAAAAACCATGAAAATGCCTTACTCTTTCCAAAAATGGACAACTCAAGGTAAAGTGTTTCCAGAACAGTGCGTACGGAGAACAAAACTGAAGCTTCAAGCTGCGGGCTGCACTTTGCTCTGGGGCAGTGAGCCTTTGAAACTAGCTGCCTGTTCATCATCATGCGTTACACCATTGCTTTTGAGCCCTTGCATATGGCATCCATGCCATGACAAATATGACTGACACCTAAAAAGAGCATCCCCAGAGTGACATTTGAAATGCATTGCTCATCTCGCACATAGACTGACACTGTGCAATGTTTTGGAACTTTTTACCTGCATTGATTTGATTACTCATTTATCTTCTTTGTCACCACAGCTGGCTTTGTGCAGATTGTTGTGAAATCAAGAGTTAGATTTCAGCTATTGCTGATTAAATTGCCCTTTTCAGCAAGTTCATGCAGTCACGACGCTTTTTGAATGTCATTCCTAATGCTCTCTCTCTCATCAAGTCCAGTGTTTTCATTCTAAATATCTGACTGAAACAACTCCAAAGCCAACTGATCTATGAATCCAAACAATTTGTAATAGGTTGAGTAACCTTTTCAGTCAAGCTCGGTTTTCTCCCACATACATTTATTTTTGCTCACTGTCTGTTGCCAATTAGCAACATGACTCACTGAAGTGTGGTGTTGAGCAGAAATGGACCTTTTGATTCTTCTCACTCAAAGGCATGAAGGCCTTTACACACCTGACAAACGACTTGAAAATGCAAAACACTGGCAGGCGCATTTCTCAATAAAACGACCTTCACTCCAGCAGAGATGCAAAGTTGCGACAGTTTGAAAAAATAACATTTAAATAGATTCACAGTCAGAGAACCAACTACCCGGATCATCTTAACCCAGAGGAGCGTATGGCGGTTTGTTTGAGGTAAATTATTGTACACTGTAGATGAGCTATTTTTGTTATTTACTTTTGGATGAAATGCTGTTTTTTTTCCATCTTTCTTTCAAACCAATGAGCCTCCAAATTAGTTGTATTTCTCTGAATGGAACAGGGTTAGTAAATGGGTTTGGGTTTAGCATATAGTGATTTGGTAAATGTGAAATCAATGAAGGTCCTCACTAGTATAGAATGTTTTACATACGCGTTTCCTTCTGCTCTCCAGATTGTAAAGAAATGCAGAGAAAATGATCCTCACTTGTAATTGGAGAACAAATAAATGTAGGAAACGATGCATATAGAGTACAAAAGAAAAGACGTGTTCATCTTCACGAGCAGAATACGGTGATGGGGGCCTACACTTGACCCAGACGGTTATGTTACCGCAGTTAAATCTGCCACCCAGAGTACATGGAGCACATTCAAATTATTAAGCTGCTGGCTAATCTCCACATACATTTCTTTTCCCCGCAACAAATCCAAAAAGAAGCTGTGGTTCATTCACTCTGACGGTATCGAACCTGTGACTGGCAAAGAAGGGCCTAATTAAGGGCTAAAACATAACTATTTTTCAAGGCAATGGTTTCATTTTTCATGCGAGCTGGCACAAAATGAGGTAAATTACATCAGCAAAGACAGCTCATTAGTCTCAGAGAATGATGAGTGCGCTGCTTCGGGCTACAGCTTAAAAAAGGCTCTGCTATGTGATGTACAATATTGTAACCGAGTGAAAATAGTCCCTTCATAAGCCACTTGGTAGCTGGTGACATAGCTTAAGAACCGGGTGAATGCAGGTCTATTGATTTTGTCAGAGGGAAAAACTACAGTTGATTTTAACATTTGCAGTTGCCGGTGTAACTTTTATAACCCTCCTTTGTGTCGTTTAGAATTTTAAACATTTGCCGACTGATCATGCACGACTAACCATGGCGGTTTGGCACAGACCGCCTGGCTTGATGCCACTTCAACAGAACACATAGCTGTCAAACATGTTTGCTGTTGCTCCAACCGGAGATGTGACGCCGGTTATTAAATGCTACATGCTAATGACACGGTTTCTTCTTCGATTGTTTCGCCTTTTGTTTCCCGTGACGGGATAGCAGGGAGGAAAAAGAACGGCACCGCATACTGTCAAGAATGAAAAGGGAGCAGACTAAATGTTAAACTAAAGACTGCAATCAACCCAAAGGGCACCCATCAATTAACAAATGAATACAGGTGAATGGGATCTAAATGTATTTAAATTTATTCACCGACTGTAATTGCATGTACCAGGACTTCGACATGGCGGCTGGTGCACACAATATTCAGTCACAAAAGGGTGCTACAGAACATTAGCTGGTGTCAGTCACTCAATGTTGTGCCGGCGCTGTGTATTTATGGCTTTTGTTGACACTGTCAGCCATCTCCTGTTCTCATTTTATCACTTGCACCAAAAATCCTTTTCAACTACCTGTGCAATCTAACTTTGCTCAAATCAAAAAGATGGAGGAATACAGTGACTGAATGAAAGCAGGACTATATGAAAGAAATAAAAAGGCAGCGAGGAAACTGGGCGGGTAAAAGAGAGCAGAAGCAAAAAGTGATTTAAACGGTCAATATTTATGGAGGAGCATGCTGAAGAGTGACATCGAGGGAGTTAATGGAGGGAAACGGACAGAAGGAATGAAGACGGGTAAATTAGGTAGAGAATGAAAAGGGACAAGGACATACGCAGGAAAAGACAAGAAAAGGGAACGACAGAGGACACGAGGCGAGGAAGAAAAAGCCAAAATAGAACCGCTAAGAAATAGATAAGAAGCCAGGAAAGGCCAGCACATGTTCGCACGGAATAGGAAAGGAGTAATATATGACTCGTTAGCGTTAATTGGGCCGAGTCTATCACCTACACAGAAGGGCTTGGACACAGCCATCGCCTGGACATATGGCCAGCAGCATGACACAGAACGCTGCCAAAAAGAGGGATTACTCTCCCAGTGATATGGGTAATGACAGAGGATGCTTTCATATTTCAACAGTACAGACATCTGAAATAATTACAGCAGAGGGAAATGTGCGTTGTATATGTAAAGAAGAAAGTTAAAAACTGTATAATGCACCATATCGGTACAAATACATACACTTTTAGACAAAATAGAGAGTAAGCAACATAGACTTTACCTCTGAAGGCTAATCAGTTAAGAAGGTTTCTTGCACAATAAAAATAAGTGTTCAGCGTCAATTGCTGGATTGAATATTCAAAATAAAACAAGACACTAAGATTATAGACAGCTGCACCATACAGGGCATTTGAGGTTAAAGCAATAGTTTGACATTTTGGTGTCGCTGCTGGTCGCCTGGCATCCTCACAAGATTCAAGGAAGTCGCCGTGCCCGGCCAAGAAATCTTCCAGCAGATGAACCCCGTGAAGCCACAACTTGTCCTTTTTACTTGGCTCGCATATTCCTCCCTCTTTCTTCTCCCAATGCTAAGCTAAGATAGCTCAGGGCCGAATGTAGCTCAGTCTAAATTTGAACAATCAAGATAAAAGGGGATTTGAAAAAGCTACACTAATCTATATTCTGATAGTAATTGTGGAACCAGTGACTTTAAGTGCAATATGATAAATTGACTGCCCACGAGCAGCTGAATGTTCCACGGCTGTATGTTCATTATGTCATGTCATTTGGTTAAGGGAGGCTAAAGAGCACAACAGAGATAGGGGAAGAATACCTATTAGTTGGCTGGATCATCAAAAAGCATGCATTACATATGTTACTTGCGGTAAAAAAAGAGCTTTCTGACATGGAACATGAAGCACTAAAGATGTATTTTGTACGTCATTTACAGACATCGCTCCCATTTCACTACATTTATTTGACCTGGTTAGGGTTTTGTTGTTTTGCTGCTTCAATGTCAAACTCCTCCACATAAGTCAAGGTTATTAGTACAGGAAATATCATTTTTGTAGTTGATGGGTTGTGGCATTCTATACTTTTTATAGTACAATGATATATGTTTGATATACCGCAGGAGCAACAAAAAGTTTTTCAACCAACCCAGAAGACCAGTACTCTATTGATTTTCTTTTTATGTGAACATATAAAATACATCCATACTTTTCTGGCTTCTCTCTGTGGTGGAATTTTATTGAGGCTTTCGTCATATAGACTAACTATGCCAAAGATTAGAGCTTCTTGATTACATAGAATGAAACAGCCACTTTGAATGAAAGATCCTAATCTACGTGAGAATGCTGATGTCAACATTAAAAAGAATTACTTTTTGTAATTTTGTTCAAGGCTCTGGCAAAAGGAGTGGAGGTTTTCATGGCAGCTCCCATTTCTACGTTTAGAATTGAGCTTCTGGAAGACACATTGAGTGAACGTCATGACACACACACACACAGACACACACACACAGTGGGAGAGTTATGGAGAAGAGGTGGTTTATTTACAAACAGATGCTCCTCCATAATGACTGTGGTGGTCCTTGGCGGTTGTGTGTGTGTGTGTGTGTCTCTCCAGCCTGTGGTTCTCTTACGTTGTAGGCTGCAGTCTTGAGTCGGCGGTCAGTGATTGCTAGGTTAGAAAACTACGGACCACACAAGATCAGATGGTTTGTGTGTGTTGCTGCGTATATACGGTACACTTGCATGCATACTCACTGTACTAACACTATAGTGCACAATTGTTAAATGACAGCTGGATTCATTTCAACACTGAAAAAGGACTTTGCATCCATTATCTCCACTGATAGCTGTTGACTGTTGACACGTTGATAATACCTTAAACTTGGCGAGCGTCGTCTTACCCCACAAAGCCTTTAAAAGAATCAGTGAAACAGGCTGGGTATTTTTTTTATTTGCCTTCGTTCCAGCAGGTGTCAAGCAGGCACTCTGGTATCAGCTCATTATTTCTGCTGAGCTTTGAAGAAAGACAGAAAGCCTGAGTATGAGAGGGGAGAGCGAGAAAGAGGGAATTTTGTTTTCGCAAGCTATTTTCCCAGCTAATGAATTCTGACCTTTTGAATGTTTACTTGTCCCTATTTTTCGAGATGAGCTAGGTTTTCAATAGAACTACAATAATAAAACTCTGAAAAGGAGTAAGGCCGGAAAAAGTGGGTTTGGAAAGTGAAAATGTACCTTGTGTAAAGTTTTAAATAAGTTCTGTTTTTGGTTTCGTACTGAAAAACGTATCATTAGGCAGGAGTTTTTTTTCCCGTTTTTTCTGCATTCAGTGTCTTTTTACTCTCCCTCTTTTATCGGTTTCTTCTCAATCTCTCCTCTTCATCCTTTCATTAGCTCTGTCAACTTTTTTTTTCTCTGAGCCTGGCTAACAGATGGGAGAAATTGTGATTTATCTATCTGGCAATGATTTAAAGAAAGCACTCAAAACACATATGCCGCACATACTGTTACACAAACCCGACTAACTACTTTCAGCACTATCGAATCACCTCGCCCTGAAAAATAATTTCCTCTTAATGACCTCGACTCACTAAGTATCAGTAGCGCTTTTCTTTAATTTACCGTTTTAATTCGCACTTAATGTGCTTAGCTCACCTTGATGTTAGCCTGTTTCTTTTTCAGCAATGAAGACATTACATAAGAGCTGCAATTAGCTGTAAATTCCTTGTTTTTCCTGAAAGCTGTTGTCTATGTTTAGATGCAGGTTCAACCCTTAATGAGAGGAACACTAACACGTTACTTTTTCTTAGGAGTTCTGCTCCCAGGTGTAAACGCCCCACCAAAAAAAAAACCCACCATTCTAAGAAGGCAGATTATTCACAGTTTATCTCGAGGTGGAGATGGTTGAATCTTAATGGAATTACTATTTTCTGAATACCAGAATATGAGTGAGGAGGTGCACGGCTTTTATTCTTGGATCTTAAAAAGCTTTGTGGGCTGTCAATGTTTGTTGCAGTGACGTTTAAGCTGCCCACTGAAGTAAACACAACATCCGCACTGAGCAAATGCCCTTTCCGCGTGAGCACACCAACTCAACAAGCGAGTCTGGCATACTATCCAACAAATGACCAAATTTAAAAGCAGTAATATTGTAAGCATAAAGGGCAGGTTCAAGGTCAAACAGGCTCTCTGTCTCTGGGGATGAACCAGATGGAGGACATATCTGTCAGTTTGAACTTTCTCAACACTCGCTTGTGTACAATGCCTGTAACAAATGGAAATAACTTCCATCAGTGTCGCCACTCAACATGTGCTGGTGTGTGAGGATCAAACACCAAGCTGAGGAAGGGCTGGTGGTGAGGAACAGTGTGGCAATTCATCTGCACACATCCCATCTCCAGTTGTGCATTGTTGTTTCATCCCCATCCAGCATCACTTTCTCAATTCAGAACCTTGAGTACGGTGTTGTCATAGTTAACATCTGCTGTGTCTGTGCATGTCATTCTTTTGAGGGACATTTCTTTAGACTAATTCGTAAAAAAAAAAACTAAAAAAAAGTTTGAACATCTGTCCAGGGACTACATGAAAATTACACTTCTAGGCTAACTCTGGCTCATTCAGTGTTTCTGATGATCAATGGTGTACTTACTGAGAAATAATTAACGGAAAAAGACTCCCAGCTGCTTGGCTTTCACAAGCTTGCATACAAAGAGGGTTGGAATAATTATTCCTATTGGTGATGAACGCTTCCCAGTGTAGTGCTTCAATATAATTTCCATTGCCTTCAGCAATGCCCACATGTCCTAAAGTGGGCACATGTTTTTGGACCACACATATCACTTCTACAGGAGAGCTGTCATGGCCCGCGACCAGACAGGAGAAGCTCCTCTGGCATCCTCGACGGCAAACCCCTCGCCGACATACAGCAGGTGCAGGGGGTTGATGGTACACGTGTCCTGCTGAGATCAAGAAGAGCATTCGCATGAGCTCTGCTCCTCCCCGGGGTGAATTTGAGCCTGCACGTTGCATTCTGACCGAGGCGTCCCGCTCATGCTCACAGATGGAGGCGGCTCGTTTCCTGTAGCAAAGTGCCAGAGCATGTTCATGTGCTCCATGAGGAGAGTGGCGCGCCAGCTCTCAAGGTAGTAACGCTTTACAGCCCCTGGCCTCAAATTCTGCCTCCTTTAAATCAGCAGTGTCAAGTAAAAAGTAATCAACTATAGGTGTAAAAGAGTTGCCGGGGTGAGTAAACAAAAGGATCCTGGAAGATATCGAAAGTATTTGCATTAATGGCTACATAACCGTGTGTTTTATTTTGTTGTCGTCTCATTCTTACTCACCTGAAACCCATCATGACTTCATACACTCCATCGCTACGATGCATCGTTGCCTTTAAAAGTCAGCATACAGGCCCCCAAACGGATGATCTCCCATCATTTGCCATTCTTGCTCCCGTCAGGGTCGAGTGTGAAACTACCGACGACCACTATTTCCCACAATATTTGCACATGCTGTGCAGATTGGGTTCGCCATAAAATATGCCGTGGTGTGAAACTGGCACTACCAGATCACGCTGAGCACAACTTAGTCTCACTTCGCCAACTCAAAGCCCCACCATCTGCCACGCTCTGTCACATTAATATTAGAGCCCATTAACGGTTGTTCCTTTTGTTCTGTCCTATTTCTCTGAGTGTTTTCTCTCACAATTCACCACAAGGCTGTTGTTTATCCTCAGATGTATACATTTCAGTTCATCACTTCATCTTTTTTTTTTTTCCCCTCCTAAATCCATCCTGATCTCAAAGCTTTGTTTGTTGACCAGTGTGGCGCCTAGAAAAAGCCTGCAGGCTGTGTACACCAAGCAGGTGTGTACCAAGTAAAACAAAAAAGAGGAAACCTTCCTATTTGATGCAAGATCAAGCACAAGCCAGTCAGACAGTCAGTCTGCCAGACAGACATGTGGGGCATGGGGGTGTCAATGGAGGAAAAACAAAGAGGGAAGGAGCTGCTGTTGCAGCTTTTTTTCCTAAAAGCTCGTTAATCCCAATTTAGCTGTCACAGGGATGAGGTAGGTGTGAGTTTGTGTGGTTGTGCGTGTACGCATGTGAGCGAGAGAGAATGTGAAGCAGAGAGGACCCTCTTCTTGCAGTCTTGCACCCCGCCTGGTAAGCTGTCACATCAGCCGGCCAATTAGCCCGATGGCCAATGAAAAGTTGATTTTCTTCTGTCTACCAGCTGTGTGTTCGCTGGAGCTGGGGTTAATAAGACTTTGAGGCACACTTTAAAACGTGTGGGACAGTGGTCCTACATGTTAAATCTTAGAGAGCATGATGCTTAATTAATGTCAAGGGGATTGTTGAATTTGACCAAGCCATGCGTGAAAGAGAGAATATCTACTTGTGTGTAAAAATCATTCGATAAGGGGTTTCATCTCACCCTGAAATCACAAAATTACTTTTCTTCATTTCTGTTCATGTTCGGGTTAAACAAACATAATATATACAGCTTTAAGAAGGTGATGGGAGGGTTTTTTCTTCTTCTTTGTAGCGAACAAAGCCAGTAATAGTCTCCTTCGCCCCTTTTCTACTGGACCAAAACACCCATTTACATGTGGCATTTTTCTTTAGTTTAAGATTACAATAGATGATTATTCACAAGAAAATGTAACTGCAGTAGTCCCGGGTGTTGGCTGCAGCTCCGAACAGTAGTGGTGGAAACGCAACATACACACTAATATATTCATCATGCTGCTTTCTACTCTTTACTAATCCTGTTTTCGAGCATGTTATTGACATTGA
The DNA here is from genome assembly GCF_023055335.1 of Clinocottus analis. Taxonomy (NCBI): domain Eukaryota; kingdom Metazoa; phylum Chordata; class Actinopteri; order Perciformes; family Cottidae; genus Clinocottus; species Clinocottus analis. The sequence continues at coordinate 7,323,761 of NW_027175854.1, forward strand.
ATTGGACAAATGAAAAAAACATACTTAACCTACTGGTTTACTGGAATTGGGGAAAAAGTCTATCGGCTATTTTTAGAAGACTTTGCTGCATTTAAAAAATGTGTTTGAAGTGGTTTGTTTATTTTTTTTAAAAAGGGGCTTTGGTCTCTGTGCTAAGCTTGGCTATATTAAGTCACATGTTTTCTTACCATGAACTGGCAAAAAAAACTACTTAAGAAAAACATTATGTCTGGGCAATAAGTACCTAAACTACCAATAACAAGATGGCGGTAGACTGTCATTATTCTCACATTACAAAGGTCAAAGTATTAATCAAGATGCAGTGTCTTCTGAATGCCTGGACCAATTATCCTCCCTCCACCGAGCCTTCTGTGGGAGCCTGCATATGCTTTCTGTGTGTCTGTGTGAGTGAGAGAGCGACTGCTTTCTCCTCTCAGCTCTTAATTAGAGCTGAACGTAAGGGGACTCAAACATTGGGAAGCATGCACACACACGCACACCTGCAAAGGTTTAATCTTTGAGATGCACCTGGATGCCTGCCAGGAGCAGGACGACCTCTTTTACACTTATTACGTGTGTCAGGTCCACACACAAACTCACAGGCATTCATCCAATCTTGCTCCAGTATTCAAAGAAGTATCTTCTGGTTTATTTTTTCCAAAAAAAAGAGTGTGCTCATTTTATTTATTTATTTTTTTTAAAAAGGCTGATCCTCACTACCCCAACATCACATGAAGGGAAACAAGAACTAAAGCTGAATGCGTAGAGCTGAGAATTTAAACTGTGCTGGCTCCGTATGGATAATAAGGATTCCTGCGTGTGGGGTGCAGGAGAGGACAATCGACATAATGAGCCGAGAGAAACCACCAATTGCACTTAATTCCCCTTCATCTGCTTCGAACGGTCACAAGACTCGCAGAAGTTCATATCGACGCCCACCATTGTCAGCTATCCTTGTACAACCCCTTCTGCTATGAATAATTTCCGCTATACTCTGCATTAATAATGATTTACGTTCGGCTATCGCGCTCGGTGCCAGAGGAGAAAAGACCGTGGTGTTCATGGGTAATGGGGTAAAAAGAGAAATGCAAGGCCATCAATGGCATTTCGCTAAATATATTTTATACTATGACAACAATATTTTGAATGGTTCCAAAGTCAAACCATCGCCTCCTAGTCCTTAGACATAGGTGTTGGATCAATGATCTGGAAAACACTGTTGGTAAAGAAGTTTTACAGTACTCCTCAAATGTTATATTAAAGTCAAAAGCAATGTTTTCGAGCCAGCCTACATTCAGACACATGTTCTGTATACTTCCTTCAGTCAGTCGGTTTCTTCAGGGGTTTGAATTTTCACCATCAGTCATCTTTTCTTCTCTCTAACAGTTGTAGTAATTCAGTGAGCCACTTTAAAACCTTGTATCCATCTGAGACTTGCAGGAAGACATTGCGTGGGCGACTCCTAAACACAGCAACATATTGACTGAACTTCTAACTGACATTCACTCCATTCAACAACGGCATAAACACCACAGATCGGATCGTAAAGGTTGGTAATATACTATACTATAGTTTTGGGTCAGAGAGAAAAACAAGTTGTGTGTTCTTTTGAGATTTTAAAACCGTAACAATCAATAGATAAACAGTAGGTAACTGTGCTCCCTCTCCATGTAATGTCTTTTTATTCTTCACAATATTAGCAACTAAAATGCTGCTCACGACTGAGCTTCTTCAGTCCGTGTGTCTGCTGGAGGCCGACAGTTTATTCTATCGATTTATTTTTCCATTCTGTTTTTTCTTTGTGGCTTTTGTGTGACTTCGCACATGTTTGATTTTTTTATTCGAATCCCTTCCCTGCTTGTCAAATAATTATGTTTTGCTTTCAGCACGCGTGTCTTATCGCAGTCTGCTTTTGGATCCAGTCACGTCCCAAAAGCCAAATGCTTAGTGGTTCAACTGATAATTCCATCAGTCATTAAATATTAACTTTATGAAACAAGTGTCCCGAGCTGTGAAAAATGATAAAGGAGTGAAGTGGAGAAGCTGTAGGGTGACTAATGAAAATGAAATATTTCTATAATAGTGTTTTGAGTGATATTTTCATTATTCCATAATGACACTGGAAAGTCTCAGTGGTTGGTAATTAGCCCCCTACCCATATAATCATTTGGTCTTTTTTCTGTTTTTTTTCTGTCTCTTTCTCCTATCAAATGTCATAATTTAGCTCATCAGTCTTACTCCTGGAAATTAAAACCCCTTTAAACTGTTATTTTACTCCACTCTGATCCAACATTTGTGGTTTTTGGCAAGCCGTGTGCCGCGTGCTCTCACGATCAGCCAGCTGCTAGTGTTTCCTGATCTGACTACCTGGATATGAAAAGAGTCCCACGAAGCAGAGAGCACACATTCCTGGAGCAGGCGCTGCCGGAGTTGTAACGCTCATCGAGTCACGTTAAGGCGAGCTTGCCACAAAAATAAAAACGGCAACGTGGGGTTTGAGCTCAGTGCTCCCGTTTACCAGGTTAGAACTGCAATGGAATATGTTCTGCTGAGAGAGATGCTATTAAATATCCCATGTTTTGATATGCATCATTACCCTACAATTAGGCGCCACTTCACTCTTATTATATCCAACCTGGTAATTTTAGAGTACTGTATAAAAAGGGGAGTCAACATTATATAAATATGTTTTTTTCTGGTTTGGTTTGCAGCTGAATTCGGACTGATTTGGCCAAGCCCAAAGCCTACAAAGATATCCAGCCAAGTCAAGTACGAGCCACAAAATAGAAATACTCTTTTTGTTTCCAATAAAACTCGAGCATCAGTGTACATTAACTGCCCTTGGTCCTCAGCGATCATAGCCATCTCACCGCAAGATGAGTCAGACTTGTGCACAGACTATATATCACAGAAGTCAAGACAAAATATCCACAATATGGAAGTTTCCATCTTAAAATTAGGATGTTATTTGGAAACTGTGTCTGCACAGAAGTGATCGAGCAGCGTCGTCGAGATCCCGCACCAATAACCTGCCCAAACCGATCGTGAGCATTTCTGAATGCGCTTTGAGAATTTTGTGGGGGAAAAATAGTTTGCGGTGTACTGTGATTTAATAAAAGGAAATGTCCTATCTGCTAACATGGAGGGTGTGCTTTAGAACCTTTAATGCAGAGATATTGTGGGTCAGCGGGTTTGATGGACCATTTTACACCAAACTGGGTTCACGCCGGTGGGATATCACCAATTACTAGGAACCCCACCCGCCCCCCTCGCTCAAAACATCCCCAGATGAGCAGAGTACCGACTGAAAAACAACCTGATAGAGCTGGGGCTCTGCAGGCCGTGCCCGGTCACTCCCATCCCACTTCACACCTCACCTCCAGCCATCTGACCGCACACAGCGTAATCCGTCATGCCTGTTGTATCAGCAGATTTAACTCCGAGGCCTTGTGCCTCTTGCCTTGCTCGAACACACAAATCCTGTCATTTACGTAAATAAGTATAAGCAGGTTACCCTTAGCTCACAGTAGTAACCTGATTTTGTAAAATGTCCCGGCAACAACACATCCAGTTGCTGTCATTATTAATAATAATAATAGTAATACGGGATTAGAGATTAGAGAAACCAGTTTAGCATGGCGAGATTTCAGCTGAAGTATGTGTGTAGGACAAAGACTTCAAACAGTATCACCATGTCTTACATCAGTATCATGATACTTTATGAAATTAATCCATTGTCAAAATATTGCTGGGATAAGAACTGTGAGTGCTGGCCTGCTGAAAATGTCCCGCATAACCTCATGTCTCCGTGAACCCTGATGTCCATGTAAAGAAGCTGAAGACGTCACTACACATGCACACAGTCCCGACCCTGTCTGCTTTAAAGCTAGGAAGAAGAAGAAAAAAAAATGAATCGGCGCCATTAATGACTGAAGCCCCATCACCCTGACAACTCTAATCTTTGAAAGGCTTGTGTTGGATCGTCTCCAAAGCTCCTGAGTCGGACCCCCTGCAGCGCACCAGCCACGCTAACAGCTAGCGGATGATGCAGCCAGCAGGAGACTGCACTTCACCCTCCAGCATGTACAGTATTTTACGATTCAGTTTGTGGGAGCTCTGACAGCACGGGCTTCCTCAGCTGATAGTACCAGCATCTCTTTGGTGGTGGATCTCTGCTTCCTGACAGTGAGTCAAAGAGGAGCTCTTGTGGCATTGCTTCAGTGTTTTCTGTCTGACTCACAGCACAGATGTAAGGGTGGCTCAGTTTGAAGGAACTGAAGAGACGTTCAAGTGGAGCTATATACAGATTGTGTATACTTGAGTATGTGTTTGGGGGTTTGGTTGGAGTGGTGGTGCAATGTGTCATGTTCTTTTTCTCTCCTGTGGGACTAAAAAAGTAATGTACACTCAGTTGCCACTTCATTAGCTGCACCTGTGCAATAGAATGCGATCCAATTCAACACCTCTGCCATGAATTTGACCTTTCGCAGAGCTCGCGATGCAGTTGTATGGTGGACAGCGTGGTGTTCACAATGTTGAACTCCTTCTACATACATGAGATTGAGACCAACGCATACGTGGATACATCTTTCTTCACAGAGAGGACTTTGTGTGCTCAATTCTATACATCACAAAGACAATTGGGAATGCGTGCAGCAAAAACGGATATGAGGAAAGAAAAAAAAAGAAACACTCCAACTCGAATTCCTGCTTTGAGGCCACATGCTGCTAGCGTAATTCTGTATCCTCGAACTGTGATTAAAAGACAGATGCTTTTTTAATTGCTCGCACTACGGATGGCGATGTTATTTGCAGCTTTGCGATCCACTGCTTGTAATTATCGAAAATGCGACCTCTCCTTGTCCTTCACGGAGAATCGATGAATGCTGTGTGGCATGTTGGAGAGAGGATGTTAAAGCTGTGGAGTGCGGATGGGATGTGGTGCTGGGTCATTGACAAGGATTGACTAACAGTTCAGTTTGGGTATTATGATGTCATTAACAAACATTCATTCACCCAGTGAGATAGAAGATTGAAAATAGAAGAGGGAATCATGTTATTATATATTTTCATTCTCATTGTGGCATCCGTCTTTGGTGTCATAAGTACCTTACTCTTACTGTCACGTGTTGAAGTTCAATGTCACACCAGTTTGTTACACAGAACCATCTGAGGTCTTTTGAAACTGCTTTTAAAGAAGGGCAGATGCCATCTTTTAATCAAACTCTTGAATTGTAACTTCAACTTTAGCCTGACAAGATGGAGTTTCACATGATTTTGGGATATCGACCGGATTCAGCTAGGTAACTTAAATATTTCCTGAATAAAGTGTGTGTGTGTGTGTGTGTGTGTGTGTGTGTGTGTGTGTGTGTGTGTGTGTGTGTGTGTGTGTGTGTGTTTCTTGTCATTATGCATTGTATCGTAGCCCCCACAACTTCCAGCAAGCCTTTATTTGGTAAACTACGGATATTTTACATTTTGGAAAAAAAAAATCCAGTTTGACAATCCAAAATAGAAAAATCCCTCTTTCCATAATTGGCATGTGCATTAAATCAATGGAGTTTGCCAAACCAACAATGTAAATATGAGAGAGAGAGAGAGAGAGAGAGAGAGAGAGAGAGAGAGAGAGAGAGAGAGAGAGAGAGAGAGAGAGAGAGAACCTGCAGAGGCTTCAAAAAAATGATATGATTTGCTTAAAAAGGTGTAACTATTACATTCTGACAGCTGTTGCCTACCCACCAGCTGCCAGTTATTTAGACTCGTCCACGAATGTCTCCACCTGTCAGATAATGACATGATCAGTAAGTTGTTTTTTTCACAAGGGAAGCCTCATCTTTTAAACGATGAAAAGCATTCATTACAATATCTACATAAACTACAACTGTCTTTGTGCAGAAACCATAAAGCCAAGCAGAAATAGCACAGATGATATGTTCCGATAGAGTGAAGTCCTAGCACGTCATTGACAAAAAAATGTATGGCATGCCAGTATTCATGCGCAGTTGACAAAGAATAAACCTATTTTATTTCATAGATTGGTCAACTCATAGGACCAATGTTTATTAGCTATAGCTACGTATCTTATAAGAAAGTATACCCGCTACCAATCCTTTAAATTTGCCTGGAGGATACCAAAAGTGTAGTATTCCTAAACCTAACTAAGCAGTTCAGTTGCATGTTTGCTTCATGTCAATGTATGATTTTTAATAACTTGTTCAGAACTGCGAGTGTAATCTGGAGAAAGAACAAACATCATTTGGCAGGAAAACAAATTGCCACACCACATAGCATCGTGTCTAGAACTGTTCATCTGTGATAAAAAAAACAAAAAACAACGACCACGCGTCGTTAGGAAGCCACAGGATTGTGTTGCTGCTCCAAGGGTTAGTGTCACGCATCCATCTCACTGGAACTGGAAATGTATCAGGCAAAAATAATTGTGTGAGTGTAGGTGTGCATGTCAGCGCTAAGTGTCCGTGCGCGCTTGTCCGTGCGCGTCAACAGCTTGACCCTCGGTACATTAATGACATCAATTAGAACGGCTTTGATTACCACTGCCTCAATTACGTCCGCCTCAACAGGGCAGTCTGCTTGACCCCCACGCCACACACACACACACACACACACACACGCAGGACAGCAGACGTACAAATGAGGCAAAGACACATACACACACACGCACACAAACCTAATGAGCCTTTCAGAGACTCGGAGGGCCTGATAATGATGCAAGCTTTGTGAGCTAATATGACATACAAAGCTTCGGTTTCGTGTGTGTGCAAGTGTAATAATGGACACTCATCTACATCAAACAAGGTGTGCTTACAGCCGTCTTTGGTTCACTGAAGGACTGAAGAGGTGGCCCAACAACAACAAAAAGTCGGTCTCATCCTGATGCCATTCTTGTGTCCTCGTTCGGTGCGTTCTGAAAATAAATTTAAATAATCACTGTCAACTCTGCTTTTAAAAGATGGTGGCACTATAGGCTTGCATGTCTGTAATCTGCTCGTAAACAGAGTAGAAAAAGTTGTAGTGTGCGTGCCGGGAACAAAATAGGCGGCTCGGCCATATCCGAGAAGACGCAACAGCAGAAACGGATGATCAGTCATGTGAGGTAAATGTTCGGCACGTCAGAAATGTACTCGGCAAAAGCGTCTCCTTATCCCATTATGCGCATCGACTCTTTTTCAACAGAGGCACATTTAAAAAGGAAGTTTTATCACATTTTCCATGCAGCTTTTCCCAATTCGCTACTTCAAAATATGCATAAATGTGCGCGAACCCTTTCGTCAGCTATGACGACAGATCACAGAACAAGTCAGAGGAGACAGCCTTTTAACTAAGTTCCTGCATTGGGGAATCACTTGTCCATGCCTTTGAAGGTTAACAGTTAAGCATCAGTGCTTTCGAAAAAGCTCCTTTTAATCTCTGCATTCGCACAACAATGAGACGGCGGCCTGCTTTTTCAATTTCCTCCACTTGACAGGAGGTTTGTGCAAACCTCAGCCGCGCAAGTGTGGACATGGCCTCAAATAACAAGCCGATAAGCCAGTGTGCAATTATCTATCCACAGCTCTCCCTTCTTTTATTTTAATGAAAATGAACACCATCTATCTCTGTCTGTCACTCGCTCCATCTTCACAGCTCTCTTCCCTCAACCTATTTGTCCCTCAGCTAGGGACACCAATTACTTCTCCTTTGCTATGAAGAGAAAATACTTTCTCTCCCCAATCTGCAGCTCTTCCCTCTCCTCCAGGTTTTGCTCTCGCTCGATCCCCCCCCCCCACCCCCCTCACTTCCCTTCCCCCTATACCGGAGTTGCTCTCAGAGTCGTTCTCCCCATTTCTGGAAAGGCGCCACCTTCCCTCCCTGGCCCAAACCCACAGCTATTAATTCTGCTAATGACAGATAAATGAAGCATGGAGATGAGGAGGCTAGTGCAGAGCTTAACACAGAGACAGACACACACACACACACACACACACACACACACTTGTAATGCGCACAAGCACATACGGAATATACATTCAAGTGTAAACACACACACACACACACACACACACACACACAGTTCAATCTTTTACTCGCTAATTGACTTTGATTGAGGACCATCTTTTTTTTCTTCATCCCAGCCATGTCAGGATGAGAGGCTCGTCTGTACACAGTGTGCCACTAGTGTGTATGTTGTCTAAGAGGGAATGGGAGACTGATGAGAGAGACACTCAAGTTTGGGTTTACAGTTACTCCATAAGAGGATTATCTGACATCGAGGGAAAAGGGAATCCAACCCGTGTTTTCATTGAGCTCATAGAGGCGGAGAGAGAAGCGGAGAAACAGTTGGCATTGTGGCAGCATCCTGAAACCTGAAGCATCAGCAGCTATTTTTGAATGAAGTACAAGTAAACACAAAAAAACAATGAAGGAAACTTGACAAGGGAACAGAATCATTGGAAATAGGGATTATTGAGCAGAGCGGAATACGACTGGATACAATAGAAAATTAGTATGGCTTTTTTTTAAATTATATAATGCGACTAAAGACTGCAGGATTAATCAATCCAAACTATTTACTCTCTTCTTAAGCCTTTAAGGGAATTATTTATCGCCTTACCGCGTTATTGAACAGATGTTAGCTCTTCAAATACTTTGTTCAATGATATATACATTATTTAGCATTCACAGCGCACATAAATCAAACAGTACTTTTTTTATTTTCTCATTACCATACATTACGATAATGAAGTATATTACAACGCTGGGTGTTTTGCATATAATGGGGATGTTCTTAATTGGGCTAATGACTGTTTCACTAAAGCAGATGAAAAGGTCAACACTCCACTTTCACTTCAAAACTCTGCATAGCAATTTCAAACTGCCGCCTGGCTAACTGTGAAATATATTCAGCCTGTAGATTATCATTTTAATTAATCTTGCTTACTTGGTCGTGTAATTTAAACATTTGCTGGATGGAGAGAAGAGGAGGGAGATAGAGGATGGTGGGATACGGGGTGTGACAGGGAGAAGGAGGGAAGCTGCGTGTGTGTGTGTGTGTGTGTGTGTGTGTGTGTGTGTGTGTGTGTGTGTGTGTGTGTGTGTACTGTGTTTGTTAATTAGTATCACCTTCCCAGAAACAATGCTATTCTCTGCCTCAAAATGCCAAAGAATTTAAAGCCATGCTTTGAGGAGCAAATGGGTAAACTAAGGATATAATGAGATAACAATTGTCGGTTGATGGAGATAACTGATTTCACTCCCCTGTCATTACAAATATCCATTATTGCTTTTGTTTTTCATGGGTAGATATCGTAGAAAGCAATAATAACAAAAACAGCATTGACACAACTACAGTATGGTTTATGTTCTGGAAATGAATAATGTATGGGTACGGTCTGCTTACACTTTGTTCTGGTTTGAGAAAGATCATGCGTATTAATAGCAACCTGGATTGGAATGGATCACATCCACCTTGCTACATATAGGTCACAATATGACCACCACTGGCACTGAAATGTGGCCTGTAAACCATGAGGTGCAGAATTGTGAACTGGAGCTTCACAACTTTTTATCTTTATTCAAGAGCATGTTCTTTCAATTTGGGAGCATGACTTATTGATTTCACTTTAGATTTTGGAATGCTCTCTCTCAAAACCCTGACCTCACACTCAAACAGCCTCTGCTTGAGCTTGGATTTCTGCTCAACCTGTATGCTTTCACTCAGATATACCATTGCTTGCACAGATGTCCTGTTCTCCATCTGTAGCCCTTCTGTGTGCTTGTAGTACTTCTGCTCTCAGATGTCTCCACCGCTCTTAGATTGTTTTTGTGCAACAACCCTGTCAACATGTCTCAATAGAAGTGTGTGTGTGCACACGGCACCATGCAATACCCATACATGTATATAAAAGCTAAATTAACTAAGGAAATATGAATATCACCAAATGGCTAAATTACTTCTGTTCCATTTTTGCAATCTAGTGTCTTTACCCATTACAGGATTGTTTAAAGCCAGTCCACCCCTGCCTGTCTCCCTACACTCCCGCCTGTCTGTGTGATTCCCTCGAGGTCCGTCCCTCACTACACTTTGCCTGAAACCCGAGTTCAATACCAACTCCACAATTCCTTGGCCCTTGTTACAGCAGACACGTGTACACGCCAAAGAAGGCAAACACAGGCGTGATTGACACATTGCATTAGAGAGCCTGTTGTGTCATTTCAGTGAGCCAGCATGCACAGTAGCGTGCAAGACCCTGGCCCACCGAAATGAATCCAGACCTTAATTACTGTTATTAATTACACCTGTTTACTCTGCGATGACATGTCAAAATGGCTGCTGTGAAAAGGACCAATAGTATTTCTTCATCAAAACTTAAACCAATCTAAAGATGATTGATTAACCAATGTTGGGGATGAAATGGAGTTGCATACAGAAGGTCACACACACAATTTACTAAATATAATGACACTCATATATATTATTTAACTGGGGGGGAAAAAATATTGCAGTTCTGATCGAACCACTTTTGGTGAGCACTGCTGTCTCTACTAAATCTGTGACCTTTTGTAACAAACCTTTTTTTCACTAATCAGTTCCAGAATAGTCAGATTTATTTTCTTTTTTTTTTGGCATTCCCGCAGTTTTTCATTACAACCCTGACATGTTGTGAAAGCCTACTCCAAGTTGTATTAGTCTGAATTTTTTTAATGCCGAAAGTGGCAATTACATGACCTGGTGACAGTTGACGATTGAAGACATTTTCCATCTTTTATGCCGGGGAGCTGCAAAATGAAGCATAGTTATGCCCGTGGCATTAATTAATTTCAAATTGGAGGTGGAGGCTAATAGAAAAAACTAAAATATTTCCAGCACACTTAAGAAAATTGTGCCATCTCACCCTGCAATCATAGTGTTTATCTTCAACATATCATCCCCACCATTGGCGTTTGTCCATGTTTGAATTGTTGTTTTCACCTTCACAGCAGGGCCGAGATAGAAAACATATCTTTTTTTTCGCCCCATTGCTGGGTAAGTGCCACCAGTGTCACAGGCCTGCCCGGGAGTGTATTAGCATATACACCCCCATGCCAGACAAATTCTATATATCATTTACATTCCCCCATCGCTCCATATGTATCCAACAGGTTTGACGGCAAAACATTTTGTAAAAAAAAACATGCTGGTAGTATTTGATGGATGCTGCGGCATACCTTTTGCAATGCAGCTTTGATCAACCCGTGCTCTCAGAGTCCTGCTGTGGATGTTGCTGCTGTCTGACAGCAAATACGTCCCATTCGGAAGTCACAGGGGGGCGGGTGGCAGACCGTGACTGACGCCTCACATCCAAGCGCTGTTGGGACCTCAGATGAATTATCCAATCTGTCTTCACTCCCAACGTGTCCAATAATGCACAATATCGGGTCAGCTCTGTTCGCAGTCTGATACTGGTGGTAAGTTAGTGTGTCTCTGCGACACAGGGGACTGCTTCTCTTGTCTTGTGCCGTCCAGAATGAAAATGAAAGTTGTCATTTTGTCACGTCTGCCATGAGTCTCGTGAATCACTTGAGTGTCTCGTCACAGGGCTTGTTTTTCCACTCATGTGTTTCGCTCGTCAAGTGAACCTCGCTCTTTTCCTTATCCTAACTAGTGAATTTGTTGGCGAAACCTTTGGGGAGATGACTAGTCTAAAACTGATGTTTGAGACATGTCATAGCTGGAAGCTTAGGGCTACTGACCAAGCTGCATATCTGTCAAATCGGTGTAAGAATGTGTTGAAATCGTCACATCAAGAAGTGCTCTGTGCACGCTGAGATGTATTTGTTTTTCCATTTCAGAGTTATTTTGGTCACACACACAGTCCTTGTCCTTGTTACTCACGCTAGGCTGTGCAGCATCCCTCTTGCCAGTTGTGTTCTTTCCCCACGGGGTTATCCAAACAAGGAAAGGCAACAATCAATACTTGCTGAAGGAGGGGTCAATCCCACCTCCTCTCATGAATGCTGCTTATGGATGTGCAAGGGCAGCTAGTGTCAGGTATTGCAAGGGCTGTTTGTACAATTTTAGCCAACTGATTTTCCACCCGGGCCACAGTGCTCCTGAACCTGAGAGGATCTATAAAGCCGAGTATGAATCCAATTATACTTCATGATGAAACACGGTAAAAAGCTGCACAACTACTTATAGACTAATATAATTGGATAATTGCTACATGTGGGTTAAAATGTGCTTATCATCCATGCAAATGCGGTAGAAGGTAGAAACTATGAAACCTGCGGCTGGTAGTTTTCTTCTCTTTATGGCGTCTTATTTTCAATTGTCTTTTCTGCCTACATTTAAAGAACATACACTTCATAACCGCAGTTAGAAAGAAAGCTTTTGTGTGTTTTGACCAGAATGACACCTGAGACAAAACGTCATGTGCGCGCAGGTGCTGCAGAAGTGCGTGTCTGTCCGATGCGCACCAACGTTGACCTTCAGCAACACATGTAGAAACCAGTCATACTGTCCGCACCTGAAGAAAATGACTCAAGGATAATACAATGTGGATTAATACATATATATATATATATATATATATATATATATATATATATATATATATATATATATATATATATATATATATATATATATATATATATATATATATATTCTCTTAGACAAACTTTAATTATACAATGTTAAAGAAACATTTAAAAAAAATATGGTTTCATTTTTCATAAGGGTTCTACTTCTCAGTTTTAGTCAATACAACCGACATCTACTCCATAATTTGCCTTCTTGCTCTGAGCTACAAAGGCAATACCACATGATATTCAACCGTGTGGGATGTATTCGGTAACCTGTTTCATCAGTTAAAGTTAAACAATATTCTATGATGCATGAGCTTGAAGCTGGATGCAGTTTTAAATATGATTTCAAAGCATCACGTTACAATTCCAGTCACCCTGATTAAATCATATATCTATGGAGGACAAGTTAGATTTTTTGTTAAAAAGGCAGTTCACTGTTTTTATAATATAATTTAGAGAATTTTTTTACTTGATAAATAACTATTTATTTATAATTGATAACTTTTACACGCAATCCATAGATAAACTGTTTAGTCGACAGCATATTCTTTTTGGAGGGTGGTGCTCATGATGAGCAATTGTAAATTGTGTCCCACCATGCTGATAGGATTTTAAAACTAAATTTAACATGAATAACTGATAGTATTAGAACTTATGTATATATGTATTTTTTCGTTATAATAATGGGTTAACGACTTGGAATGCTGTGGATCTTTATTTTAAAAAAAAACAAAAAACATTTTATCTCATGGGGTAACCCCGTCTGGATTGAGATGGAATTAAAATGAAATTTGGTGTGCAATCCATTATTGGAAAACCTTGTGAGCCAGAGAGTCTTGCAAGTAGATAGCAGACTTGGGCTACAGCCACTTTGGGTCAGTCGCCTTAAAAGCAGGGCACAATCTCCTTGGAATTTTTCCATTTTCATGATTTCCCCTTTCACTCTGCTTTTGACAGACATTAGATTAACCTCAATAGTTTGAAGTAATATGTTTCAGTAAAGGGTACAAGGATGTGCCAGCCTTCTTCTGCAATATTATTACGACCACTGCAGACTACTGTGTTCCCAACACAATAGTCTGCAAATCATTTTGAATCAACATTAGTTCTGAAATGCCGATTAGGTTTTGTGGACACACTGAAGATGACATTGAAGAAATTGTTTCGTTTCAAGGTTTTTTCCCACAAATCAGTTTGATCGCAACAGAGCACACTCAGTCTTTATGCAATGGTATTTATAATAAAGATTTGAATACCCATTACATCAAATGAATTAAAATTATTTCACAGATATTAGAAACAGAATTAAAAAAAGACGTGTCGTGGAATGAATTCTTCCTACCTGTACAACCATTCATATATCTTATGAAAAGTGTTTTTTTTTGTGCGTTCTCCAAAATCACAAACAATCACTGCACCCGCTTGTCGCAAAGCTTTATTAAGTTTTAGTAGAGATTGTGGGACGTAACAAAAGTTAGGCAAGTTAGGGAACTTACGTTTGGTTCCACCCGGGACCCCAACAGCAGGGAAAGCCCTGTGTGTGTTTAAACCCACCCATTCCCCCATTCAAAAGTGGACTGCTACACACCACCATAACAACATTACAAAGATGAAATGAGATACAGTAACGAGGGTCAATGCAGTGAACTGACGCCACAACGATGCTCTTCAGAGGGGACAGGGATTGTTCACAAATGTTTTTACTTGCAAGCTTGAGCCAATGTGAAGGAATCTTTCACCTATTCCTCCAACTAAAGTCTGAAAACGGATATAGTGCTCATGTTAACACAGAAGATGAACATCAGTTCAGTAGCAGTACAAGAAATGGGAGCTCTCAACATTGGCTGTCGTAATTAAACAGGGACAGATGGGAACAGCGCTAAAACAAGGAGTCTTATACTACACCGTTGTACTATGGGTTGTAGTGTTGCCATGTTTCACTTTTTAATAAACTGCCAACAGGTACATGGGGTAGCACAAAGGGTTCAATACGCTGGTTCTCATGAACAGGGATGGTTGTACTCAAATGGAGAAGTGAAAAGTATCAATAGTCTGAAAGAAAAATCATGCCGCTGAAATGCAGTAAAAAAGCACGATATGTAACAAGTAAAATGTTTTTTTTTTCCAGAATAATGTATATTGGATGATGATCATGATTGTATATCAAATCTGCTTTCAGACCAGCCCAAACAAACCAAATGGACACACATGAGTTTCTTCAACACGCCATACACGTGAACACAGCACATGCCACGTTACCCTCCATTAAATATGATACAAGTAACGATTCCCTTTTTCCAAACGCAAACACAAAACATGTGTTATGGTTCAAATAAGACGACATGACTAAGACAGTCATTTGGCAAACTCTGCTGCAATTTTGAATGATATTTAGGGTGATGAGAAGCATATGAAATGTGTTACACAACCCCAGAGTCACTCTCCCCGCAGACCTGAGACCGAGTAGACTCCCTCTCTCAAACACACACACACACACAAAACTGTATCACCCCCCCATTGACAAACACAAATGTCTTCTTCCTCTCTTTCTCTAATAATATTCTGACTCTAAGAGAAAAATCACAAGAGCATTCACATCACCGCGTGTTCTTTTTCAAATGCAAACCCTCTCTACCACCATTCAAGACATGTTTATGACGAGATGAGTCAGAGCACACACCAGCAAACAAATGTAACTCCCCCCCTAACCCCCCCATCTGTGCTCATTTCATACTAAATACAAATTGGCCAAAGAGTCCAGTGGAAGTGTTTGTGGTGTCTGCTGGGCCGGGCTATTTGATTTGGACACAAGCTCTTGGCAGCACGGAGTTTATACTGTAAATGAGAGTTTTGGCTGCAGAGGCCAGCAAATGAAAATTGGATGAGTTTCCTTCTTCTCCCTCGTTCTCGCCCGCTTGGCACCCTGGATAATGGTGGGTTTAGCTTTCAGAACAGGTTTCATCTTGTTTTGGGGACATGCTGACTCGTGAGGCAGTGAGAAAACACAGCAAAACAGAATGATAAGAAAGCCAAAGACATCATTAAATTCACCATAGGCACTAGGTCCACTTCTGCATTAATTAGCATGGTAACTGTGTGCAAATTCTGAAAACAGTTTCATAGGATTTAAACTCGTGCAGGATTTTATAAATATAAATAAGACAGATCAAATATTAGGGTTGTTTTCTATGTTTTAAAACAAAATAGAAACACTTGCATGGAAGTGTAGAGAGAGAACGTTGATATTTCTTAAAGGTGCAGTATTTAAGATTGTCGGCTGAGCCGGCAGTTTGCAGCTACCGGCGCTAACAGTGTAAAACTACAGAAAAGTGTTGACGAAGCTAACTTGAACCCTGCCCTTTCTTTCCCATCTTTTAACAATCCAAAAGGATCACTGAGAAGCTAATCTAGAGCAGCCTTTTTAATTTGCTTTGATTCTCATGCCACAGTGCCTCATTAACCTCCGATCAGCTTTTTTTTCACGGCACAAACATCCTCCTTATCTTGTGGGCCCGCACTGTTTCACTGCCTTTGGGCTATACTCTTACCCCCTTGCAGCAGTGTACACCGGGCCACATGTTGGGCCGTTCTAATTAGAAATGTGCCTGTGGAAAGGTTTAGTCACGATTGAGACACACTCTCGCCAGGATCATTTGACTTTTTTTTTTTTTTTCACACTTTGGAAGATTGGCCTTCCAAACTTTTTTCTTTCTGCATTCCCTCAGGAAACAGTGGCCACAGCTCTTTCCAATTGTCCACTTTAAACATAGTGATTACTGTAGTGCAACGCAAAATAGCTCCACACGCAGAACCAGCAAACACTTTGGCATCGGTCAACTGGCCCACACCAGCCAGTTATTAGTGGAGACACAGGCATTGACTGTTCTCGGCTGTTTTATTTTATTAAGACTGCAAACTCACTGAAGGTTGCTGTAAAGCAACTGGAGTGACAGCATGCAGAATTTCACCAATAATGACTTCTAAAGCGATACATAGAGAATGCAGTGTGTGGCAGATCCAAATTCTGATTCACTGGATCCGTCAGTGTCTGATGATCAGATCACACACTCTGCTTGAAGCTTTGTTTTTCTTTTGCCAAGTTGATCATTTACATAGACGTGTATTTGCAGTAAACTCCCAGTTGATTCCCACGCTGGCTTATATAATATTAATGCTGGTGTAACATGACATTTTAAATCATTAAACTTTGCTTTCCTTTCTTTGATCATGGTAATCTTCATGACACAAGGCATGCCCTGAGGAAAGCATTTTTTTTTTTCCTTTTTCAAAAACCTAATCCGGATATCACATTTTCCAAACCTTCCAATTTCCTTCTGTTGACAAGGCCTGAGTCCACAGTGTATTATATTTGAAAGTGAAATGTTCAAGCTTTATTTATCATTTTGGAATACATTCTCTGCGATTGGGCCACAAAAATATGTGAATGTGTCCTGCTTTAAGACCGCCAAGTCTGACAGACCCTTTGGGTTTCTATAATGCAAATAACGGTCTGAATAAAAATAAGCCTTCCAGCTCACTGCTTTTCCTAAATGTATGTTTTTGAAGTTAGCTGAAGCCTGGAAGGTACAAAAATAAAAACGTGCAAGATGTCTGAATAAGTTCTACTCTGACCGCTGTCATATACCACAATTGCCATATCATACCTTATCACGATATGAAGTCACATGTTAATCTAAAATCATTCCTTCAGCACTATGCATTTGATATCAGAGCTGCCACACAGCGAGGAACACAGCCTCTGATTGGTCGACAGACTCCAGCCAAGGCATCAGGAATTTCTAGTGAAAAAAAACAAACAGACAAACAATAACTGAAAACATTCAGTGTTGGATTTGTTGTTATGGATTCCTCAAAATCAACCTGTTCGCCCTCCCAGTGTATATACTTTGAGGACATTTCTAAATTGCATTAATTATCACGGTGTTGACAACCATCATGTGAAATGACTTTGTTATAGCTACAGAATGTAATGAGAACTGCAATCCATCAATTGCTCTTCCGCTGGCAGCCGGCTGAACAAGGTGGTCCAGACGTCCATCAGCAACATTGGAGAATTTATCAGACAAGATTCAAAGATACTTGTCTAAAGGCCAATTAAAACATTTAATAGAGGCAGCGCAGGATTAGATTAACCTCACTTAAATCAACAACCGTGGTGCTTGGAGAAAATGCTAAATGTACTTTTGTGCCTCAACATAAATCTTCAAAAGTCAACTGCCCCAGGAGGAGAGGCAGGAGAGCCAAGATGCCGAACCGAATTGTTCGACATCTGTTTGACACACAAATGTACTACAGGAATGCGCTACTGTTAGGGTTTTGTTTTGTCATGTTTTTTCTTGTGTTGCGAATGGGCTCCATCTGCTTTTTGATGTGCAGCCCTATGTTGCATTCTGACAATGAATCAATGATTTTACATTACTTTATTTTTTTAAGTGGAAACCAATCGATGCAGCAGAATCCGAAATATCATGTCTTGTGTTATGCAAATATCAGCCAATATGCTAATAGTGGATATAATACAGCCACTAGCCTCAAGCAAGGATGAGAAGTGGGCTACAAAGGTCTGCTCGCTTTCTGTTTTTTAGACTTGTTGTCTTCAGTTCCAACTGACACTGTTGTAACATCCCTTGGAGGAGGGCAACACATTTGGCACAGCTCACTCTGAAGCCACAAAAAGTTTTATAAAATTTTTATTTTCCACGGTGTAAATACATTGATGTTTAAAATGGTCGGACTTCCCCGTTTTAAGAATAGGATTTGGTTTTAGCTCTCACATAGTTGGAAAGGAAAGTACAACAGTGTCCTTTTATGTATATATATATATATATATATATATATATATATATATATATATATATATATATATATATATATATATATATATATGTATATATATATATCTTAAATGAATCATGCAAATTACATTTTCACAATATCAACTTAATTTGACATAAATACATACATACATACATACATACATAGGAATTATGAACATTCATTGTTGAATTTCATGGGTGCCTGATTGGTCAACTTTAATGCACAGGTCTGGATTTTTCCTCAAAGTCCTTCATTGTCCTTTGTGTGTTTTGAGCTTTCTCACACTAAATCAAATAAAAGTCTAAATGTCGGCTTGTTTGCTGATTTTATTTTGGTTCCACCCAGCTCCTCCTAGCAACACAACTGAGTATTAAAAGCTAAAAGTGGAGCCATAAACATATGGCACTGGTTTCCAAGTGCGACACAACCAACAGTTTAAAAAAAAAAAATCTGAGAAAAAGGCCACTTCACAGTGCTAAATTTAATCCAGCTAACATGTGGCCAGGAATGTGTTTCGAGGCCAAGCTATACGTAATGACACACATGTGTGAAAGGGCAAATCTAACCATGGGGAGCTAAACGGGCGAGCTTTAGGTGGCTTGACCTTTGAACCCAACCAAAGGCTAGTGTGAGGGAGCCACCTCTAATGAAGGGCTTCAGAGTGGAAACCGTTCCACCTCCTGTCATTTACAGAAATCACACTCAAAATGAAAAACTGTCCTTTTCAGCTTTTATTCAGTCAAAGGAAGTTGTTTGAACGCGCAGACTTGTTCAAAGCATTTCACCATTTACATTGAAACTTACAAGCTGACCAGTTTTCTTCTATTGGCCACCAAGCAAGTCCACTGAGGCCGTTGGACGTGAAGAACCTCGGTTTAGGTTGCAAAACGTTACATTTTTAGCAAATATATATATTTGTTAACATGAAAAGCCAAATATAATCCAATTCCGATTGTGTTTGATTAGTTTTTTTTTCTCACTGGTATTACCACAATGTAAAACTGGAAACCAGACTTGTATTGATGATAGATGGTTGAATTCCCAAACTGGGATGAATGGATGCTATGGCCTATGGATCACATGACAGATGGACCAATGCATGGATGGAAAGACACATCATGAATGGAAGGGTTGACCAAGTTGTATACATATAAAAGCAGCTGAATAAATGCTGGCTATTGGTAAAGTGACTTGGAGCTATTGGATAAAGGGCTGAAAAGTCCCTTCAAAGTGAGACACAATCTGAATAGCTCAAATCTATTTCACTGTGACATCCCTTGTTGAGTAAAGATAAGCGAGATGTGGTTCAGTGATGTTGGGCGGTGAGATGAAAGCTACTGCTAAGACATCTTATCTGTACCTGCACATGCACTGTCTGCAATCAAATTTAAAGGGGAGATGCAAGGACAATTATCACCTTAAAAAGGACAGCGCTCAGATATAAATCCTATTTCATGACAAAACTATTTGAAAACGCTCAATAGATGTGTGCCTTTCCTGTACCATCAATGGTCAACTCTCGACTCATCACGCTGTGGATATCGTGTTGAAGGAGACAGTAAGACACTTGCCGTCTTAACTTAGGAGCACACTGCATTGAAACAGAGCTCTAGTATAATCTATAATCTCTTCTGCCTTTGTGCTCTCTGATCCAACGAGGGCAGGAAGGAGACACAGTGGCTGCAACTTACCAGTCTGTGTTTTTTAATGTTAATCAGATGTGCAGTTATCGATCATACCAATAAGTTCACATAGCCATTTTCACTCTACCACTTCCTATAATTAGAAGTAAATAGAGCCTGCCATTTGATTTAATTAACATTTTCTAACCTTTTGTGTGTAACCGTTCTGATGAAGTTATTGATGTGGAGTAATGCATATCAGGTGGCATTTTTTGTGGTTGTTGTTTGCCCAAATTTAAAGTTGAAAAGTAATGTTTTGCGATCTGCTCAAATACAGGAATGGTTGCCTCTGGCTCTTTGAGTTCTGCTGAACTCTGAGGACTCCACTAGTGTAATTAATAGTGGGAGTAAAAGTCTTCCATCGGCCTGTCACAGACATTTCAGTGAGGTTTATTTGAAGGTATAGAAAGAAAGTTTCACTGGAAGTTAATTAATGAAGGTCATTGAAATGGATAGCTAAAGACATTGACCGATCATTATGTCTCTATAATCTATGGTCATTGAACAATCTGTAGAGAAAAGTTCAGGTGATAACAATCTCAAAATAAAATATAAAAAAACATAAACCATCTGGTATTCCCTTAAATGTGCAGTTTAGTGTGATAGTGGAGGGTGTTTCGGGGGTTCAGTCTGTTCCCAAATACGTGACACAACGACATGATGACACTCTCAAGGTGTCCCTGTTGCGATGTGTGTGAAGTTCTGTGTGTGAGTTTATCTCGGAGTGTGTCCCTCTTTGTGGGTTTTTGGCCGTGTTGGACACAAGTTTGAAAGTTTAGAAGTGAGAGTCTCACGAACCACAGCCACAGATGAAACAAGGTTGTGAGCGAGAGAGAGAGAGAGAGAGAAAGGGGTGACTCAACTCTTTCTCTCAATGGTCTTGTTCTTTTACCCAACGTGAATGCAACAAAACCGATTCTTCTTTTTCCCACAATTCCTTGGAGAATTGGCAGCAAGAGAACCAGAGAAAGAAAAAAGGATTCAATAGGTGGATGAAGACAGATCAGACTAGGGAAACAAAGATAGAGGAAAAGAGAAGAATAACAAGACCAAACGTGACTGATATAAAGAGAAGGCATAAGAAGGTTTTTTGTTTATCACAGTGGGAGAAATATTAGGTTAAAGAGAGTTATTAAGAGCATTTGATGTGGGAGTTTAACACAGTGGGTGAGATCTACGCAATAGAAAAGTATGATTGCACTCTTCTCTCCGCCTTTTCCTCCTCTCTTTGTTAGTTCAATCCAACTGTTTTGACTTTAAGGTGAAAGCTAATCACATGAATTATCCTTTAGAGGACATTGGCCTTAAGGTATCTAAAATTACCAGGAGGTGAGAGCTTGTTCAAAACACATTAACTACATCAAACTACCCACAATCCTTTGCCAGAAGCATTATGATATTGTAATTTTGGGATAAAGCTGGAAAAAGAACCCTCGCAGTGAAACACTATTTACGTCCAGTGCACATGTGAGATATCATGTACAACTGCTATAATGAAAAGACATACATGGCAAATGCCAGAGGCTCACATGGAGGCAAGGGAGGTCAACCGAAAGAAATCCAGAAAATAAACAATCAACTCAAAAACAGATGTTCACAGGGAAACACATTCTTACGACGTCTGACACCCAATTCGCGAAAATAACATGTTGAAAACGCATCTTGCAATATTTTTTAATGCAACCCGCAGCTCTTCCTGGTGAAAATCACTCCAAGTGTGTTCATCAAAAGATTCATGGCCTGTGCCCTCCAGGCACAGCTTTCTCCAAAATACCCAACTGATGTGCACATTGTGTTCGATGTGGTTTTTATGACTGAATGCATCCAATATCATCCTTCAACAGTTGATCAAGATCAAAGGGGTCATCTGCTCCATTCCCATAAATCTGGTCTACATGATGATGTGGAAGAGCTAAAACTAGGTAAAAAAAATCGGAAAATGTCTGAAAACAGAAGCTGCATCCGTAATGACCTTTCCATAAGCAGGACAGGTATTGAGATGAGATACAAGACACGAGAGGCTTCAATATTGTCGAATACAATTACTTTCATCAGTCCTATTCATCTCGCAAGGCATTCTTATAGAAAGTATATGTCTGTAAAAGTATGTTTCCTGCCTGTTTGTCCATTGGGTCTACTGTTGGGACTGCGAGGGGATCAAAAGGATCCGGTCATGTGTTCTACACCCGATAGATGACACACATTCAGGAGTCAAGATACCACCACATGAATTAAAGTATCACATGCTGGGTCTGTTCCGGGGAGAGCGATGTGGTCCTTTAAACATCGAACAAATGTATTTCTTGTGTCACTTGTCATCTTATCATGTGGCAACCTCCAGGTCTGAAGAGTGAAGCCAATGCAGAAGTACCTTAAACCTGCATTAGTTTTAATGGTCATCAGGGGCGACTCTTCTGGTTGTGAAGAAGTCCGATTTGTTACAAGTTTATTAGATTATATCTTTTCTGCTCACCTGATTTATAACTCATGCAGTAAACATGAGTTCATGGTCTCAATTGCAAGTTATTTAATACAGCAAGATGTTGATTTTGTAAATTATGGTCCCATTTAGAGTAAAAGAGACGACAAAGCAGGGCATGCTTTCGCGTCTGGCTACCATGTAATTGACAGGTCACCACCACAGCGTTATTCAATCTGGGAGTTGTACATGCTTTTGTCTTACAACTTTAACCTTTTCACAGTAACATATCCGTCTCCTAAAAATGTCTTGGTTAGCATTGCGTTGGACTCAGCTCCACTTGCTCGTGTCTGGTTCCAGAAAACCAAGACGGCAAAGACCAAGAACCAAGATGACAATGGCAAAAATGCCACTTCTTATTTGCAGTCAAAGCATCTTATATGCTTGCAATGTTGATCTAAATGTGCGTAATGTTGATTGAACATCTGATAGATCATTACTTGGAGCAATATAGTGCAGCATGTCCTTTAATTCAGTTTGAGTCATTGTTTTTTCATATTATATAAACTCCTTTGAGTGAAGTGTTACTTTTAGACTTTGTACAGTGGAGGCAGTGAGCAAACTCTCCTCTCCCTTCCTCTTTCCTATGACAAAACACTAAAGCCAGTACTCAAATAGCCAGTCCACCTCCATATTTTCCTCCTCCTCAGAAGGGGTAGTGCATGTTTATCCGACTCGCTGCTCCTCCATCTGGCTTGCATTCTTTCTGTCGACATGTGTCAGCATCTCTTTCTCTTATTTTCATCCTATTTCACTTTTGCTCTCATCTGTCATATAAACCATCGACCAGTCTAAATTGGTTACCCTCTTTGGACCTCTCTCCCATGAAATGTCTCTCTTTTCTATTTCATTGTGCGCCACAATCTCTCCTCTCACCTCGAGGCGATGCTGGGTCTTTCCTATTAACAGGAGGCCATTTTTCAATATAGAAAGTGAGGGTTCCAACCCCTTGTTAGTGGGGCCATGTAAAATGACCCTCTTTGCTCAAAAGGCATGTATTGCTGCTCTTTGAAATACTCCACTTACCAAAGACACAAGGAAGCTCATTTTCCAAATTCCCTGGATTGATTCATGTAAATTTTAACGAATGAATAATCAATCATCCTTAATGTAAATTAAGGTTCTGCAGTGTAATGCAAATGGCCATTATTAGCCAATCGATAAACTAGCAAGAAACTAAGCAAGAACAAATCTGCTACATGTAGTAGTCTCTACATCACGGGTCACTAACCGGCGGACCCAGACGTCATTGTATCTGGGCTCTGGACCTATGACCGATCGATAATTGAGAATTAATAAATATTGATGGAGCGCTTATATTTCAACCGGCGCAGCTTTTACGGCACTCATTCAGCAGTCCAGGCAACCATCCCGACCTATTACATGAATGCAACTCACATCACATGATGCTACTCGGACAATCTTTATTTTAAGATAAACATTTTTCAAAGACTTTTACTTTCCTCAAACTGGACCTCGTTGAACATTAGTTGAATACCCTTGCTCTACATCATTGTGCAACACATAAAGATTCAATGAACAATACAAACGGCTGAAATAAAATTGCTCTTCTTTCGTGTGCTGCAGCATACCAATATGCTCCGAGAACATTTCCTTCTTATCTAACTTGCAAACGTTGAAAGGGTCGGCTTCCGCGCGAGTTTGTTTACTTTGTCCTTAGTTCCCTGCGGTGTAACACTCTGTTTGATTGACAGCAGTTGGCAGACTACCACAGACACAGACCTGCCCTTCCAGCCAGCTGAGATGAAGAGAATATTTGATTTCCCCCAAAGACCTTTTTTTCTTTCTTTTATTAAAAACCCAACAACAATTTTACAATATATCTGACTACAAACAGAGATGACTGAATATGATGACTGAATATGATTTCAGTTGGACTTGAAGTAAAACTTTGTTGGCCCTGATAACAAACCTGTAGACCGTCCTAATTAGAAAACAAGAGTCTGCGGACACTTTTGCAGCGCTCATTGGAAAGAACACGGTTTGAAAAGATAAAGCAAAGTATTGGACACGTTGACATTTTGACCTGATGGAAGAGATCACCAAAGTTGAGAGAACCTCTGGTTATCTGCAACATATTGCATGTGTATTGATCCACAAAAGTGAACTTGTGGGGGTGCTCGGGTCACAGGATCACCATTAGGATTTGGCCTCTGGGGAACAATAATGTCAAACAAATTTCATGGCAACACATCCTGTAGCAGTTGAAATTATACATTATGGACCCAAGTTATGGACTGCTGGATATTGCCATCTCAAGAGCCAAGCAGCTGGCATAGTTTCACAGCTTTGGTGAATATAACAGCACTGATCTGTATGTGACCCGGTGATAAATCCCGCACAATACCCAGAGTAAACTGGAACCACAGACTAAATACAAAACAAATGCTTTATCGACAACTACAGCTGAATATTATTTAAATCAAAAGTGTGCAATTGAAAAGTAAGTCTTGTGGTACTTGAACTGCACGGTCAGAGAGAGGAGGGAGACAGAGCTACAGTAAATAAAGACAGTCAATAAATCACAAACAAAATAGAATATACTCAGGCACAGCAAACCAATCAAAATAACACAATAATAAAATGCCGATGTAAAATGGCTGCCCAATCACTCGGCCCATCTCCTCAGACCAACACAAAAACTCACGAGCTCAAATCGAACATAAAACGGCCCATGCTAAATGAATACTTTAAAAAGGGACGTGTAAATATAAAAGGCCAGAGAAAAACAGTGGTGTTTCTTTCAAAGGCTCTTTAAAAACAAAGAAAGAAAA
Organism: Clinocottus analis; assembly: GCF_023055335.1. Taxonomy (NCBI): domain Eukaryota; kingdom Metazoa; phylum Chordata; class Actinopteri; order Perciformes; family Cottidae; genus Clinocottus; species Clinocottus analis. The sequence goes on from NW_027175854.1 coordinate 7,349,122, forward strand.
CATTACAAAAACATATTACAACAACACTAAACTAAACACACTAAAATCATGCTTTTAAGACCTGCGTCAAAAGAAAAGAGAGCTCACCAAATTAGTCTCCACACGGCTGGCCTGAGCTGCTCTCAGGTGTGCTCGCTAACAAAATGCGCAGGTGAGCTTCCCCCCCTGCCTTTAGTATCGGTATCATGTTTGTCTGGTTGTCCGTGTTTGTTGTAATGGATGTTGAGATGGATGCCACGTTTTCTACTGTTTTCTACTTCTGCAAACCAAGTCTTCCTACGGGTACTAATGAAGTAACCAAACCAAAAAAATACAAATAATAATGAGCACTTCCTCTGTGGATGCTTGGCAGTGACTCTTCCCTGACCGCGAGTGAATATTGGTTTCTTTTAATGGCAACTGCAATATTTTGCTAACTTCAACAAAGTACATTTTAAAGTTTAGATTGGTGAACAGAACCAAGTCTTTTTTTGGACCTGGCACAGCTACAGACACCCATTTGAATTATTTTTGTAACAGTCATTTTTAAGGTCTTTGAAGACCCCTGACAAACAACATTTATCTTTAATTAGGTTGGAGAATTTATTAAATCCGTCTGTTTCCAAGTTTGCAACGCTATCCATCGGGGAGACAAACAGCAGCACAAATACATGACTGGGAATTAAATCAAACCCAAAACTCACATTCAGTCTCCAGTGAATGCAATTTTTTGGGAAAGAGTGTCTACTTTTATTCCGCGCTCGGCAGCCAATTGCTACGATGTACCGAGACAGTTGGTGCTCAGCAGGAGCCCGAAGAGAAGAAGCAAACCCAACCGCACTCTGAAGTTTGGATGTATTTTAAGATTCATAACCAACCACAAAAAAAATGTTGGGTAGATTGATGACAATTCTCACAAAACAACCCTCCAATGTCTTGTCAATGTGTATTTCCTGCTTTTCCCCTGATTAATTAGATTGGAGAGAGAAATAAATGTTTCCTTCTTCCATGTGGGTCACAGTAGAGGTAGAACTTTCAGGAGGATTTCAAAAAGCCACATCTCTCCTCTCAGTCACACCTTTCAAAATAAATAAACTCCAAATCAAGACGTAGGGAAAATATGTACTAGTCATCAGCCGTTGGCCTATTTCTTTTTTTTTCTTTTTTTTTGTAGCTTCCTGCTGGTGTAAAAAGATTCAGGAGAGACAGAAAAAGTTCATTCAGGCATTTAAACATCACTAACAACTGTCTGGCTTTATGAAATATTAAATAGGGCAACTGTTGTCAACGAGAGATCATATTTAATTGTGAGACACAAAGAATAAAATGGCAATCATATTTTAATTTCCTTTTTTATAAAGATGTTACTCCATTTACTTTGGCTCTTTAGTGTCTGACAAGATAAATGATGTGTACCTCAAGCACATTCAAAAACTCATTTAATTGTGACTGGATCAGCTTTTTTTGTCAAATGATGAAGTGTTCCCTGAAAAGGATCCAGCCAAGACGTGTGCACTTTGTTCACACAAACAGATTTGATGCCTTTGCAGCAGTTGTCCTTTTTAAAGAATTATTTTAATCAGAGGTAAACTGAAGCCAGTGGGAAGACGTTTTTTTCTAAAATATCCTTGTGTTTGAGTAATATTCAGATAGTGAGTTCAGTAGAAATGAAACCTTGAACTGTACGACTGTCCCTACATTTGCTGGAAAATAAGATGTTTTAATTGTATGGGTGGATTTTGAAGAGTTCAACTACTCCTAAACATATTTTATGTAACGCTGGTGGATTACTGCTGAAAACATGTTCGAACAAGCTCATCTCTTCTCAATGCTTCTGAAGCTGCCTCCTTCCTTGAAAGAGCAAAGTCTTATCTGGCCAGATAACGTTAGATGAGGTCACGACCATACTTAACAAATACTTAATTTAATCATGCATTGCAGCATTTTATTTATAATTTACCAATACTTTAAAAATGATCATCTATAAGTCCTTACTACTTTATTTACAAATGGGGAAACTAAGTCTGAATAAGCTAGGCTTAATAAACAAGAATGAAACATTCATCACCAATTATGAATTGCATACTCATGAGTTACTAATGAGTGTTCATGTTGGAACAATGCTACGTTAATAGTTCATTTTATATTAAGTGATGACAGAAATTGTAAAATGTATGGACCAAGTATCGGTGAAATGCTGCCCCCCTTTTTTAAGCATTTAACCATCTGCACATTGCACCTTTTTTAAATTACTATGAATTAAACTCTTGTACCTAAGGGCAGATATGTGCAATTTTGTTGTATTTTCTTTTCTTTTTTTTCTTTTTTTTCTTTTTTTACAAAAGTAGCAGCATGTAATGCGTAGCCGTGGGAGATGGCCACCAATAAAAGCAGTTTATTAGAAAGAAAAAGTTTGCACCATCGGGAAATGCACACAGACAAAAGATTAAATTGCACAGGATGTGCCGTCATGTCTGCTGAAGATGTACACGTTGTATTTGTAAGAAAGAGGGGGAGAGGGTCAAGAGGGAATTTAAGCAAGCAGGAGAACATAAGCAGGAAGCAACGATGAAAGGGGGGAAGAAACAAGGGCAGAATGTGTCCCCCTTATGGTTTATGTTGAATTTCTTTATTTACATTTGGTCAAATCTGACAATCCTGCATATTGTTTTTTCTTGCAAAGTGGAATACATTCTGCTAATTTTGCAGCCTTTTTACCACAAGCAAAGAGAAACTTTAGTTTTCCATCTGCGGACCTTACTCAGCACAACCTTTGCTGTTTGCACAGAAAACCAGGCTTGCGACAAGCTTCCTGTACTCAAGGGTTCTGGTTCGATTCCCGGCCTTGCAGAATAAAAGAGCAGCAACCTCATTATCGCCACTCCGGCCCTCTAAACATGCACGCAGTATCTCAGTGGGCATCTTCCTCGTGTGAACTTTGAACAGACCCAAGAGGTTGGAGAGGCCGTGTGTTATTTTGAACAGCCACATCTTGAATATAAGATGTGAGGAAGTTAAGTACCCTTTGACCGGCGCTTGTTTGGATTTCAGATGACGGCACCAGGGACCGCCTTGATAATATAAATCTAAAATTCCTGTAGATTCTTTTCATATTCATGTCTAGTGAAGTTCAGATTATGTTAGCAAGGTCAGTACAACACAGCGATGCTGCTGTAGTTGTGTCTAGAAATGTTTGGTTCTCAAGGGAACTTTAGTCACACGCTTGCACTTCTCAACACCCACACCTGTTTATCAGTATATTGACATAAGAGAGACAGACAGGATAGAGCGAATCAGATGTTAGGACGAGGGGAGACGAACCTGTGACAATAAACTGTGTATGAAAAGGCCCCACTTCCGTTTGTGGGGGGGTTGTTCTTTTGCCTACCTGAAAGTTGGTTGTTCAACTCATTGCTTTTGCAACTGCAACGCTTGTTACTTTACCTGTGATTGAGAAAATAAATTACGGAAAAGAGAGAAGTTGTCGAACTGAATTCTTCTGAAGGCTACACCAGGCTTCCAATATTGATACACGCTAGCAGCCTTGTGTTCAGATACACAATCATCAACGCTCGCTGAGGAATACAGGTGAAGGATTATTGTGGATTAAACATGGGGTGCCACACAGCCACGATCATGCAGCCTGCAGTTTACAGCTCTTAACTTCCTTCTTCCTGTTTCTCACTTCCGGCTTCATTACGGGCGTCAAAATAAAAATGCTACATCCTTTTATGGGTGAAACAATGAAAACACATATAACAGTTAATTTAAACACTTCTTTAACATATGCAGGGCAGAACACCTCCAACCTGCCTGTTCCCAGACTTTCTTTGCATCACATCATAACCCTGCCTTCTACCTCTTGACCCTCCTCCTCCTCCTCCTGTTTGCCGTGATCAGCCTGCTATTTCTTTCCCCTCCTCTTCCTCGTTTCTAACCTCCCGTCCTCTCCTTCTGCTCTGTGGTTAGGAAACCTGAAGAAAACCCTTGCAGTTGGAAACCGCTGCCAAATAAAAAAATCCAACTTGTTACTCTTAGAGTTTAAGCTCCTACCAAATTAAAGCCCCTGCTCACAGGCCTGTAGGCAGTAAAATGTGGTAACAGAAACCAAGGCTTGTAAATCACATCTTGATTGAAGGCTTGCTGAGAATGGGATGTGACGCACGCACATTTACGCACTTAAAACACTGGCCCTCTATTCTCTGTCCAGTCTTATTTTTCTACTTTTATGCTTTAAATGTTCACCCTGTCTATGGTCTTCTGTCTGCTTCCGTCCTTTCTGCTTGGTCACTCCTCTCGGATGCAGTTGTGTCATCTACCCTTGGATATATCCTCTCTCTCTCTCTCTCTCTCTCTCTCTCTCTCTCTCTCTCTCTCTCTCTCTCCCCTAACTCTTTCTCTCTTTCTGTTTTTCTTTACAGTATCCCTGTCTAGAAATCCAAATTGCTCAACACTCGGCGCACAAAGCTGGTCTGACAGACCCTTTGGGCTTTTATAATGCAAATAACTTAATAAAAAAGCCTTTCAGCCCTCAAACTTTTCATAAATGTGTGCTTTTGATGTCGTCTAAAAGCTTAGAAGGTCCTAAAATATAACACAAGATTTCTGAACATTTATTCCTCATATAGACTGCAGTTGCCACATTATACAGTGATATCATATAATATAACTTTTCAGTTTCATACCCTTCCTGAGATGAGAGCAACCACACAGTTATGAACACAGCCTCTGATTGGTCGACAGCCTTGACCAAAAGGCAACATGCTCGTGGACGTCTGGCAAAAAGTCGATGGAGATATCTGCCAGGTGTATCCGCAACAACCATCGCCGTAATGTTTCAATGGAAGGAAACGCACTCGCACCCTGTGCAGGCACGCGTCTCTGTGCAACCGCAACATGAATCGTTTATTTAGCCTTCATGTCGACTGAGCAAACCGTTCCCTCCCCGTTGGGAGTCCGGGTAAGACTAACGAGTGAGGAGTCAACAGGCAATCAATGGCAGAATAAAACAGACAATAAAAGGGCTTTTGAAAAACAGTGTGAATCCCTGCAACTACAAAATGTCCTTGAGCAAGCAGCCATAATAATGATCCGCCACAGTATTATCCAGTTTGCTTCAGCAGTACGCCATGGAAAAGACCAAGAAAAATGGCCAAATAATCACAGAAAACATTCTGTGTTGGCTTTATTGTTATGGATTAATTTTTCTCAACAACAAAAAAAACAAAAAACTACAATACGAGGCAGGATTGTATAGCTCATACATTTGCATCAAAACAGATAGCTTCTCAGCTCAAAGTAAGTCTCTCGCATGCAGCATCTCAGAGGTATTAAGTGTATTATGTATGATGTACTTTCACCTAAAGCCCACAATATAGTATTACAGGTATATTGTAAGGCAACCTGGTCCGCAATTGGATGGGAGACGTGCAGTGGCAGTAAATACATTAATATGCATTCGAATTTAAAAAGGTCATCATCAGATCCTCATCCAATGATTTCTCGTAACTTCATCAAACAAATCAGCATCATCAATGTGAACACAAACACCGGACTAATGCCGACCATCAGGTCACTCCACCACAGGTATGCAGTAGATGTTTTAGTCATATGATCTTGTATTTGTCGTCGCCGCAGAGAGGGATGAATGAGCTGGTAAGTCCAAGACATCCATCAACAAGGCTGTGATATGATAGTGTTAACAGCCAATGGGGGAAATATTGGAGATATCGAACGAGATGTAGTTCATGATGTGAATCACAGCCTCTCAAAAATGTTCAAACGTAGTGAGCAACGGTAGAAAAATAAATGAAAAAAATGAAGCATCATTCTGCAGAGGCATGTTCTTTTAATCAGGTGCAGGGAAGGTTTACATTTTGTCCCCAGCACAAGGAGAGCACATGTCAATCATTTATTCTCCAGGCTGTTTGGAATTAGACCTGTCTCTAGAATGCCTGTTGAGCCTTGCCAGACCACATCGAGTATTTGTGGGCCGGCTTTGTAAAGGCGAAGAAGAAGAAAAAAAAAACATGGTGGCTGTGTGCCGCAGGATGCTAAAGCACATGCCATGTAACGGAGCCCTGATCCCCACGGACAGTTTGGCTCATGTCAGAACACAGCGCCATGTAACCTGGCCAGAATCGGACAGCTTCCAGTATTATGGATCAACTGTTTCAGATCTGAGTGTTCACCATTCTAAATGGCTTCGACCTAATATTAAAGGTATAAAATGTGTGTGATCTCGGCGTTGTTCCCCAATGTTAGCCTGTTGCGTCAATGTCTCTCGGTTCTGCGTCTCCCTTCGCTGTCTCTCTCACACACACGAGGCTGGTCATAGCATATATTGAGTGGACAGGACTGGTGACAGAGAAAAAAAGCTCATAAAAAGATGGTCACTGTTTCCAATCCCTCGAGGGAATCTGGGAATAAGGGTAGAGAGGGAGAGAGAGCGAGAGCTCTCCTCTGTCGTTTTACCGGTGAGCTGCTCTTAAGGGAAGTGCTTAATCCCTAATGCTCCAAGTGGAACCATTCAGAGCCAACTGTGTAATGCTGTGGTTGTACTCGGTAGCTCCCAGGTGTGAAAAGTGTGAAACTGAGTGATTTTGAAGGAGCTGTCGGAAAGGAGGCATATGAACTCAGCTCATCTTCTCGGGGCCAAGAGAAATGAAAAAGGGAAGACATCCACACACTTACCAGTCTTTCGCTCACCGACAAGTATTAAGTGTCTCTTCTCACTTTAATTGAAGCCTTCTCTCTTCTCTGATAAACACATCCATAAACACATTTTTTTGTTGTTGTTTTCCTCCGCTGAGTCGCACCACAAACTAGTTTGATCGGTTGTCTCCATAGAGTCGATCAGATTACGAGGTAATTTATTTATGTGTGACAGTGATTGTTTAGGAACTAAAGTATCTCCTCCGTCGCTATCTGCGCCATCTCATTTGCAAGAGCTCCGTTGCTGCATCCGGTGCTTTGCACCACCAAGAGGATAGTGATGGGTTTAAAGAAATATAAACAAGCTTTTTAAAAATGTTATTCTCCTTTAGCAGAAAGATAAGGGGGTGGAGTTAGACCTCCCTTTAGCGCTGACACAGCGCTGTGGAGAAAAATCTGGCAAAGTGAGAACCGAATTGATAAAGTGATGAGCATTTGAAGGTAACTGAGACATTTACAGTTTTTGGTTGTTGTTTTTTTCTCTCTGTTGATCAGTGAGCATTATCCGTGAGATAAAAATGGAATATTATAATATGTGTTTGTGCGGAAATGTTTTTGGGTAACACCACGAGTGTGTACAACAATCTGAAACATGACTGCAAAAACACAATATGACAAATCCAAGAAGGCCAAATTATCAAGAAATCCCTGTTATATTTAACACCTCCTGCCACAGCAGCCGGAAACAGTGTAGTGTCCCATTCGTGTCAGCAGATTTTACACCTCACTTGCCAACGCATGCAGACAGCTGTGTCGTAGGTGTAACAAGTGAACATAATCCCGGCCAGTGGAGCGGTCCGATGGTGTATCTACATTCTCAGCAAGGTCTCTGAGACATGAGGATGTGTCTTCATATGAAATATTTAAAAGAATATTATTCCACTATTCCACATATTATTCCAGATGGATACTTATTCCATCTGCATTTTACCCGTGGAGTCTCTTATTCCAGTCCAAACATTGTTTTTCAAATATTTTTGGCTAGAAAAATTGCCAGATAATACAAAAGTCCTTCAAATGTCACCTATTTAAAATGATTTTTCCTTTGTTGCTATGAAGCCACATTTAATTTTACCGGAGTGTTGAAAAACAGTTGTGATTTGAGTCATTTTAATCCCTGAAATTGATTTGAAGAAATGTTTTCACAAAACATTTGCTGAAATTTGAATGAAAGCCCTCACCAACAACACAGCAATTGGTTAAACTTGCATTAATCATGGCGATAGTGGGATTGAAAATTCCTGGGGTTGTTCTCTTTTACAATAACCAAACCCTTTTTTATCACACGCACACACACACACACACATACCTACCTTTCATCGGCCTTTTGCTCCTCTCACCCTAACCAAGGCTCTCTTTACGTCCTGGTCTCTCTAACCAAAATATTGACGTTCATTAGTCAGATGCATGTCAAAGGAAGCCAGAGGATTAGATTCAGATGGCGGATGGGAAGCCAGAGGGCTGCTGATGAAATCTGGACCGCAGAACCGAGGTCTGAGGGATCCGAGGGAGGGGAGTGTGGTGAGACATATGCACATACACACACGACGCTTCACACACACACACACACTTAATCACACGTACACATGAAAGAATCCGCAGGCGAACACACAGGCTTTAAGGACTCGTTCCTATCCCCACACAAGAGGACTGGTATACTGCACATGGATTTGCACGTGCATGCACACATTGAGATAGTTTCCCGGGGACATGCGGGGACAAATGTGTTAACACACGCGCACACACATAGTGAGGCGGAGGACCGCAAGGCTCTGTGTTGAGGTTAGGCTTCGTTTCATCTCTGGCTGAGGCCTAAATCTCTTCAGACAGGGGCCTCGCTTTGACACATCCCCGCCAGCCGCCGAGCTCTCACCCTGGCATGTGTGAAGCTCTGAAGTTGCGGTTGACTCTGGGCTTTCTCTGCATTTTACTATTTTTTTTTTTCATCCATTTTTTTCTTTCTCTAATAAAAGGGCTCTTTATTTTTTTCTTCTTTAAGCGTTTCATCCGTGTGTCTCTGGTGTATCTCATTGTTAGTCTTTATATGTGTTTGTAGGGGGCCGTGTGTGTGTGTGTGTGTGTGTGTGTGTGTGTGTGTGTGTCTTTATGCGAGCAATGTATGTCTAACATTGATCTCTCTCATTGTTCTTTTGTGTTCTCTTAGGCTCTCTCTCTCTCTCTCTCGTCCCCAAACACGCAGCAGGATATTGAACTGTGGCGCTGGCTTGGAGAGCAGGCAAACTGATATTCATCTGGGATAAATATAGAAAACAGACACTTTCTTAGGCCGCAAACTATGAAAGTTTATGAGAACAAGAGGGCTTTGAAGCAGATGGGCTTTGATTTTGACGGCTGATAGCGCTGTGCTGTCGTGTTTTCTTCATAGCTTAATAATTCTTTTATTTTGCTTTTTGCTGATAATCGGATTATACCTCACCCCGTTTGCTGTGGTTTCGGATACAAATTCAGGTTCTGTCTCCATTTTGTAAACACAGCGTTTTCTGTTTAGTAATCAGTCGCTTAAGAACTCGGCTGAACTCTGTTTGAAGGTCAGACTTACAGTAAATTGTTAACTCGCCCCAAAATATAACAAGACAAAACTCGAGCATCTTTTGTCTGCGAGCATGGCATCGTGCGGGGAAGAAAAAATCACTCGTGCACACAAGAGTCCAAGACTGTCAAGGGGAAAAGGACAAAAGTAATGAAGGCGATGGCTGAGAGATATTCATGGGATGGATTTTGTGTCTGAAGCGGCTCGGTGCCAAAACACAACAGCTGGCCTGCAGGTAACACTCTGGGAGCTCATCCCCAAACACACAGTGTCAAACACTTTCACTGGACCATTTCTTTCACTCAAAAGTATTTCTACTGAAAACTGTTCACAGTGAGGTTTCTGAATTTCTCAGAATAATGGGGACAGTGTCTCTGGAAAGACACACGAGGAGCTCTCTCAGTTGGATAAGAAGTCTGGGCTAAATAAAACTGCACAATATGACAAAACATGTCTTTTCTTTTTTGGGGGGTGGAGGGCGTGGGGTGTAATTTGAGGGAACACATTGTTTAATAACTCAGTTCGGGCCTTTTGTACATGAACTCTGTACGTAAGCAGTGTCCGCATTACAGCAAAACACCAGCTTTAGCGTGCTGAAAAGACAGCTTGTGAGAAAAAGCAAGTATTCACATTCTTTATCAGATTAGTTATCAATGGCAGATAATGAGATGAAAATGAATTTTGCAGTGATTGCTTTGCTATCTAAAATATGCTAATGCAATCATCCTTATCCAATTACTCCATTTAGGAAATCAGTGTACCCTTATTTATCCAACATTATGCTGCTAATATGCTATTGCATATGCATTGAGCTTTTTATATTCCGAGATGATTCCCCCAGCTATTGTACACAGTGTTTTACTGTGTGTCCTCCTACTGCGACTCCGAGTGTTGACACTGCATGTGGGAGGCCAACATTTGCCAAGCCTTCTTTCTTCTCTGTGCGTCTGGATATGTTTTTTTTTTCTCCCCCCCCCAATTCTAATTGGAATTTTAATTGCAACGAGGATTAAGGCTGAGTGTTATGGATAATTGAAGCTGACAAACAGAGAACGCGGCAGGCGACGCGCACCGGACTAATCTTGTTCACTGTTTTGCTTCAACTTCAGCGGGCCTGCTCTATGGTGACACATTGAGTGTTTAGGGCTAATAAGAGGTTTTTGATCCTTGGTGGTTCAGCAGCGGTAGGGACAGAGATTGTGGAGGGGCTCCTCGTCAGATTGCCGGTTCAAAGTAGGACCGCGCTTTGAGTTCTCTCATGATACAGGAATAATTAGCAGTGGGGAGGGTATTGTGGGGATGAATCGATGAAAAGTTCAGCCTTAAATATGGTTTCCAGCGCTCGTCGTTAGGCTGGCTGCAAATCTGGATTGTGTTGAGCAGAAAAAAGGCCATGCTTCATTTAGCATGGCACATTGAAACCAAATGTATTTCCCTCTGTCTGTTGTCTCATTGGAGAACGGTTCCCATTACTGTGTTTTTTGAACGCTTGCATCATCCAGGAATACCTGTGACTGTTACCAAAATGAGATGCTGTCTGTAAAAGTACAGTTAGGCGAAGACTGCGTTCACTTTACTGGATAAGACTGGTTGTCAAAAACAAAACTGTATATTTACAGGGATTGCATTGTGCGAATGTAGGCCAAGTGCTGAAGTCACACTTGCATAGCTGCCTGGTATCATGTGTTTCATTCATGCTTGAAAATCAGTAGCTCATTCATCTTCTGCTTGGCAACCAGCTGACATCCAATCATATTCATATACAGAACAGCCATTATAATCAGACACCTCATACGGATACCGGTCTACGGCCGTATTGTTCAGCTTGTAGTATAGCTGACTTTACTGAAACCTAAATGCTCATACAGTATATGTTAAAGGTGGAATCATTTCTCCCTTCACTGAGCTGACAAATGGCACAAAAGAAAAGTACTGTATCAATAAAAAGTGCAGATCCTCATATGCAACAATAAAACAAAAAGCACATTACTCCCATCCACGTTTGCTTCTGGTCAATAAACCCTGATATTATTGTAATAGCAATAAAACAATAATTTGAAGTTGAAGCACTCTCTTAAAGTCAGATTTAGACCAGTAAGTTTAAATGTAATATATTGGTTTATTTATAATGCAGTCTAGCTGCTGTTCATTTTCTGAAAGCTTTTAAGAGTACATCAAGTAGTGAAATATAGATTATAAAAACTATCAAGTGGAGTCTGAATGCAAGTTGAGCAAACCCACTCTTTTTAAAAAGGTATATCATTGGTATTCACCATTTAATAACATGTATTTTATTTGACAAGCTTAACCTTTATTTACAGTAAATCTCTTTGACAAAGGAGCCCTGATCAAGATAGAACTATTCCTTAAAAACACAGATAATAGATTAAAAGTGAAAAATAACAAAAGAAGAGGAAATAATATTAATGCAGAGAAATAATAGATTTAAAACAAATCAGCAACCAATTCATATGTTCACATGCATACCTCTTTGCTGTTGGAATATTTAAACAGGATTCAAATGGAAATGTCTTTATTTGTGTCGTTACGAAACAGGTTAGTATTTAGGTTGGAATGTTTCCGACGACATAGCATCTTAGAGTGCAAATGATAGTCAGCGCATGTTTAATATGTTAAAGTTATGCATGGGTCGTGGAAAAGGGCCCCAAACCAAAAGAAAAACCTCTGTTTTGAAGCTCAGATGCGAAGAGGTCACCGTGCCACTCTGAAACGCTGTAAGCCACCAGGTTTTGGCCCTCGCTTAATACCTGAAATGACCAGGAATTATCTGCTGTAAGAGAATCAGCATATCACTTGAACACAAAAAAAACACAAAAAAAACATTCTGCGACCAGCTGGCATCCCATTTAGTCACTTTTAAAAAAGGGTGTTATGTCATCTGTTCTTCCGGAGCCTGTAATGCTGCTGGACAGGTGGTCCGGGTGATTATGACTGAGCTGTTGCTTTTGGTCCTATATATAGATTTTCTGTGTCATAAAAGGGACTTAGTGGAGGAGCAAAACAACAGAGCAGTTATTTGACACAGTGCAGCTGAAGCCACAGTATTTCAGTGCATTGTCATTGGGGACGTATCGTCAATGGCATCGCAGAAAGGTCACCGTAGCCTGGAAGGCCTGTTTTAAAAATGACCCAAATCCTGTCTTTCATTATTTTAAAGCTGGACATGTAACGCCAGCTACATGAGTCCCCAGACATCATTCTATCAATTAGTAATAGCAGCTATGATACATCTGTCGGGTTTTATAACTAGATAAAAAAGTAGAAACCGACTGGGCCCCTGTCACCCCGTGGATTGACAGTAATCATCTTAGTCATCAAAAGAATTAGTTGAGAGACAATCTTCCGTCAGGAATATTTGGCAGTTTGAGGCACAAATTTATCGTGGCTTCAGAGCGCGTATCGTTCAAATCAAGGTTGCAAAAGATGTCTGTAGTTAAGTCAGAAGCTGTCTGCCCTGTTAGTGCCTCGCTTATTCAACAGACACTCAGCAGGGGGCCTGATATGATCCCAAAGTACACAGCATCTCATGAAGCGATTTGTCTCGCACAAGGTTTCCATTTTGCTGATGAGCACACGCACATCTAGACTTTCTGTTGTGATGTGTACGACTGGTGCTGTCAGAGGAGACACTACTTGATTGCATGTAAATCCCCTTGATGACATTTGGGTTGGAATCAAATCATGTCGGTGGGAGTGCGGCATACTACACACAAAAAATACACATCTTTAATCCGGTTAGTATTTAACAGAACGATTAGTCTGGTGTCAAATTAGGAACATCACTGCATGTGGTCGTCAGAAGACACGGGCCAACGCTCATCACGGCAAAGAGAGGAGCCCGGCAGAAAAGCCTTAACTAGAAAACTCATTCCACCACCTCATCGTCAGCAAATACATGGCTCAAAGAAGGATGCTATTCTGTGAAAAATCACCCTATAGGTGAGCTTCTTTACACAACTCTTTGCATGCTCATCTGTATAGGTTAGGTCAGACACTTTATCTTTGTGTGTGTGTGTGTGTGTGTGTGTGTGTGTGTGTGTTGCTATCTTTTTGAGGACGAGGGGTTTAGATCTTGACTGCAAGAGCCCTTTGCTCGATCTTCCAATCGTCACTTTTCGGTTTAATATTGCGATAAAATATCTTTTTGCAATTATGTTATGGAGCTCACATGGACCTCACATAAGGACACACAGAGTAACTTGTTTGACAAGGCTTACCTTGTATTTAAGGATGGCTTTTTGAGTGAAGATTAGAATCAGGAGTAGAGCAAGGTTAGGACAGGGGCTGACGATAGGCATGCAGTTAAGGAGGGGTTTCGTTAGTTACATCGTTCTTTCAGTCATGGAAAACTTGGAAAAGTCATGGAATTTTAAAATGGTTATTTCCAGGCCTAGAAAAGTTTTTGAAAAAAATAAACTCCCAAAAGTTCTGGAAAAGTCAAGGAAATGTGTTATGTTCATATGTTCATGACGTTCATCTACGCTGAGTTTGAACTAATTAATATGTTTTTTAAAGAAAGATGTTAAAAATATAAGCAGGCATACATAAAGGCATCTATATAAATGTTTATTCTTTTAATCAAACTATTGTCTCTTATTCATTTGTGTCATTTAAGGTAAAATGTATGTTTTTGAATTCTCATTGTTAATTTAAATACTACATTTTATCACTATTTCATGTTTACACCGACATTTCACAAAATGTTCTGTCATGGAAATCCATTGGTCAAAATGTTTATGAACCCTGTTAGATGATAGGAAGTAAAGTCTATGTCCGGAACACATTTTTGCAGCAGATTTGTATCCTCACACCTGTAACATTTTATATTTTGATAACATTTGGATTAGATAAGACTTAAAATATTTTTTGGGGAGGGAACAAATCAGCGTGCTGCTTTTGTCTACAGGGAGCAACAAGGTTACCAACAGAGAGCAAAGAAGAACGAGCAAGAGAAACCAAATAATGAGAGTCAAAGAGAAAGGAGAGGGAATAATGATGAGGACCAGGGAGAGACCAATAAAGAGAGACGGTGAAAGAGAAAGGGAGGAAAAGAATAAAAACAAATGCGGGGTGGGAGGGGTGATGAGACTGTAAAAAGAAAATTGAGACGACAAGAAGACCAGACAGAAAGAGGCAGACTGAACTAGAAAGCATTAAAGTGTCACGTTAAATATATCTTTTGGTGCATTCAATATATTTATTAGCCAAACTGGAACATGTCAAGCATGCCACATTGTGAGAATAAGATTTCTGCTTTATTTATGGAAAAGGAAAGTTTTATTCGAAACTTTTGAATGACAAATCTAACGTGGCACAGTTTCACTGGGAGGACAGAGAGAAGAATAGGACATCTTCTTTGGTCACCAACTCCATTGTAAACCCATCCACGTCATTATTCGACGGTCACAGAGGCTCCTGGGAGGAGAGGATGGACAAGTCCCAAAAGAAATCCACAAGGCTTTCACTCAGGGAACCGCAGTTCGTATCCCACATTGAACAGACTCAACGGGACGTAAACTAATGGCAGTTATTTAAAGCACACAGTTTACAGGCCAAACATACAAACCCATTTCAACAAATGTGTCCATGAGAACATGTCGCATTAAGTAATTAAATACATATTACTAATTGGAGTATTAACATTGCTTAACTATGAAACAATTATTAGTTACATAGTTACTTTGCATCGCTCCATCAAAGGGTCCCGTCATCACTTTAAGCTGTGTGGCATTTTCTTTTTTTAAAGTTGCACTTCAGCAATTTGAAACCAATTTACTCATCAGTCGGAGACTTCTTTGAGCGTGCTGTTTTTCAAGTTTAAATCCAATGACGTTTACCCAACGGGATAATATTTTCTTTTGACAAACAAGGACTCCAGACATTAACATCAATGTTTTATGAAAAGAAATATAAAGTTAACCCCTCTGTGGGTGAACTTCTAAGTCTGTAGGAAGATGCAGACAGCGGTTTGGTGTGATGACACCTGTTTACAGCCTGTGGCAATATCCCTGCTAAAGAGTTCACATTTTTGGAAGGCAAACATCCCCTGCATCACCAACAATTACATTTTTGTGTTCGTTTTATCTGAGCAAATAAATATTGGCTTAGCGCTGATGGAGGCTTGCGGGCCGGATGCTGTTTGTGATTCAGGGAATCGAGTGCTGCGGGGCCCCGGACGCGTGTTGTTGCATTCCATCTACAGTCTCCCATCGAGGGGGGGATCTATCTCCCTGACCTCAGCTAACACCCACAGACGTGCTGATAAACACTGAATATTTATCATACACACTCGCACACACTGTCTCCCTCTTTCTCTCCCGAGGAAATCCAAATACACATGTGTGCTCACCCTCACACGCTCTTTGTGTCTAACACACATTGTCCAAGAAAGACACATAAACAATGTGAAATGTCAAACATGAACACTTATGCTCTTTCTCCACACACACGCTTGGATAATTTAATATTTAGCAAAAGATGATGCAAGTGTATTGAAACTTGCAAGGACTGCAACCGAAGATGGACATTTGTTTTATTTTGTTTAGATTTTATTTTCCAGAACAGTATGTTGCAAGATGTTGTGTACTGATGTAACCACACAGACAAATTGGTGATTTCAGCAGATGCTGGCACAGCTTCTATGGTGACTACGAGAAAGCGGGAACACAGAACAAATAAATCGTAGACAACTCGAAACATTGAGGGAACACATTTTACATTTTAGTCTCAATTGAAGCCGTCCAGAACGCTAAGCAGCGGCTCATTTCTCAGAGTCCTTGACCAAGTTACAAGCAGCCAAAACTCTTTCATGTAATTCAAAACATCACCATGTAAAACCAAATGGTGATTTGGACTCCACATATTTGCTCCGAGTTTACATTCCTCAGGGTGAGCAAAAGCTCAAGAGGGCTGTTTTTCATGTTCCGGAAATCTCATAATTTCGCACAGAAATGTACGGCTCGGCAACTCCGAGTCTGAGGCCATGGTTCGCTGTCGGAAAACGATGAATTGCTCCCTGTGGGTGGGGAATGAGTTGCTGTACCAAGTGGAGATAAGGATAAGGAGCACAGATGTCCGGCGGGAGATCGCAGCAGAGCCGCTGGCCGTCTGCCGGTAGAGTTGGTCCGGTCATCTGATCGGGATGCCTGCCGGCCGCCTCCCGGCCGCTTCCATTCGGATGATTGAGAAGTTGCTCCATACCTGGATGTGTAAACAAGTGACTGTCCGCTGAGTTCTTCATGTCAAATTCAAAAAGTTATGATATGTCAATCTTGACATATACAATACCGAATAGTTTGAAGCACTTGTGATTTTATCTTAATGTGCTTTTTGACGTATTCAGACAAAGCCAGCTTATTTGAGAACCGGCCGGAGATGAGAAACAAAAGGAGAGATTGACGTGTTTTTTTTTTTTCCATTGTGTCCTTGTCGGGATGGATCGGAACACAATCGTGTTTATGCTACAAAACATATGTGGCCAAATGCATTCCAGACCGCCTCGGCAAGTGGTTTGAGCGAACGAATTGCAGTGTGTCTCGGTGGTCGTTTACGCTCGTGTTCAGAGCTGTCTAAATTGTGATCAGATCAACCAAGACACATGTTTATGACTGGGCTAAACGGGGTGTTTATGTACGCAGTTCCTGTAATGGCCTATAAAAAATGGCCTATAATTATTTTTTGAAGACATAAATCATCTTCTTTTTCTAGTTCTTCTTCCCACAAGATACCCTGGATTCTAGTCCTTTAACTGTGTGTACAAAGTGTGAGAAGAATAATGACTTCAGTCGCTAAAATCAATACCATGTTTACACTGACTTTTCTGTGCAGGTCTGCAGTCGCATATTGTCCAGTGTGTCTCCCTACAAGGTGATGGGTTAATTAACCGATAGCGTGGCAAGACTTCCCCTTTGTTGAGTTAAAAGATCTTTGTCCCCAAGTCGATCGTCCTGTTCAAGCTTCCAGTTCTACTTCACTTTGCTTCCCCCTGGGAATTGTTGTTCCTCAGACTTTTTTTTTTCACCTGAGAGGTACAATATTTACTGATGTCAGTGATGGAAATTAAGAGATTGTTAAACCTGTGTAATACAGAGTGTTGTATTTTGTTGAAAAGCCAAGTTAAGCCTGAGGAACCTTCCCAACGGGCTTCATATTTGCTGGTGGTACGATATGTAACCAATGATTTTGATGACTCTATGTTCACAAAGTGGGATTTGTACCTTTCATTTTTATGCCAGTATATATTTTGTCAGATTTTAGATTTTTTTCTTTTGTGATTTCTGTGCAATTAAAAAATTCCCCTAAATAAGCTTATTTTTGTCATGTTTTAGCACATATCCAATGCTTTTAGCACATATGCAATGCTTTCTCTAATGTGATTATATTCAATGAGCTACCAAGCCTGAGGCAGAGACTTAAAACCTTACGAATACAACAAATAGGTTTTGCTTAAACATTTATTTTACTCTGTTACCGCCATATAGGATTAGTACACGGCGGAGAATATACTCATGATCTGAAATTCACATTATTTCATTTTAAATTCAAGTTTTCTCCACAGTAGTCCTGGGGACTTTGTTCAGCACACTGTGAATGTGAATGAGCCATTTAATTTCAGTTTAAACCTATTACGATGACATTTCGGGGACCGAGGGCAAGATTAGCTTTCCGCTGATATTCAGCTTTCATGTGTCATCCACAGAAGAGACGAGTACACTTCATTGTAGCTAAAATTGTTTACAATTAAAAAATAATTATCATTCCGAAAAAATGTGGCAGGGATTGGAACTTAAAAGACTTGACACGGCTTAAAGGTGACCGCCATTTTCAAAACTCTGTTTATCGGTGGGGAGCAGGCCGTTACTAATCCCTTGACCTGACTCGTCAGTTTCCCTGTCATTGTTTATTTTTATTAACGGTTTTGGTATGCAGATGTTACCATACGAGTGGTGGTGCCCTCATCTCAATTACCAGTTCAAAGGAAATGAGCAAAATTGCATGAGTCACATTAAAATAAAGTACCCTTCTAACAAGTCAAGTTTAATTAAAAAGTGTTGCAATACTGGGTTTGAAAAAACACATTTATAAAAGGCAGGGAAAAAGAAGAAAAACAATGATGTCCTAAAAATAATGGTCCACGTTAAAAATCATTTATTGTTGTCTTGTATTAGTCTACACGGGTCACTCCAAATGCCTCTGCAAATGTGATTTGGAGTCTATGGCACATTGTGGTCAACACATGACCCAATTAAGCTTTCAAGGAGTCCACTATGTTTTCTGCATGGCACCATGTTTCTACGGCAGCCCAGAGTGGACACACACGAGCAAGGGATGTTTGTGTTTCAACATTATACCAAAAGTATAGGCAAGGCAACCAAAACTCTGTATTAAACGTGTCCCGGTTATTAAAGATAGAGAGTATTGATAAGCTCCGACACTAGTGGTGCTTTTCATTGGTACTTTTTATGTTTTGGTGTAATTTAATATCACGCTGACGCAACCATTTCTACTGCTCTCTCTAATTCCATTGGCCGCTCTCAACCACCGGCGCCATGTTTACATAAGCACAGCACACGTGATTTATCCTTTTTCACACTGCTGAAACAGGAGCTGTCTTTCTGTAGTGACAGAGGCCAGAAGGAATGACTGGTACTATCTTATGTCTGTGTTCTTCATTATTGATTATTATCATTGAGAAACTGTGTGGACGCTTTATTGACATTTTAGATGCTTTTCCAGTTAAATATTAACACTTGATATAGGGACTATACTATTATAAATAATACTGTTGCTGCTCTAGAATCAATATTTAGTGACATAAATAAATCTAATCCTGAATCTATTTCTTTTCAAAATGCAACATGTTTTAAAGGTAATAATTTAGTTCTTAAAAATTGAGTATTGATCGGAGTAACTTCTTGTAATACAATCCTCAAGATTCCCATCTTCACCCGAGGGCCACCAGAGTTCTCAGACATGCTTGTTGAATGTTCTTCCCCCTCCTTTTATCAAGTCAAATATTATGTTGCTGAGATATAAGGATGACAAAACCACAACCCTAAAGTATTTATTCAGCAAACAGTGGAGAGGGTTACCATACGGGACATTCCTCACTGACTTTATGAGAGATATTTAAGAATATGAATGCCTGCTGCTACCAAACTTTGTCTGCCACATGTAAAACAAGGTTAAGTCTCTCACTGACTGATGCAGTCAATAATCTATTCATGTAGATGTGTATTTTTACACACTAACCCTGTTGTGTACGCATGTACTGAAACATCTCAACTACCTGCAGTATTAATGGCTTCTCGAAGGCTTTCACAGGCTCAATTAGGATCGCAGTTTCCTCAGTCGGCTTCCTGAGCACTACCATTACAAAAACCCTCAAAACAGAGGAGAATATCTACAGGATAATTGATAATGCCTATCACAGGAAGGTTTTTCGTGCAGACATGAAGGGCGGTCAATATTTCACAGCAAATTTGTAGTTTTCTTCTCCATCGATCAATATAAAAAGAAAAGAAAACAATTACATCTATTAGAGGTCTGGCCTCCTCCTCAACACTGGTTGTAAGTGGATGAAGGGAGTGATCCATTAAAGCTCTATTCCACAACCACGGTGGCGATCAGGTATGCTGTAGATGGGGGGTTACATAAGCATTGCGGATTGATGACTGGTCTGCTATATCAAGGGATATCTCAATCCTCGTTTATGTTGTTAGAATATGAGATGAGTTTTCTTTGCATTCATAACGTGAATGTGTCTGTCGGTGTACTCTAGAAAGACAATGCACTGCAAAATCAGCCAATACATTGTTTAAAACAGTAAATCTGATATCACCCCCTCTTTTGTCCTCAGAGGATGTCAAATGATGCAATTTTAAATTGCTACCCGCAGCTTTATACTTCCTGATTTCAGAGGGGAATCTCATGGCATCAACTCACAGTATGGACAGCTTTATTGAGTTGATAATAACTGGTATGGGCAAACTTTAACAGCTGTTGGGACTGTTTTTTTTTCCCCAGACACTTCTTGACGCTGCCATTATCTCACATCTTCTTGAACAAAAAATAAAAACAGAGATGCGGCTCCTGGCAATACAGCACAATGTCTTCAAGACCAATTCAACCGAAACCCCGGCAGCTTCACTCGACAACCACCGCCCAACATTCAGCAAGTGATCATGCTCTAATTTCCTTTTATGCAGTTCATCAAACCTTTTCCCGCATCATACCAATGTCTGTAAAAAGCATTTCAGTGCTCAACACCAAAGTCATGTGAAAAACTATTATGCCCCTGCAGCAATGTCACACATCTTTACATCTCTATTCAATACCGTGATAGCATGTTATGAGTGACAGAGCTGTGGGATAGTTTTTCTTCTACTCTTTCATTTGATCTCTCTTTCAAAACTCAGGATACGAATGTCTGCAACGGGGTCAACGTACAACATTTCAGATTCATGAGGGATTGCATGTCATGTAAGCTGATCGAGTGCACATGAATGCTACGATCTTATCGAACCCAACCTATGGTTTAAGATGCCGGTCACAGGCAAGTAGTCCGACCTTGAGGCATGGTAGAATAATTGTGTACACAAACCATGAAAATCCTCAATAATAAAACTCCTGCTTTACGCCACTGTGTTATACTGGAAATAATAGAACCCCCTGAGCTGTGAAAAACCTGATCAAACATGCAAATACATGTCATCTATAAAATGCTGTGTGGTATGGCTCCTCCCCCTCCTTCTGGTTTGCTTTGTTAGGCGACGAGTGAACACAAATTAGATCACAAGAGGAGTCACAAGAGGGAACGGCGTTATCCCACAAAGGAAATCTGCTTTGGGTGAATCTGCATTTTCAATTAAAGCAGCATATGAATGGAATGCCGCACCGTCCCACATGCGGGAACTCACCGCCTAATAGCTCTTTTAGTTCAGAACACGGCTAACAAACAACCAAATGTGTCCGCACTAGTTTGGATGCCTTCCCCAGTCGGCTGTCAATACACAACCTGGATGCTGCTGAAATGCCCTGTCTATAGTTGTGTTATTCATCTTTGCTTATGGGTGCTTTTGCAAAGCTGTTCTGTAATTAATTGTTTTTGCTGCAATAACAGTAACTTTCTGCTTCACTTCTACTGTTATCAATGGTGTCTTACATCATTGTGTGTTATTTGTAACTTTTTTTGTTATTTTTGGGCTGCTGACTTTACACCTGACCAGGGACTGTGCATGAAAACTAGCTTTGTGGCTAATTGTGGCATAGTAATGTTTATAAGCATGCACTTGTCTCCAAGAAAGAAACAAAATAAATAAAACGCGTTGCCTTGGTTTTGCCTGTGGAAGAAAAAGTATTTTTTTCCAGTGCCTTAAAATTAGTGTTTTCAATTTTTTTTTTCTTCTTTTTTTTTCTTCTTAAACCCAATTTGCGACTTCAAACTCCACATTTCTTCGCAGTTCAAGAGGCCAATGACCGTTCCATTCTGGTCAATCAACCCAGAACTAGTCAGGTCCTGGTTCTGGCTGCAGGCAAGTGTAGGCAGCTCAGCCGTGATGCCTTCACTTTTCACCATACAATTCAGTCTCAAACTACTGCCTTTGTGGACATGTATCACAATTGTTTTGTGAAATTTGCATTTTTACAAGATGTACAGGCGAGAGCAGGCTGTGATATGTGATGATGCTGATGATGGTTCAGTACGAATGCATTTATTTTTTTCTTGGAGGTCAGGGTCAGTGACAAAACAGCAACCTCTGAACATTTTAAGGAAATAGTATCGGCCTCAAGGACACGCCATGCTGAGATAACTGAGTATTTAGACAGCAATTTTATGTGACACATCCTGTTGGCCTGATGGAAAACGTTTTGTACCTGCAATAAATCAAGGCGCCACAGAGCAAAATACAATGAAATGCACAAGTCGACATGAACCAAATAATTTTTGACTGTTTTCACAAGAGTAACTAACATTTAACCTACTTTACAGTCTTAAAATATGGCACACAGTCTGTTTAGAGACTCTCTGACCTACTTGCTCTAAATGGAGCCTGATGGTGGCAACTTTTTCGTCGATGCCTTCCGCCGGTCCTTGCAATGTTGAGCCAAGGATACTTTGAGTGAAGGAGTTTGTCTTTCAGGTGGGACGTATGGTAATTTGTTGATATTCACCTTTGACAGCATTTCAAGTCAGTCGAACTGCTTTGGCTTGGCCTGCAGGCAGAGCCGTAGTTTCATGTCTGGGATCAAAGGAGCAAATCTCTCCCCTATATTTACTGCCACTCTGTTCTATTTGACAGGGTTCTGGGTTGCTCTCACAGCAACTGTAAATTGTAATTTACACAACTGTAGCCTCCAGCCCAGCAAATGCTGTAAATTCTGCCCGGAATATGTTCACTTTTATTTCCCCTGATTCACACTCTTGATAGGGAGCCTACTCCAGCAACACCAGCTGCCATAGCTGTCACAGGCTGATAAGTTTAAAAAGTAAAAGTCTAGTTTAGCTTGTACTTAAGAGTTCAACTGGAGGAGGACTATTCAATGGTGGTCTGTAGCAACCCTATATTGTAATGGTCCTACAGGCACTTTTTAATAAGTTATTTCTCTAGTGGGAATTTTAGCTTTTTTAATTATCGTTTCCATAACGTTTTAGTTTATTTTCTCGTGACCGGAAGTGCAAGCGTAGAAACCACTGCTTACTTCGCTGCAGCAACTGAGAAAATGCATGTCTACACGAGGGGACTACAAGTGAAAGTGAGGACAACCACGCCTGCGCAGAGACAGACGTCAGTCCAGTAAGATAGCCCCCCCCCCCTCCCGCCCACCACAGGTGTCTTTAATTAATCCTGCTCTGCGCGACCACAGCTGGGACCGTGGACGACCTGTCTATAACGACATAGAAGTTTTAAAAATCAAATGCGTTATTGCTTAGTTAGTACGAGAACTTCCTACTGCATTGCACCCCCCTCCTGCCCCTCCAACCCACCCAGACGCGCTAAGTGTAGCTGAGAGAAGAGACTGGAAGGACATTACCCCGAGGACGTCACCTTGGGTTATTACAAGGGTGAGTGACAGTCACGGCTTATTGTGGTTTGTGTAGCTCCATAACGTACGAGGCGCTTGCAGGCTACTTTGCGCACACCTGCAACTGTCAGTATCACTGTGCTGTTGAATGGCCTATGCTGGAACAAGACTGTCGAGTCTTGGCGTGGGTACACGCGCACTCGCACACGCACACCTGTCGTTTCGTCGTGTTTTTGCTTATGTCGTTTTTTGGTTGTTCCTCGTTCATTAGCAAGTCTTCAAGACTCTCCACCTGATGTCCACCTCTGCTCGTTATGCTCGTCCACAAACCAGCGTTGTTGGCATTTCAAACTCATAACCGTCTTTCGGCCTCCTTGTGTCAGTCCCTCTGTTTACCCTTAATTAAGATGGCAAATGTCTTAAGACGGACACGTTAGTTTTTTTGTTTTTTTTAAAGATTAATTCATGAATTATTCTGGGTGCATCTCTTTTGCGCAATAGAATGCGCTTCATCCAAGAGTTGTGCTCCTGCTTTCCGCAGCAACAGGTCAGATTGATTTACGATTCATATGTGGACCCGATCAGAATGAGTGGCAGGATGATAAAACCCCAGTGCCTGTATTATCCAGATGTATGTTTGAAAGTCTCCGCAGGTTATCGCAAAAATCAATATTGTGCCCACATCCTGGAATTGATTGAGAAATAATTGTTTTTCTAAATCTAGGATACGAGTATATAACCACCTACTAATAAGATAAGATACAGGTGCTATCAGTAGTAAGTGATTTGAGGGACACGCTACATTCCATTTAATACTATAGTGGCCACGCAGGCTTATTCATCTCAGGTTTATTAATTTCATGGTGTGTGAAGCACATCGTGCAATTGTGTGGAATGGAGATTCATGTGTGGGAGCATATGATAATAAATCTATTAGCATTCTGATGGAAAACAGGGTTATTTTAGTTAAACATTTAGCCTATCATTATACTTAATCTAGGATTGTTTCCTCATGTTACTTTCTACCAAGTGCCACATTTGTATGTATTTTCTGCTGTGATATTTTTTAAATTAAGCCTCCGTCGGGTCACAACACGAAATGATGCCCAAAAACACCTTTTGTGGGTGGACCATGTGTATGCAGGCAGGGCCTTAAAAAACCTCCAAACAATCATCAGTATGTGTAATAATAGTATCATTCAGACATTATTCATCAATTTTAAAGCTGGAATGCTTAGTATGCCGTCAGTGGTGCGAATATTCATGAATGTTTATCACGTGGTGTTTTGTTTGCTGCCATTTCCTGTACGACATATGGGAAAACTTAAAAAACATAATGCATACAAACGGTGAGATGGGGAAAGTATTTATTTTGACTTTCACAACCAGAGGGTGAGTGAACGGTCGGCAGACAGCTTCTGACAGGAGTACACGTAACACACGGGACTCATTCGAGTGCATACTTGAGATGAGGAGACATACGGGAGGTGTTGCTAGCTGGGCCGGGCGATATGGCAACATGAGATTTGTCAAAGAAAATGCCATAGTTTAGACCAGAGGTATTCAACTACTGTTCAACAAGGTCAAGTTTGAGAAAATGTCCTCATGCAAAGGTCCGTAACATCACAGTAATGTTGAACTTGCGCTATGATTTAGTCCCATATGTATTGAAGTAGCCAGAAATTTCAACGACTGTATGAAGTCAACAACTGACTGTCAAATCAAATAAAGAAATAAAGAAAAGAAAGCAATATGTCAACAATGTTATATATTTGTTTTAATTTAACTGGATGAATTATAAATACTCTAATATTAAATGAATATTCTTCTCTCACTTTAAGGGTTGGATTTAAAAACAAACAAAAAAAAAACATTACTGAATAATAAATAAAAAGTACTACATTTTACAAAAATAAATGTGACTTAATTCTCTTTACTATGTAGCTTTAAATTCAATTAATTCAGGTTTCTAGTGATGTCAACAAAACAAGTCACGGTGTATGATATTTAAACAACTTGTTTCGGAAATAACTTGTTTTGTGAAATAACTTCTCGCTCACGGACTGTTCGGACTGTTCCACCACTAGTCCGGTGTCTCCCGTCTCTCCCGTCTTGCACTCGATGCTTATCGGTATACTCATATGTGATTAGCCGAGTAGCATCATGTGATGTGATTTACATGCATGTAAATGGTCGTGTGTTTCCTTGACTGCAAAACGAATGCCGTAAAGGCTGAAAAAGCTGTGCTGGTTAAAATAAGCGCTCGGTCAACATTTCTCAATTATTGATCAGTCTTAGGTCCAGATACAACGGCGTCTGGGTCCAGATCCGGATTGCCGTCTGCCTGTTAGTGACCCATGATTTAGACCTTAGTTTATATCGGTTATGATGAAGCTATACTCGCCAAAAGTCATCTCTAAGATTTGGGAGGGAGGCAGTGCTATAACTACAGCAACGTGCCAAGAAATCTGAGCACTGAGGATTTTGTTCAGCCAGTTTATTTAAACCACTTAGAAGTTATTTTTAATCAGTATTCACATTGATATTGACTGGGAAAAGCTGCAACTCTAGAACGTATTGGAGTCAGTGTATAAGCTGTGATGGATGTTCACAATTTGACAGTTTGTTTAAAACAAGTCCAAAGGCCTTGCTGCTCAGTACTTCTTCTCGCTTGCTTTAAAGATGCACCGACCGCTCGGCCAATGCTCCAAACCAGCAGGTTGTCGGATCGGTCATGAGCGGCGGCGGCGGAACGACCAGTTCTCACATTGCCAGATCTTTTTAGCTGGTAAATTTTACACATGTATCGCTTGAGGATGCACATGGCGCACAAGGTAACGCCACACACATAACACATTCAACACAGTGGCAGTTGCCTCGACATGTCATCAGTGTGAAAGTTCTACCGCGCGAGTGAAGAGAACATACAGTTTGCAATTTGTAACACCTGCGAGCCCTAAATAAGCCCTGGAGGAAGTGACATTAAGCGTGATGTCATATGGATATATATCGCAGCTGTTTTCTGCTGGGAGTAAAACTTGTTCGATAAAGTGGAATACACCGCAATTAATTTTCAATTGGGCTTCATCCAGTAACCTGGGGCACATTTCTTTTGAGTGAGAGTCACAGGGTGCAGTTTGAAAAAATATTTTTTCTTCATGAGCAAACAATGGATCCATTTTTATGTTCCTTTGAAGTAACCACATATTTTTGTATGTTGTCAATTAAAGTTCTCTAGAAATAAATAAATGGAAACAGGCCAGATCTCAGCAAGAGTGTGTGTGTGTGTCGAACACTAAGCCGTCAGTGAAGAAGGCAAGCAGAAACTAGAGGCTATATCTCGTGGTAGGGGACAGAATGCTACGGTCATTTACCGGGGCAAAGGAAAGGCGGCAAATTCCAAACGGGCAGGGTCGTATTGTGGAACCGGCCGGCGGAAATAGTGCTGAATGGTCCGGCATAACACAGAGAACGATTTGGCAGTGAGTGTGAGTGAAGCTGGGGCTTATATACCAGATAGAGTAGATGCAGCACAGTGGGCAGGTGAGAGTGATTATGCTGACGAGGTGGGTGTGACTTACAGGCGTACTGAATAGGCTGACCAAGTGAGTGAGAGAAAGAAAGCTGAACTGTAACAGTATATATCATTTTCATCAGGTAGACAAACCAGGTATTGAAGCGTTAAAAAAAACGCTGCAATGGTAACCATGCTGCTCACATAGCCAGTTGAGATTAAACCACTGAGTCAAATAGCTTTGTATGGGCTCTGGCACACGGCCGCCTCGGGCCTGGATGTGTCGACATCAGGAGATGCTGTGTTAAACTCGTGCTGGGAATGGTGCCTGTAATCACAGAAAAGACTGCCCTCTTCGGTATTCTTGTGATAATAAATGACTTTCAGGAGCCATTTATTTCGGTTCAAGGTTCTGAAATGTGGTGCTGAAAGTTCCTGAACATTAAATGATAAATGTGTCAGGAGCTGATCAACTATCCATAGCGCAAGCGTTCTGAATGCTGCACCAGCCGCGTTTGTTTGAAAGAATAATGGTGCACCTGTGGTGTTTCGTAGCCTTGCCGATGTACCGCCCAAGAATATTCTCCCGAGAGACAATCCATCATCTTCTCAACACGCAGGCTGTCACGTTTGTGCGCTGGCTTTAAATATTTGATAACACACGTGGCTTTTGAAAAGTTTATTTCTCTGTCGCCGCCGACATATATTTCACTCGAAACACACCGTCTGTGGCATTTCCCATTGTTGTTCCTTAAAGTGTAATAGCTGTAATGCAGTCCTATCAACTCGCAGCAGAAGGTCAACTTTAAAAGGTTTTTCATTACTGAAAAGGTCAGTGCGTCCAGGTGTGAAGCATTGCCACAGCTGAGAAGGAGCTGAGAAAGTGAAAGACATTTAAACAACATTTAATTGAATGAATTGTCTCTAATTGTATCAGGCGTATTTATTTTTTTGTCCTCATGTTCATTGGGATGCTCTTTAAGTTTGGCTAAAGGCATTGATGCCATGCAAACACCCATTAGTGCCAAAATATATGTTGTTTGGGAGTGTGTGTGTGTGTGTTTGTGTGTGTATGCTGTTCCTTCCACTACCCTGAGCGGTGGCTAGGGGGTGCACTGTGGACACGGTGTGTCTATAGGCAAGAGAGGGAGAGAAGGGGAGAAAAGAGAGAGAGAGAGTGAGAGAGAGAGAGAGAGAGAGAGAGAGAGAGAGAGAGAGAGAGAGAGAGAGAGAGAGAGAGAGAGTGTGTGTGTGTGTGTCTGTGTGTGTGTGTGTGTCTCAGTAATGTATTCCTGCCTGTGGCTGGGCTGGTCACATGGGGAGAGCAGCCTGTTTAAAACAGCCTCAGCTCGCTCACTCAGAGCAGTGTGAGACAGAGACAGGCGCACACGTTCTCTCTCTCTCTCCCTCTCTCTCTCTCTTCCTTCCTCTCACGCACGCATACAAACACACACACATACGTTCATGCACGCAGACGGCAACTTTCCTCTATCGGACTGATACCAACACACGCGCCGGGATAGACACACTCCCCTTGCTACGGTGGAGAAGAGGATAAGGAGTGACAGATCAGAA